>NW_026734376.1:0-300000 GCF_949786415.1 Peromyscus eremicus | reverse complement strand
AGTAGAAGAGTGCTCTTTTCTCAAAAGCAGAGTGTATTTCTTGTAAGGCGAGATAGCGTTTGTTTCCCAGTCCTAAATGGAGTTGAGTCACATGCAGTTTCTGGTCCTAGGAACAAGAGTTGTTTTCTGGTAAGAAGAGTCACTATTGTGCTCCCATTGTCATACACAGGGCAAATAGTACTGGCGTCTGTTCCCAGCATGTACAGTGTATTGGACTGAAGAGGATCTACTGTTCTTGTCAGTTTCCTAAGCAGAATTGAATAGATATGGCCCCTGTGTGCAGGAAGCACAGTTCTTTTGTTCTGAGGAAGCTCACTCATCTGGCCCTAATGGAAACACAGTATAGTAGAAGAATGCTCTTTTGTCAAAAGCACAGAGTTTTTCTTGTAAGGCGAGCTAGCATTTCTTTCCAGTCCTAAATGGAGTTGAGACACATGCAGTTTTTGGTCCTACGAGCAAGAGTTTTTTTCTGGTAAGAAGAGTCACTATTGCACTCTCATTGCCATACACAGTGCAAATAGCACTTGCATCTGTTCCCAGCAAGTACAGTGTATTGGACTGAAGAGGATCTACTGTTCTTGTCAGTTTTTTAAGCAGAGTTGAACTAGATATGGCCCGTGTGAGTAGGAAGCACAGTTATTTTGTTCTGAACAAGCTCACTGTTCGGACCACATAGGAAACTCAGTAGGGTAGAAGAGTGCTCTTTTCTCAAAAGCAGAGTGTGTTTCATGTAAGGCGAGCTAGCATTTGTTTCCCAGTCCTAAATGGAGTTGAATCACATGCAGTTTCTGGTCCTACGAGCAAGAGTTGTTTTCTGGTAAGAAGAGTCACTATTGCGCTCCCATTGTCATACACAGGGCAAATAGCACTCGCGTCTGTTCCCAGCAAGTACAGTGTATTGGACTGAAGAGGATCTACTATTCTTGTCAGTTTCCTAAGCAGAATTGAACTAGATATGACCGTGTGTGTAGGAAGCACAGTTCTTTTGTTCTGAGCAAGCTCACTGTTTTGGTCCTATAGGAAACACAGTAGAGTAGAAGAGTGCTCTTTTCTCTAAAGCAGAGTGTGTTTCTTGTAAGGCGAGCTCGTGTTTGTTTCCCAGTCCTAAATGGAGTTGCGTCACATGCAGTTTTTGGTCCTAAGAGCAAGAGTTGTTTTCTGGTAAGAAGAGTCACTATTGCGCTCCAATTGCCATACACAGTACAAATAGCACTCGCGTCTGTTCCCCGCAAGTACAGTGTATTGGACTGAATAGGAGCTACTGTTCTTGTCAGTTTCCAAAGCAGAGTAGAACTAGATATGGTCCGTGTGTGTAGGAAGCACAGTTCTTTTGTTCTCAGCAAGCTCACTGTTCTGGCCCGATAGGAAACACTGTAGAGTAGAAGAATGCTCTTTTACCAAAAGCAGAGTGTGTTTCTTGTAAAACGAGCTATCATTTGTTTCCCAGTCCTAAATGGAGTTGAATCACAGGCAGTTTCTGGTCCTATGAGCAAGAGTTGTTTTCTGGTAAGAAGAGTCACTATTGTGCTCCCATTGTCATACACAGGGCAAATAGTGCTGGCGTCTGTTCCCAGCATGTACAGTGTATTGGACTGAAGAGGATCTACTGTTCTTGTCAGTTTCCAAAGCATAGTTGAACTAGATATGGTCCGTTTGTGTAGGAAGCACAGTTCTTTTGTTCTCAGCAAGCTCACTGTTCTGGCCCTATAGGAAACACAGTACAGTAGAACAGTGCTCTTTTCTCAAAAGCAGAGTGTGTTTCTTGTAAGGCGAGCTAGGGTTTGTGTCCCAGTCCTAAATGGAGTTGAATCACATGCAGTTTCTGGTCCTACGAGCAAGAGTTGTTTTATGGTAAGAATAGTCACTATTGCGCTGCCATTGCCATACACAGGACAAATAGCACTGGCATCTGTTCCCAGCAAGTACAGTGTATTGCACTGAAGAGGATCTACTATTCTTGTCAATTTCCTAAGCAGAATTGAACTAGATATGACCGTATGTGTAGGAAGCACAGTTCTTTTGTTCTGAGCATGCTCACTGTTTTGGTCTTAATGGAAACACAGTTGAGTAGAAGAGTGCTCTTTTCTCAAAAGCAGAGTGTGTTTCTTGTAAGGCGAACTCGTGTTTGTTTCCCAGGCCTAAATGGATTTGAGTCACATGCAGTTTTTTTTCCTACGAGCAAGAGTTGTTTTCTGGTAAGACAAGTCACTATTGTGCTCCAATTGCCATACACAGTGCAAATAGCACTCGCGTCTGTTCCCAGCAAGTACAGTGTATTGGACTGAAGAGGAAGTACTGTTCTTGTCAGGTTCCTAAGCAGAGTTGAACTAGATATGGTCCGTGTGTGTAGGAAGCACAGTTCTTTTGTTCTGAGCAAGCTCACTGTTTGGACCCCATAGGAAACACAGTAGAGTAGAAGAGTGCTCTTTTCTCTAAAGCAGAGTGTGTTTCTTGTAAGGCGAGCTAGCGTTTGTTTCGCAGTCCTAAATGGAGTGGAATCACATGCAGTTTCTGGTCCTATGAGCAAGAGTTGTTTTCTGGTAAGGAAAGTCACTATTGCGCTCCCATTGCCATACACAGTGCAAATAGCACATGCGTCTGTTCCCAGCAAGTACAGTGTATCAGACTGAAGAGGAGCTACTGTTCTTGTCAGTTTCCTAAGCAGAGTTGAACTAGATATGGCCGTGTTTATAGGAAGCACAGTTTTTTTGTTCTGAGCAAGCTCACTGTTCGGAACACTTAGGAAATAGTAGAGTAGAAGAGTGCTCTTTTCTCAAAAGCAGAGTGTGTTTCTTGGAAGGCAAGCTAGCGTTTGTTTCCCAGTCCTAAATGGAGTTGAGTCACATGCAGTTTTTTGTCCTACGAGCAAGAGTTGTTTTCTGGTAAGACGAGTCACTATTGTGCTCCAATTGCCATACAAAGTGCAAATAGCACTCGCGTCTGTTCCCAGCAAGTACAGTGTATTGGACTGAATAGGAGCTACTGTTCTTGTCAGTTTCCTAAGCAGAGTTGAAATAGATATGGTCTGTGTGTGTAGGAAGCACAGTTCTTTTGTTCTAAGCAAGCTCACTGTTCTGGCCCTATAGGAAACACAGTAGAGTAGAAGAGTGCTCTTTTCTCAAAAGCAAAGTGTGTTTCTTGTAAGGTGAGCTAGCGTTTGTTTCCCAGTCCTAAATGGAGTTGAATCACATGCAGTTTCTGGTCCTACGAGCAAGAGTTGGTTACAGGTAAGGAAGTCACTATTGTGCTCCCATTGCCATACACAGTGCAAATAGCACTCGCGTCTGTTCCCAGCAAGTACAGTGTATCTGAATGAAGAGGAGCTACTGTTCTTGTCATTATCCTAAGCAGAGTTGAACTAGATATGGCCGTGTATATAGGAAGCACAGTTTTTTTGTTCTGAGCAAGCTCACTGTTCGGAACACTTAGGAAACAGTAGAGTAGAAGAGTGCTCTTTTCTCAAAAGCAGAGTGTGTTTCTTGTAAGGCGAGCTAGCATTTGTTTCCCAGTCCTAAATGGAGTTGAGTCACATGCAGTTTTTTGTCCTACGAGCAAGAGTTGTTTTCTGGTAAGACGAGTCACTATTGTGCTCCAATTGCCATACAAAGTGCAAATAGCACTCGCGTCTGTTCCCAGCAAGTACAGTGTATTGGACTGAATAGGAGCTACTGTTCTTGTCAGTTTCCTAAGCAGAGTTGAAATAGATATGGTCTGTGTGTGTAGGAAGCACAGTTCTTTTGTTCTAAGCAAGCTCACTGTTCTGGCCCTATAGGAAACACAGTAGAGTAGAAGAGTGCTCTTTTATCAAAAGCAGGGTGTGTTTCTTGTAAGGCGAGCTAGTGTTTGTTTCCCAGTCCTAAATGGAGTTGAATCACATGCAGTTTCTGGTCCTACGAGCAAGAGTTGTTTTCTGGTAAGGAAAGTCACTATTGCGCTCCCATTGCCATACACAGTGCAAATAGCACTCGCGTCTGTTCCCAGCAATTACAGTGTATCGGACTGAAGAGGAGCTACTGTTCTTGTCTGTTTCCTATGCAGAGTTGAAGTAGATATGGTCCGTGTGTAGGAAGCAAAGTTTTCTGTTCTGAGCAAGCTCACTGTTTGGACCCCATAGGAAACACAGTAGAGTAGAAGAGTGCTCTTTTCTCAATTGCAGAATGTGTTTCTTGTAAGGCGAGCTAGTGTTTGTTTCCCAGTCCTAAATGGAGTTGAATCACATGCAGTTTTGGGTCCTACGAGCAAGAGTTGTTTTCTGGTAAGAAGAGTCACTATTGCACTGCCATTGCCATACAAAAGACAATTAGCACTGGCGTCTGTTCCCAGCAAGTACACTGTATTGGACTGAAGAGGATCTACTCTTCATGTCAGGTTCCTAAGCAGAATTGAACTACATATGGCCGTGTTTGTAGGAAGCACAGTTCTTTTGTTCTGAGCAAGCTCACTGTTCTGGCCCTATAGAAAACACAGTAGAGTAGAAGAGTGCTCTTTTCTCAAAAGCAGGGTGTGTTTCTTGTAAGGCGAGCTAGTGTTTTTTTTCCCAGTCCTAAATGGAGTTGAATCACATGCAGTTTCTGGTCCTACGAGCAAGAGTTGTTTTCTGGTAAGGAAAGTCACTATTGTGTTCCCATTGCCATACACAGTGCAAAGAGCACTCGCGTCTGTTCCCAGCAAGTACAGTGTATCAGACTGAAGAGGAGATAATGTTCTTGTCAGTTTCCTAAGCAGAGTTGAACGAGATATGGCGCGTGTGTGTAGGAAGAACAGTTCTCTTGTTCTGAGCAAGCTCACTGTTCTGGCCATATAAGAAACACAGTAGAGTAGAAGAGTGCTCTTTTCTCTAAAGCAGAGTGTGTTTCATGTAAGGCAAGCTAGCATTTGTTTCCCAGTCCTAAATGGAGTTGAATCACATGCAGTTTCTGGTCCTACGATTAAGAATTGGTTTCTGGTAAGGAAAGACAATATTGCGCTCCCATTGCCATACATAGAGCAAATAGCACTCGGTCCGTTCCCAGCAAGTACAGTGCATCGGACTGAAGAGGAGCTACTGCTCTTGTCAGTTTCCTAAGCAGAGTTGAACTAGATATGGCCCGTGTGTGTAGGAAGCACAGTTCTTTTGTTCTGAGCAAGCTCACTGTTCGGACCCCATAGGAAACACAGTAGAGTAGAAGAGTGCTCTTTTCTCAAAAGCAGAGTGTGTTTCATGTAAGGCGAGCTAGCGTTTCTTTCCCAGTCCTAAATGGAGTTGAATCACATGCAGTTACTGGTCCTACGAGCAAGAGTTGTTTTCTGGTAAGAAGAGTCACTATTGTGCTCCCATTGCCATACACAGTACAAATAGCACTCGCCTCTGTTCCCAGGATGTACAGTGTATTGGACTGAAGAGAAGCTACTGTTCTTGTCAGTTTCCTAAGCAGAGTTGAACTAGATATGGCCCCTGTGTGCAGGAAGCACAGTTATTTTGTTCTGAGGAAGCTCACTCTTCAGGCCCTATAGGAAACACAGTATAGTAGAAGAATGCTCTTTTGTCAAAAGCAGAGTGTTTTTCTTGTAAGGCGAGCTTGCGTTTCTTTCCCAGTCCTAAATGGAGCTGAGACACATGCAGTTTTTGGTCCAAGAGCAAGAGTTTTTTTCTGGTAAGAAGAGTCACTATTGCACTCCCATTGCCATACACAGTGCAAATACCACTTGCATCTGTTCCCAGCAAGTACAGTGTATTGGACTGAAGAGGATCTACTGTTCTTGTCAGTTTCCTAAGCAGAGTTGAACTAGATATGCCCTGTGTGTGTAGGAAGCACAGTTCTTTTGTTCTGAGCAAGCTCATTGTTCGGACCCCATAAGAGACTCAGTAGAGTAGAAGAGTACTCTTTTCTCAAAAGCAGAGTGTGTTTCATGTAAGGCGAGCTAGCATTTGTTTCCCAGTCCTAAATGGAGTTGAATCACATGCAGTTTCTGGTCCTATGAGCAAAAGTTGTTTTCTGGTAAGAAGAGTCCCTATTGCGCTCCCATTGTCATACACAGAGCAAATAGTCCTGGCGTATGTTCCTAGCATGTACAGTGAATTGGACTGAAGAGGAGCTACTGTTCTTGTCAGTTTCCTAAGCAGAGTTGAACTAGATATGGCCCGTGTGTGTAGGAAGCACAGTTCTTTTGTTCTGAGCAAGCTCACTGTTCGGACCTATAGGAAAGACAGTAGAGTAGAAGTGTGCTCTTTTCTCAAAAGCAGAGTGTGTTTCATGTAAGGCGAGCTAGCATTTGTTTCTCAGTCCTAAATGGAGTTGAATCACATGCAGTTTCTGGTCCTACGAGCATGAGTTGTATTCTGGTAAAAAAAGTCACTATTGCGCTCCCATTGCCATACACAGTGCAAATAGCACTCGCGTGTTTTCCCAGCTAGTACAGGGTATCGTACTGAAGAGGAGCTACTGTTTTTGTCAGTTTCCTAAGCAGAGTTGAACTAGATATGGCCTGTGTGTGTAGAAAGCACAGTTTTTTTTTTCTGAGCAAGCTCACTGTTCTCGCCCTATAGGAAACACTTTAGAGTATAAGAGGGCTCTTTTCTCAAAAGCAGAGTGTGTTTGTTGTAATGCGAGCTAGTGTTTGTTTCCCAGTCCTAAATGGAGTTGAATCACATGCAGTTTCTGGTCCTACGAGCAAGAGTTGTTTTCTGGTAAGAAGAGTCACTATTGTGCTCCCATTGCCATGCACAGAGCAAATAGCACTCGCGTCTGTTCCCAGCAAGTACAGTGTATCGGACTGAAGAGTAGCTACTGTTGTTGTCAGTTTCCTAAGCAGAGTTGAACGAGATATGGCCCGTGTGTGTAGGAAGCTCAGTTCTTTTGTTCTGAGCAAGCTCACTGTTTTGACCACATAATAAACACAGTAGAGTAGAAGAGTGCTCTTTTCTCAAAAGCAGGGTGTGTTTCTTGTAAGGCGAGCTAGTGTTTGTTTCCCAGTCCTAAATGGAGTTGAATCACATGCAGTTTCTGGTCCTACGAGCAAGAGTTGTTTTCTGGTATGGAAAGTCACTATTGTGCTCCCATTGCCATACACAGTGCAAATAGCCCTCGCGTCTGTTCCCAGCAATTACAGTGTATCGGACTGAAGAGGAGCTACTGTTCTTGTCAGTTTCCTAAGCAGATTTGAACTAGATATGGTCCGTGTGTAGGAAGCACAGTTTTCTGTTCTGAGCAAGCTCACTGTTTGGACCCCATAGGAAACACAGTAGAGTAGAAGAGTGCTCTTTTCTCAAAAGCAGAGTGTGTTTCTTGTAAGGCGAGCTAGCGTTTGTTTCCCAGTCCTAAATGGAGTTGAATCACATGCAGTTTCTGGTCCTACGAGCAATAGTTGTTTTATGGTAAGAATAGTCACTATTGCGCTGCCATTGCCATACACAGGACAAATAGCACTGGCGTCTGTTCCCAGCATGTACAGTGTATTGGACTGAAGAGGATCTACTGTTCTTGTCAGTTTCCTAAGCAGAATTGAACTAGATATGGCCCCTGTGTGCAGGAAGCACATTTCTTTTGTTCTGAGGAAGCTCACTCATCTGGTCCTATAGGAAACACAGTATAGTAGAAGAATGCTCTTTTGTCAAAAGCACAGAGTTTTTCTTGTAAGGCGAGCTAGCATTTCTTTCCCAGTCCTAAATGGAGTTGAGACACATGCAGTTTTTGGTCCTACGAGCAAGAGTTTTTTTCTGGTAAGAAGAGTCACTATTGCACTCTCATTGCCATACACAGTGCAAATAGCACTTGCATCTGTTCCCAGCAAGTACAGTGTATTGGACTGAAGAGGATCTACTGTTCTTGTCAGTTTTTTAAGCAGAGTTGAACTAGATATGGCCCGTGTGTGTAGGAAGCACAGTTATTTTGTTCTGAGCAAGCTTACTGTTCAGACCCCATAGGAAACTCAGTAGGGTAGAAGAGTGCTCTTTTCTCAAAAGCAGAGTGTGTTTCATGTAAGGCGAGCTAGCATTTGTTTCCCAGTCCTAAATGGAGTTGAATCACATGCAGTTTCTGGTCATACGAGCAAGAGTTGTTTTCTGGTAAGAATAGTCACTATTGCGCTGCCATTGCCATACACAGGACAAATAGCACTGGCGTCTGTTCCCAGCAAGTACAGTGTATTGGCCTGAAGAGGATCTACTATTCTTGTCAGTTTCCTAAGCAGAATTGAACTAGATATGACCGTGTGTGTAGGAAGCACAGTTCTTTTGTTCTGAGCAAGCTCACTGTTTTGGTCCTATGGGAAACACAGTAGAGTAGAAGAGTGCTCTTTTCTCAAAAGCAGAGTGTGTTTCTTGTAAGGCGAGCTCGCGTTTGTTTCCCAGTCCTAAATGGAGTTGAATCACATGCAGTTTCTGGTCCTATGAGCAAGAGTTGTTTTCTGGTAAGAAGAGTCACTATTGTGCTCCCATTGTCATACACAGGGCAAATAGCGCTGGTGTCTGTTCCCAGCAAGTACAGTGTATCGGACTGAAGAGTAGCTACTGTTGTTGTCAGTTTCCTAAGCAGAGTAGAACGAGATATGGCCCGTGTGTGTAGGAAGCTCAGTTCTTTTGTTCTGAGCAAGCTCACTGTTTTGACCACATAGGAAACACAGTAGAATAGAAGAGTGCTCTTTTCTCAAAAGCAGGTGTGTTTCTTGTAAGGCGAGCTAGTGTTTGTTTCCCAGTCCTAAATGGAGTTGAATCACATGCAGTTTCTGGTCCTACGAGCAAGAGTTGTTTTCTGGTAAGGAAAGTCACTATTGCGCTCCCATTGCCATACACAGTGCAAATAGCACTCGCGTCTGTTTCCAGCAATTACAGTGTATCGGACTGAAGAGGAGCTACTGTTCTTGTCGGTTTCCTAAGCAGATTTGAACTAGATATGGTCCGTGTGTAGGAAGCACAGTTTTCTGTTCTGAGCAAGCTCACTGTTTGGACCCCATAGGAAACACAGTAGAGTAGAAGAGTGCTCTTTTCTCAAAAGCAGAGTGTGTTTCTTGTAAGGCGAGCTAGCGTTTGTTTCCCAGTCCTAAATGGAGTTGAATCACATCCAGTTTCTGGTCCTACGAGCAATAGTTGTTTTATGGAAAGAATAGTCACTATTGCGCTGCCATTGCCATACACAGGACAAATAGCACTGGCGTCTGTTCCCAGCAAGTACCGTGTATTGGACTGAAGGGGATCTACTGTTCTTGTCAGGTTCCTATACAGAATTGAACTAGATATGGCCGTGTGTGTAGGAAGCACAGTTCTTTTGTTCTGAGCAAGCTCACTGTTCTGGCCCTACAGGAAACACAGTAGAGTAGAAGAGTGCTCTTTTCTCAAAAGCAGAGTGTATTTCTTGTAAGGCGAGATAGCGTTTGTTTCCCAGTCCTAAATGGAGTTGAGTCACATGCAGTTTCTGGTCCTAGGAACAAGAGTTGTTTTCTGGTAAGAAGAGTCACTATTGTGCTCCCATTGTCATACACAGGGCAAATAGTACTGGCGTCTGTTCCCAGCATGTACAGTGTATTGGACTGAAGAGGATCTACTGTTCTTGTCAGTTTCCTAAGCAGAATTGAATAGATATGGCCCCTGTGTGCAGGAAGCACAGTTCTTTTGTTCTGAGGAAGCTCACTCATCTGGCCCTAATGGAAACACAGTATAGTAGAAGAATGCTCTTTTGTCAAAAGCACAGAGTTTTTCTTGTAAGGCGAGCTAGCATTTCTTTCCCAGTCCTAAATGGAGTTGAGACACATGCAGTTTTTGGTCCTACGAGCAAGAGTTTTTTTCTGGTAAGAAGAGTCACTATTGCACTCTCATTGCCATACACAGTGCAAATAGCACTTGCATCTGTTCCCAGCAAGTACAGTGTATTGGACTGAAGAGGATCTACTGTTCTTGTCAGTTTTTTAAGCAGAGTTGAACTAGATATGGCCCGTGTGAGTAGGAAGCACAGTTATTTTGTTCTGAACAAGCTCACTGTTCGGACCACATAGGAAACTCAGTAGGGTAGAAGAGTGCTCTTTTCTCAAAAGCAGAGTGTGTTTCATGTAAGGCGAGCTAGCATTTGTTTCCCAGTCCTAAATGGAGTTGAATCACATGCAGTTTCTGGTCCTACGAGCAAGAGTTGTTTTCTGGTAAGAAGAGTCACTATTGCGCTCCCATTGTCATACACAGGGCAAATAGCACTCGCGTCTGTTCCCAGCAAGTACAGTGTATTGGACTGAAGAGGATCTACTATTCTTGTCAGTTTCCTAAGCAGAATTGAACTAGATATGACCGTGTGTGTAGGAAGCACAGTTCTTTTGTTCTGAGCAAGCTCACTGTTTTGGTCCTATAGGAAACACAGTAGAGTAGAAGAGTGCTCTTTTCTCTAAAGCAGAGTGTGTTTCTTGTAAGGCGAGCTCGTGTTTGTTTCCCAGTCCTAAATGGAGTTGCGTCACATGCAGTTTTTGGTCCTAAGAGCAAGAGTTGTTTTCTGGTAAGAAGAGTCACTATTGCGCTCCAATTGCCATACACAGTACAAATAGCACTCGCGTCTGTTCCCCGCAAGTACAGTGTATTGGACTGAATAGGAGCTACTGTTCTTGTCAGTTTCCAAAGCAGAGTAGAACTAGATATGGTCCGTGTGTGCAGGAAGCACAGTTCTTTTGTTCTCAGCAAGCTCACTGTTCTGGCCCGATAGGAAACACTGTAGAGTAGAAGAATGCTCTTTTATCAAAAGCAGAGTGTGTTTCTTGTAAAACGAGCTATCATTTGTTTCCCAGTCCTAAATGGAGTTGAATCACAGGCAGTTTCTGGTCCTATGAGCAAGAGTTGTTTTCTGGTAAGAAGAGTCACTATTGTGCTCCCATTGTCATACACAGGGCAAATAGCGCTGGCATCTGTTCCCAGCATGTACAGTGTATTGGACTGAAGAGGATCTACTGTTCTTGTCAGTTTCCAAAGCATAGTTGAACTAGATATGGTCCGTTTGTGTAGGAAGCACAGTTCTTTTGTTCTCAGCAAGCTCACTGTTCTGGCCCTATAGGAAACACAGTACAGTAGAACAGTGCTCTTTTCTCAAAAGCAGAGTGTGTTTCTTGTAAGGCGAGCTAGGGTTTGTGTCCCAGTCCTAAATGGAGTTGAATCACATGCAGTTTCTGGTCCTACGAGCAAGAGTTGTTTTATGGTAAGAATAGTCACTATTGCGCTGCCATTGCCATACACAGGACAAATAGCACTGGCATCTGTTCCCAGCAAGTACAGTGTATTGCACTGAAGAGGATCTACTATTCTTGTCAATTTCCTAAGCAGAATTGAACTAGATATGACCGTATGTGTAGGAAGCACAGTTCTTTTGTTCTGAGCATGCTCACTGTTTTGGTCTTAATGGAAACACAGTTGAGTAGAAGAGTGCTCTTTTCTCAAAAGCAGAGTGTGTTTCTTGTAAGGCGAACTCGTGTTTGTTTCCCAGGCCTAAATGGATTTGAGTCACATGCAGTTTTTTTTCCTACGAGCAAGAGTTGTTTTCTGGTAAGACGAGTCACTATTGTGCTCCAATTGCCATACACAGTGCAAATAGCACTCGCGTCTGTTCCCAGCAAGTACAGTGTATTGGACTGAAGAGGAAGTACTGTTCTTGTCAGGTTCCTAAGCAGAGTTGAACTAGATATGGTCCGTGTGTGTAGGAAGCACAGTTCTTTTGTTCTGAGCAAGCTCACTGTTTGGACCCCATAGGAAACACAGTAGAGTAGAAGAGTGCTCTTTTCTCTAAAGCAGAGTGTGTTTCTTGTAAGGCGAGCTAGCGTTTGTTTCGCAGTCCTAAATGGAGTGGAATCACATGCAGTTTCTGGTCCTATGAGCAAGAGTTGTTTTCTGGTAAGGAAAGTCACTATTGCGCTCCCATTGCCATACACAGTGCAAATAGCACATGCGTCTGTTCCCAGCAAGTACAGTGTATCAGACTGAAGAGGAGCTACTGTTCTTGTCAGTTTCCTAAGCAGAGTTGAACTAGATATGGCCGTGTTTATAGGAAGCACAGTTTTTTTGTTCTGAGCAAGCTCACTGTTCGGAACACTTAGGAAATAGTAGAGTAGAAGAGTGCTCTTTTCTCAAAAGCAGAGTGTGTTTCTTGGAAGGCAAGCTAGCGTTTGTTTCCCAGTCCTAAATGGAGTTGAGTCACATGCAGTTTTTTGTCCTACGAGCAAGAGTTGTTTTCTGGTAAGACGAGTCACTATTGTGCTCCAATTGCCATACAAAGTGCAAATAGCACTCGCGTCTGTTCCCAGCAAGTACAGTGTATTGGACTGAATAGGAGCTACTGTTCTTGTCAGTTTCCTAAGCAGAGTTGAAATAGATATGGTCTGTGTGTGTAGGAAGCACAGTTCTTTTGTTCTAAGCAAGCTCACTGTTCTGGCCCTATAGGAAACACAGTAGAGTAGAAGAGTGCTCTTTTCTCAAAAGCAAAGTGTGTTTCTTGTAAGGTGAGCTAGCGTTTGTTTCCCAGTCCTAAATGGAGTTGAATCACATGCAGTTTCTGGTCCTACGAGCAAGAGTTGGTTACAGTTAAGGAAGTCACTATTGTGCTCCCATTGCCATACACAGTGCAAATAGCACTCGCGTCTGTTCCCAGCAAGTACAGTGTATCTGAATGAAGAGGAGCTACTGTTCTTGTCATTATCCTAAGCAGAGTTTTACTAGATATGGTCCGTGTGTGGGAAGCACAGTTCTTTTGTTCTGAGCAAGCTCACTCTTTGGACCCCTTTGGAAACACAGTAGAGTAAAAGAGTGCTCTTTTCTCAAAAGCAGAGTGTGTTTCATGTAAGGCGAGCTAGCATTTGTTTCCCAGTCCTAAATGGAGTTGAATCACATGCAGTTTCTGGTCCTACGAGCAAGAGTTGTTTTCTGGTAAGGAGAGTCACTATTGCGCTCCCATTGCCATACACAGTGCAAATAGCACTCGCGTCTGTTCCCAGCAATTACAGTGTATTGGACTGAATAGGAGCTACTTTTCTTGTCAGTTTCCTAAGCAGAGTTGAACTAGATATGACCGTGTGTGTAGGAAGCACAGTTCTTTTGTTCTGAGCAAGCTCACTG
The DNA here is from genome assembly GCF_949786415.1 of Peromyscus eremicus. Classification (NCBI taxonomy): domain Eukaryota; kingdom Metazoa; phylum Chordata; class Mammalia; order Rodentia; family Cricetidae; genus Peromyscus; species Peromyscus eremicus. Next base: position 286,952 of record NW_026734376.1, on the reverse strand, counting down.
TATGGCCCTATAGTATTCACAGTAGAGTAGAAGAGTGCTCTTTTCTCAAAAGCAGATTGTGTTTCTTGTAAGGGGAGCTAGCATTTGTTTTCCAATCCTATATGGAGTTGAATCCCATGCAGTTTCTGGTCCTACGAGCAAGAGTTGTTTTCTGGTAAGGAAAGTCACTATTGCGCTCCCATTGCCATGCACAGTGCAAATAGCACTCACGTCTTTTCCCAGCAAGTACAGTGTATCGGACTGAATAGGAGCTACTGTTCTTGTCAGTTTCCTAAGCAGAGTTGAACGAGATATGTCCCGCGTGTGTAGGAAGCACAGTTCTTTTGTTCTGAGCAAGCTCACTGTTTGGACCCCATATGAAACACAGTAGAGTAGAAGAGTGCTCTTTTATCAAAGCAGAGTGTGTTTCTTGTAGGGCGAGCTAGAGTTTGTTTCCCAGTCCTAAATGGAGTTGAATCACATGCAGTTTCTGGTCCTACAAGCAAGAGTTGTTTTCTGGTAAGAAGAGTCACTATTGCGCTGCCATTGCCATACACAGGACAAATAATACTGGCGTGTTTTCCCAGCAAGTACAGTTTACTGGATGGAAGAGGATCTACTGTTCTTGTCAGGTTCCTAAGCAGACTTGAACTAGATATGGCCGTGTGTGCAGGAAGCACAGTTTTTTTGTTCTGAGCAAGCTCACTGTTCGGAAACCATAGGAAACACAGTAGAGTAGAGGAGTGCTTTTTTCTCTAAATCAGAGGGTGTTTCTTGTAAGTCGAGTTAGTGTTTGTTTCCCACTCCTAAATGGAGATGAATCACATGCATTTTCTGGTACTACGAGCAAGAGTTGTTTTCTGGTAAGAAGAGTCACTATTGCGCTCCAAATGCAATACACAGTGTAAATAGCACTCGCGTCTATTCCCAGCAAGTACAGTGTATTGGACTGAAAAGGAGCTACTGTTCTTGTCAGTTTCCTAAGCAGAGTTGAACTAGATATGGTCGGTGTGTGTAGGAAGCACAGTTCTTTGGTTCTGAGCAAGTTCACTGTTCGGACCCCATAGGAAACACAGTAGAGTAGAATTGTGCTCTTTTGTCAGAAGCAGAGTGTGTTTCTTGTAAGGCGAGCTAGCGTTTGTTTCCCAGTCCTAAATGGAGTTGAATCCCATGCAGTTTCTGTTCCTACGAGCAAGAGTTGTTTTCTGGTAAGGAAAGTAACTATTGAGCTCCCATTGCCATGCACAGTGCAAATAGCACTCGCGTCTATTCCCAGCAAATACAGTGTATCGGACTGAATAGGAGCTACTGTTCTTGTCAGTTTCATAAGCAGACTTGATCTCGATATGGCCGTGGGTGTAGGAATCACAGTTTTTTTGTTCTGAGCAAGCTCACTCTTCGGAACTCATAGGAAACACAGTAGAGTAGAAGAGTGCTCTTTTCTCAAAAGCAGAGTGTGTTTTTGGAAGTCGAGCTAGCGTTTGTTTCCCAGTCCTAAATGGAGTTGAGTCACATGCAGTTTTTTGTCCTATGAGCAAGAGTTTTTTTCTGGTAAGACAAGTCACTATTGTGCTCCAATTGCCATACACAGTGCAAATAGCACTAGCGTCTGTTCCGAGCAAGTACAGTGTATTGGATTGAAGAGGAGCTACTGTTCTTGTCAGTTCCCTAAGCAGAGTTGAACTAGATATGGCCCGAGTGTAGGAAGCACAGTTCTTTTGTTCTGAGCATGCTCACTGTTCTGGCCCTATAGGAAACACAGTAGAGTAGAAGAGTGCTCTTTTCTCTAAAGCAGAGTGTGTTTCTTGTAAGGCGAGCTAGCGTTTGTTTCCCAGTCCTAAATGGAGTTGAATCACATGCAGTTTCTGGTCCTACGAGCAAGAGTTGTTTTATGGTAAGAAGAGTCACTATTGTGCTGTCATTGCCATACACAGGACTAATAGCACTGCTGTCTGTTCCCAGCAGTATAGTGTATTGGACTGAAGAGGATCTACTGTTCTTTTCAGGTTCCTAAGCAGAATTGAACTAGATATGGCCGTGTGTGTAGGAAGCACAGTTCTTTTGTTCTGAGCAAGTTCACTGTTCGGACCTCTTAGGAAACACAATAGAGTAGAAGAGTGCTTTTTTCTCTAAATCAGAGTGTGTTTCTTGTAAGGCGAGTTAGTGTTTGTTTCCCAGTCCTAAGTGGAGTTGAATCACATGCAGTTTCTGGTCCTACGAGGAAGAGTTGTTTTCTGGTAAGAAGAGTCACTATTGTGCTCCCATTGTCATACACAGGGCAAATAGCACACGCGTCTGTTCCCAGCATGTACAGTGTATTGGACTGAAGAGGATCTACTGTTCTTGTCAGGTTCCTAAGCAGAGTTGAACTAGATTTGGCCATGTGTGTAGGAAGCACAGTTCTTTTGTTCTGAGCAAGCTCACTGTTCTGGCCCTATAGGAAACAAAGTAGAGTAGAAGAGTGCTCTTTTCTCAAAAGCAGATTGTGTTTCTTGTAAGGGGAGCTAGCGTTTGTTTCCCAGTCCTATATGGATTTGAATCACATGCAATTTCTGGTCCTACGAGCAAGAGTTGTTTTTTGGTAAGGAAAGTCACTATTGCGCTCCCATTGCCATACACAGTGCAAATAGCACTCAGTCTGTTCCCAGCAAGTACAGTGTTCGGACTGAAGAGGAGCTACTGTTCTTGTCAGTTTCCTAAGCAGAGTTGAACTAGTTATGGCCTGAGTGTAGGAAGCACAGTTCTTTTCTTCTGAGCAAGCTCACTGTTCTGGCCCTATAGGAAACACAGTAGAGTAGAAGAGTGCTCTTTTCTCAAAAGCAGAGTGTGTTTCATGTAAGGCGAGCTAACATTTGTTTCCCAGTCCTAAATGGAGTTGAATCACATGCAGTTTCTGGTCCTACGAGCAAGAGTTGTTTTATGGTAAGGAAAGTCACTATTGCGCGCCCATTGCCATACACAGTGCAAATAGCCCTCCCGTCTGTTCCCAGCAAGTACAGTGTATCGGACTGAAGAGGATCTGCTGTTCTTGTCAGGTTCCTAAGCAGACTTGAACTAGATGTGGCCGTGTTTGTAGGAAGCACAGTTTTTTTATTCTGAGCAAGCTCACTGTTCGTAACACATAGGAAACAGTAGAGTAGAAAAGTGCTCTTTTCTCAAAAGCAGAGTGTGTTTCTTGGAAGGCGAGCTAGTGTTTTTTTCCCAGTCCTAAATGGAGTTGAATCACATGCAGTTTTTTCTTACGAGCAAGAGTTGTTTTCTGGTAAGACGAGTCACTATTGTGCTCCAATTGCCATATACAGTGCAAATAGCACTCGCGTCTGTTCTGAGCAAATACAGTGTATTGGACTGAAGAGGAGCTACTGTTCTTGTCAGTTTCCTAAGCAGAGTTGAACTAGATATGGCCTGTGTGTGTAGGAAGCACAGTTCTTTTGTTCTGAGCAAGCTCACTGTTTGGACCCCATAGGAAACACAGTAGAATAGAAGAGTTCTCTTTTCTCTAAAGCAGAGTGTGTTTCTTGTAAGGCGAGCTAGCGTTTGTTTCCCAGTCCTAAATGGAGTGGAATCACATGCAGTTTCTGGTCCTATGAGCTAGAGTTGTTTTCTGGTAAGGAAAGTCACTATTGCGCTCCCATTGCTATACACAGTGCAAATAGCACATGCGTCTGTTCCCAGCAAGTACAGTGTATCAGACTGAAGAGGAGCTACTGTTCTTGTCAGTTTCCTAAGCAGAGTTGAATGAGATATGGCCCGAGTGTAGGAAGCACAGTTCTTTTGTTCTGAGCAAGCTCACTGTTCTGGCCCTATAGGAAACACAGTAGAGTAGAAGAGTGCTCTTTTCTCTAAAGCAGAGTGTGTTTCTTGCAAGGCGAGCTAGCGTTTGTTTCCCAGTCCTAAATGGAGTGTAATCACATGCAGTTTCTTGTCCTACGAGCAAGAGTTGTTTAATGGTAACAAGAGTCACTATTGTGCTGCCATTGCCATACACAGGACTAATAGCACTGTTGTCTTTTCCCAGCAGTACAGTGTATTGGACTGAAGAGGATCTACTGTTCTTCTCAGGTTCCTAAGCATAATTGAACTAGATATGGCCGTGTGTGTAGGAAGCACAGTTCTTTTGTTCTGAGCAAGTTCACTGTTCGGACCTCTTAGGAAACACAATAGAGTAGAAGAGTGTTCTTTTCTCAAAAGCAGAGTGTGTTTCTTGTAAGGCGAGCTATCGTTTGTTTCCCAGTCCTAAATGGAGTTGAATCACATGGAGTTTCTGGTCCTACAAGCAAGAGATGTTTTCTGGTAAGAACAGTCACTATTGCGCTGCCATTGCCATACACAGAACAAATAGCACTGGCGTCTTTTCCAAGCAAGTACATTGTATTGGACGATAGAAGATCTACTGTTCTTGTCAGGTTCCTAATCAGACTTGAAATAGATATGGCCGTGTGTGTAGGAAGCACAGTTTTTTTGTTCTGAGCAAGCTCACTGTTCGGACCCCATAGGGAACACAGTAGAGTAGATGAGTGCTCTTTTCTCTAAAGCAGAGTGTGTTTCTTGTAAGGCGAGCTCGCGTTTGTTTCCCAGTCCTGAATGGAGTTGAGTCACAGGCAATTTTTGGTCCTACGAGCAAGAGTTGTTTTCTGGTAAGAAGAGTCACTATTGCGCTCCAAATGCAATACACAGTGCAAAGAGCACTCGCGTCTGTTCCCAGCAAGTACGGTGTATTAGACTGAATAGGAGCTACTGTTCTTGTCAGTTTCCTAAGCAGAGTTGAACTAGATATGGCCCGTGTGTAAGAAGCACAGTTCTTTTGTTCTGAGCAAGTTCACTGTTCTGGCCCTATAGGAAACACAGTAGAGTAGAAGAGTGCTCTTTTCTCAAAAGCAGAGTGTGTTTCTTGTAAGGCGAGCTAGCGTTTGTTTCCCAGTCCTAAATGGAGTTGAGTCACATGCAGTTTTTTGTCCTACGAGCAAGAGTTGTTTTCTGGTAAGAAGAGTCACTGTTGCGCTCCAAATTCCATATACAGTGCAAATAGCACTAGCGTCTGTTCCCAGCAAGTACAGTGTAAGAGACTGAATAGGAGCTACTGTTCTTGTCAGTTTCCTAAGCAGACTTGAACTAGATATGGCCGTGTGTGTAGGAAGCACAGTTTTTTTGTTCTGAGCAAGCTCACTGTTCGGAACACATAGGAAAAACAGTAGAGTAGAAGAGTGCTCTTTTCTCAAAAGCAGAGTGTGTTTTTAGAAGGCGAGCTAGCGTTTGTTTCCCAGTCCTAAATGGAGTTGAGTCACATGCAGTTTTTTGTCCTACGAGCAAGAGTTGTTTTCTGGTAAGAAGAGTCACTGTTGTGCTCCAAATTCCATATACAGGGCAAATAGCACTAGCGTCTGTTCCCAGCAAGTACAGTGTAAGAGACTGAATAGGAGCTACTGTTCTTGTCAGTTTCCTAAGCAGACTTGAACTAGATATGGCCGTGTGTGTAGGAAGCACAGTTTTTTTGTTCTGAGCAAGCTCACTGTTCGGAACACATAGGAAAAACAGTAGAGTAGAAGAGTGCTCTTTTCTCAAAAGCAGAGTGTGTTTTTAGAAGGCGAGCTAGCGTTTGTTTCCCAGTCTTAAATGGAGTTGAGTCACATGCAGTTTTTTGTCCTACGAGCAAGAGTTGTTTTCTGGTAAGACGAGTCACTATTGTGCTCCATTTGCCATACACAGTGCAAATAGCACTCGCGTGTGTTCCGAGCAAGTACAGTGTATTGGACTGAAGAGGAGCTACTGTTCTTGTCAGTTTCCTAAGCAGAGTAGAACTAGATATGGCCCGTGTGTGTAGGAAGCACAGTTCTTTTGTTCTGAGCAAGATCACTGTTTGGACCCCATAGGAAACACAGTAGAGTAGAAGAGTGCTCTTTTCTCAAAAGCAGAGTGTGTTTCAAGTAAGGCGAGCTAGCATTTGTTTCCCAGTCCTAAATGGAGTTGAATCACATGCAGTTTCTGGTCCTACGGACAAGAGTTGTTTTCTGGTAAGGAAAGTCACTATTGCGCTCCCATTGCCATACACAGTGCAAATATCCCTCCCGTCTGTTCCCAGCAAGTACAGTGTATCGGACTGAAGAGGATCTACTGTTCTTGTCAGGTTCCTAAGCAGACTTGAACTAGATGTGGCAATGTTTGTAGGAAGCACAGTTTTTTTGTTCTGAGCAAGCTCACTGTTCGGAACACATAGGAAACAGTAGAGTAGAAGAGTGCTCTTTTCTCTAAAGCAGAGTGTGTTTCTTGTAAGGCGAGCTAGCGTTTGTTTCCCAGTCCTAAATGGAGTGGAATCACATGCAGTTTCTGGTCCTATGAGCAAGAGTTGTTTTCTGGTAAGGAAAGTCACTATTGCGCTCCCATTGCCATACACAGTGCAAATAGCACATGCGTCTGTTCCCAGCAAGTACAGTGTATCAGACTGAAGAGGAGCTACTGTTCTTGTCAGTTTCCTAAGCCGAGTTGAACTAGATATGGCCCGTGTGTTTTGGAAGCACAGTTCTTATGTTCTGAGCAAGCTCACTCTTCTGGCCCTATAGGAAACACAGTAGAGTAGAAGAGTGCACTTTTCTTAAAAGCAGAGTTTTTTTCTTGTAAGGCGAATTGGCGTTTGTTTCCCAGTCCTAAATGGAGTTGAGTCACATGCAGTTTTTGGTCCTACAAGCAAGAGTTGTTTTCTGGTAAGAAGAGTGACTGTTGCGCTCCAAATGCCATATACAGTGCAAATAGCACTCACGTCTGTTCCCAGCAAATACAGTGTATCGGACTGAATAGGAGCTACTGTTCTTGTCAGTTTCCTAAGCAGACTTGATCTAGATATGGCCGTGTGTGTAGGAAGCACAGTTTTTTTGTTCTGAGCAAGCTCACTGTTTGGAACACATAGGAAACACAGTAGAGTAGAAGAGTGCTCTTTTCTCAAAAGCAGAGTGTGTTTTTGGAAGGCGAGCTCGCGTTGGTTTCCCAGTCCTAAATGGAGTTGAGTCACATGCAGTTTTTTGTCCTACGAGCAAGAGTTGTTTTCTGGTAAGAAGAGTCACTGTTGCGCTCCAAATGCCATATACAGTGCAAATAGCACTCGCGTCTGTTCCCAGCAAGTACAGTGTATCAGACTGAATAGGAGCTACTGTTCTTGTCAGTTTCCTAAGCAGACTTGAACTAGATATGGCCGTGTGTGTAGGAAGCACAGTTTTTTTGTTCTGAGCAAGCTCACTGTTTGGACCTCATAGGAAACACAGTAGAGTAGAAGAGTGCTCTTTTCTCAAAAGCAGAGTGTGTTTTTGGAATGCGAGCTAGCGTTTGTTTCCCAGTCCTAAATGGAGTTGAGTCACATGCAGTTTTTTGTCCTACGAGCAAGAGTTGTTTTCTGGTAAGACGAGTCACTATTGTGCTCCAATTGCCATACACAGTGCAAATAGCACTCGCGTCTGTTCCGAGCAAGTACAGTGTATTGGACTGAAGAGGATCTACTGTTCTTGTCAGGTTCCTAAGCAGAGTTGAACTAGATATGGTCCGTGTGTGTAGGAAGCACAGTTCTTTTGTTCTGAGCAAGCTCACTGTTTAGACCCCATAGGAAACACATTAGAGTAGAAGAGTGCTCTTTTCTCTGAAGCAGAGTGTGTTTCTTGTAAGGCGAGCTAGCGTTTGTTTCCCAGTCCTAAATGGAGTTGAATCCCATGCAGTTTCTCGTTCTATGAGCTAGAGTTGTTTTATGGTAAGAAGAGTCACTATTGCGCTGCCATTGCCATACACAGGACAAATAGCACTGTTGTCTGTTCCCAGCAGTACAGTGTATTGGACTGAAGAGGATCTACTGTTCTTGTCAGGTTCCTAAGCAGAATTGACCTAGGTATGGTGGTGTGTGTAGGAAGCACGGTTTTTTTGTTCTGAGCAAGCTCACTGTTTGGACCTCATAGGAAACACAGTAGAGTAGAAGAGTGCTCTTTTCTCAAAAGCAGAGTGTGTTTCTTGGAAAGCGAGCTAGTGCTTGTTTCCCAGTACTAAATGGAGTTGAGTCACATGCAGTTTTTTGTCCTACGAGCAAGAGCTGTTTTCTGGTAAGAAGAGTCACTATTGTGTTCCAATTGCCATACACAGTGCAAATAGCATTCGCGTCTGTTCCCAGCAAGTACAGTGTATTGGACTGAATAGGAGCTACTGTTCTTGTCAGTTTCCTAAGAAGAGTTGAACGAGATATGGCCCGTGTGTGTAGGAAGCACAGTTCTTTTGTTCTGAGCAAGCTCACTGTTTAGACCCCATAGGAAACACAGTAGAGTAGAAGAGTGCTCTTTTCTCTAAAGCAGAGTGTTTTTCTTGTAAGGTGAGCTCGCGTTTGTTTCCCAGTCCTAAATGGAGTTGAGTCACATGCAGTTTTTGGTCGTATGAGCAAGAGTTGTTTTCTGGTAAGGAAAGTCACTATTGCGCTCCCATTGCCATACACAGTGCAAATAGCACTCACGTCTGTTCCAAGCAAGTACAGTGTATCGGACTGAAGAGGAACTACTGTTCTTGTCAGTTTCCTAAGCAGAGGTGAACTAGATATGGTCGGTGTGTGTAGGAAGCACAGTTCTTTGGTTCTGAGCAAGTTCACTGTTCGGACCCCATAGGAAACACAGTAGAGTAGAATTGTGCTCTTTTGTCAGAAGCAGAGTGTGTTTCTTGTAAGGCGAGCTAGCGTTTGTTTCCCAGTCCTAAATGGAGTTGAATCCCATGCAGTTTCTGTTCCTACGAGCAAGAGTTGTTTTCTGGTAAGGAAAGTAACTATTGAGCTCCCATTGCCATGCACAGTGCAAATAGCACTCGCGTCTATTCCCAGCAAATACAGTGTATCGGACTGAATAGGAGCTACTGTTCTTGTCAGTTTCATAAGCAGACTTGATCTCGATATGGCCGTGGGTGTAGGAATCACAGTTTTTTTGTTCTGAGCAAGCTCACTCTTCGGAACTCATAGGAAACACAGTAGAGTAGAAGAGTGCTCTTTTCTCAAAAGCAGAGTGTGTTTTTGGAAGTCGAGCTAGCGTTTGTTTCCCAGTCCTAAATGGAGTTGAGTCACATGCAGTTTTTTGTCCTATGAGCAAGAGTTTTTTTCTGGTAAGACAAGTCACTATTGTGCTCCAATTGCCATACACAGTGCAAATAGCACTAGCGTCTGTTCCGAGCAAGTACAGTGTATTGGACTGAAGAGGAGCTACTGTTCTTGTCAGTTCCCTAAGCAGAGTTGAACTAGATATGGCCCGAGTGTAGGAAGCACAGTTCTTTTGTTCTGAGCAAGCTCACTGTTCTGGCCCTATAGGAAACACAGTAGAGTAGAAGAGTGCTCTTTTCTCTAAAGCAGAGTGTGTTTCTTGTAAGGCGAGCTAGCGTTTGTTTCCCAGTCCTAAATGGAGTTGAATCACATGCAGTTTCTGGTCCTACGAGCAAGAGTTGTTTTATGGTAAGAAGAGTCACTATTGTGCTGTCATTGCCATACACAGGACTAATAGCACTGCTGTCTGTTCCCAGCAGTATAGTGTATTGGACTGAAGAGGATCTACTGTTCTTTTCAGGTTCCTAAGCAGAGTTGAACTAGATATGGCCGTGTGTGTAGGAAGCACAGTTCTTTTGTTCTGAGCAAGTTCACTGTTCGGACCTCTTAGGAAACACAATAGAGTAGAAGAGTGCTTTTTTCTCTAAATCAGAGTGTGTTTCTTGTAAGGCGAGTTAGTGTTTGTTTCCCAGTCCTAAGTGGAGTTGAATCACATGCAGTTTCTGGTCCTACGAGGAAGAGTTGTTTTCTGGTAAGAAGAGTCACTATTGTGCTCCCATTGTCATACACAGGGCAAATAGCACACGCGTCTGTTCCCAGCATGTACAGTGTATTGGACTGAAGAGGATCTACTGTTCTTGTCAGGTTCCTAAGCAGAGTTGAACTAGATTTGGCCATGTGTGTAGGAAGCACAGTTCTTTTGTTCTGAGCAAGCTCACTGTTCTGGCCCTATAGGAAACAAAGTAGAGTAGAAGAGTGCTCTTTTCTCAAAAGCAGATTGTGTTTCTTGTAAGGGGAGCTAGCGTTTGTTTCCCAGTCCTATATGGATTTGAATCACATGCAATTTCTGGTCCTACGAGCAAGAGTTGTTTTTTGGTAAGGAAAGTCACTATTGCGCTCCCATTGCCATACACAGTGCAAATAGCACTCAGTCTGTTCCCAGCAAGTACAGTGTTCGGACTGAAGAGGAGCTACTGTTCTTGTCAGTTTCCTAAGCAGAGTTGAACTAGTTATGGCCTGAGTGTAGGAAGCACAGTTCTTTTCTTCTGAGCAAGCTCACTGTTCTGGCCCTATAGGAAACACAGTAGAGTAGAAGAGTGCTCTTTTCTCAAAAGCAGAGTGTGTTTCATGTAAGGCGAGCTAACATTTGTTTCCCAGTCCTAAATGGAGTTGAATCACATGCAGTTTCTGGTCCTACGAGCAAGAGTTGTTTTATGGTAAGGAAAGTCACTATTGCGCGCCCATTGCCATACACAGTGCAAATAGCCCTCCCGTCTGTTCCCAGCAAGTACAGTGTATCGGACTGAAGAGGATCTGCTGTTCTTGTCAGGTTCCTAAGCAGACTTGAACTAGATGTGGCCGTGTTTGTAGGAAGCACAGTTTTTTTATTCTGAGCAAGCTCACTGTTCGTAACACATAGGAAACAGTAGAGTAGAAAAGTGCTCTTTTCTCAAAAGCAGAGTGTGTTTCTTGGAAGGCGAGCTAGTGTTTTTTTCCCAGTCCTAAATGGAGTTGAATCACATGCAGTTTTTTCTTACGAGCAAGAGTTGTTTTCTGGTAAGACGAGTCACTATTGTGCTCCAATTGCCATATACAGTGCAAATAGCACTCGCGTCTGTTCTGAGCAAATACAGTGTATTGGACTGAAGAGGAGCTACTGTTCTTGTCAGTTTCCTAAGCAGAGTTGAACTAGATATGGCCTGTGTGTGTAGGAAGCACAGTTCTTTTGTTCTGAGCAAGCTCACTGTTTGGACCCCATAGGAAACACAGTAGAATAGAAGAGTTCTCTTTTCTCTAAAGCAGAGTGTGTTTCTTGTAAGGCGAGCTAGCGTTTGTTTCCCAGTCCTAAATGGAGTGGAATCACATGCAGTTTCTGGTCCTATGAGCTAGAGTTGTTTTCTGGTAAGGAAAGTCACTATTGCGCTCCCATTGCTATACACAGTGCAAATAGCACATGCGTCTGTTCCCAGCAAGTACAGTGTATCAGACTGAAGAGGAGCTACTGTTCTTGTCAGTTTCCTAAGCAGAGTTGAATGAGATATGGCCCGAGTGTAGGAAGCACAGTTCTTTTGTTCTGAGCAAGCTCACTGTTCTGGCCCTATAGGAAACACAGTAGAGTAGAAGAGTGCTCTTTTCTCTAAAGCAGAGTGTGTTTCTTGCAAGGCGAGCTAGCGTTTGTTTCCCAGTCCTAAATGGAGTGTAATCACATGCAGTTTCTTGTCCTACGAGCAAGAGTTGTTTAATGGTAACAAGAGTCACTATTGTGCTGCCATTGCCATACACAGGACTAATAGCACTGTTGTCTGTTCCCAGCAGTACAGTGTATTGGACTGAAGAGGATCTACTGTTCTTCTCAGGTTCCTAAGCATAATTGAACTAGATATGGCCGTGTGTGTAGGAAGCACAGTTCTTTTGTTCTGAGCAAGTTCACTGTTCGGACCTCTTAGGAAACACAATAGAGTAGAAGAGTGTTCTTTTCTCAAAAGCAGAGTGTGTTTCTTGTAAGGCGAGCTATCGTTTGTTTCCCAGTCCTAAATGGAGTTGAATCACATGGAGTTTCTGGTCCTACAAGCAAGAGATGTTTTCTGGTAAGAACAGTCACTATTGCGCTGCCATTGCCATACACAGAACAAATAGCACTGGCGTCTTTTCCAAGCAAGTACATTGTATTGGACGATAGAAGATCTACTGTTCTTGTCAGGTTCCTAATCAGACTTGAAATAGATATGGCCGTGTGTGTAGGAAGCACAGTTTTTTTGTTCTGAGCAAGCTCACTGTTCGGACCCCATAGGGAACACAGTAGAGTAGATGAGTGCTCTTTTCTCTAAAGCAGAGTGTGTTTCTTGTAAGGCGAGCTCGCGTTTGTTTCCCAGTCCTGAATGGAGTTGAGTCACAGGCAATTTTTGGTCCTACGAGCAAGAGTTGTTTTCTGGTAAGAAGAGTCACTATTGCGCTCCAAATGCAATACACAGTGCAAAGAGCACTCGCGTCTGTTCCCAGCAAGTACGGTGTATTAGACTGAATAGGAGCTACTGTTCTTGTCAGTTTCCTAAGCAGAGTTGAACTAGATATGGCCCGTGTGTAAGAAGCACAGTTCTTTTGTTCTGAGCAAGTTCACTGTTCTGGCCCTATAGGAAACACAGTAGAGTAGAAGAGTGCTCTTTTCTCAAAAGCAGAGTGTGTTTCTTGTAAGGCGAGCTAGCGTTTGTTTCCCAGTCCTAAATGGAGTTGAGTCACATGCAGTTTTTTGTCCTACGAGCAAGAGTTGTTTTCTGGTAAGAAGAGTCACTGTTGCGCTCCAAATTCCATATACAGTGCAAATAGCACTAGCGTCTGTTCCCAGCAAGTACAGTGTAAGTGACTGAATAGGAGCTACTGTTCTTGTCAGTTTCCTAAGCAGACTTGAACTAGATATGGCCGTGTGTGTAGGAAGCACAGTTTTTTTGTTCTGAGCAAGCTCACTGTTCGGAACACATAGGAAAAACAGTAGAGTAGAAGAGTGCTCTTTTCTCAAAAGCAGAGTGTGTTTTTAGAAGGCGAGCTAGCGTTTGTTTCCCAGTCCTAAATGGAGTTGAGTCACATGCAGTTTTTTGTCCTACGAGCAAGAGTTGTTTTCTGGTAAGAAGAGTCACTGTTGCGCTCCAAATTCCATATACAGGGCAAATAGCACTAGCGTCTGTTCCCAGCAAGTACAGTGTAAGAGACTGAATAGGAGCTACTGTTCTTGTCAGTTTCCTAATCAGACTTGAAATAGATATGGCCGTGTGTGTAGGAAGCACAGTTTTTTTGTTCTGAGCAAGCTCACTGTTCGGACCCCATAGGGAACACAGTAGAGTAGATGAGTGCTCTTTTCTCTAAAGCAGAGTGTGTTTCTTGTAAGGCGAGCTCGCGTTTGTTTCCCAGTCCTGAATGGAGTTGAGTCACAGGCAATTTTTGGTCCTACGAGCAAGAGTTGTTTTCTGGTAAGAAGAGTCACTATTGCGCTCCAAATGCAATACACAGTGCAAAGAGCACTCGCGTCTGTTCCCAGCAAGTACGGTGTATTAGACTGAATAGGAGCTACTGTTCTTGTCAGTTTCCTAAGCAGAGTTGAACTAGATATGGCCCGTGTGTAAGAAGCACAGTTCTTTTGTTCTGAGCAAGTTCACTGTTCTGGCCCTATAGGAAACACAGTAGAGTAGAAGAGTGCTCTTTTCTCAAAAGCAGAGTGTGTTTCTTGTAAGGCGAGCTAGCGTTTGTTTCCCAGTCCTAAATGGAGTTGAGTCACATGCAGTTTTTTGTCCTACGAGCAAGAGTTGTTTTCTGGTAAGAAGAGTCACTGTTGCGCTCCAAATTCCATATACAGTGCAAATAGCACTAGCGTCTGTTCCCAGCAAGTACAGTGTAAGAGACTGAATAGGAGCTACTGTTCTTGTCAGTTTCCTAAGCAGACTTGAACTAGATATGGCCGTGTGTGTAGGAAGCACAGTTTTTTTGTTCTGAGCAAGCTCACTGTTCGGAACACATAGGAAAAACAGTAGAGTAGAAGAGTGCTCTTTTCTCAAAAGCAGAGTGTGTTTTTAGAAGGCGAGCTAGCGTTTGTTTCCCAGTCTTAAATGGAGTTGAGTCACATGCAGTTTTTTGTCCTACGAGCAAGAGTTGTTTTCTGGTAAGACGAGTCACTATTGTGCTCCATTTGCCATACACAGTGCAAATAGCACTCGCGTGTGTTCCGAGCAAGTACAGTGTATTGGACTGAAGAGGAGCTACTGTTCTTGTCAGTTTCCTAAGCAGAGTAGAACTAGATATGGCCCGTGTGTGTAGGAAGCACAGTTCTTTTGTTCTGAGCAAGATCACTGTTTGGACCCCATAGGAAACACAGTAGAGTAGAAGAGTGCTCTTTTCTCAAAAGCAGAGTGTGTTTCAAGTAAGGCGAGCTAGCATTTGTTTCCCAGTCCTAAATGGAGTTGAATCACATGCAGTTTCTGGTCCTACGGACAAGAGTTGTTTTCTGGTAAGGAAAGTCACTATTGCGCTCCCATTGCCATACACAGTGCAAATATCCCTCCCGTCTGTTCCCAGCAAGTACAGTGTATCGGACTGAAGAGGATCTACTGTTCTTGTCAGGTTCCTAAGCAGACTTGAACTAGATGTGGCAATGTTTGTAGGAAGCACAGTTTTTTTGTTCTGAGCAAGCTCACTGTTCGGAACACATAGGAAACAGTAGAGTAGAAGAGTGCTCTTTACTCTAAAGCAGAGTGTGTTTCTTGTAAGGCGAGCTAGCGTTTGTTTCCCAGTCCTAAATGGAGTGGAATCACATGCAGTTTCTGGTCCTATGAGCAAGAGTTGTTTTCTGGTAAGGAAAGTCACTATTGCGCTCCCATTGCCATACACAGTGCAAATAGCACATGCGTCTGTTCCCAGCAAGTACAGTGTATCAGACTGAAGAGGAGCTACTGTTCTTGTCAGTTTCCTAAGCCGAGTTGAACTAGATATGGCCCGTGTGTTTTGGAAGCACAGTTCTTATGTTCTGAGCAAGCTCACTCTTCTGGCCCTATAGGAAACACAGTAGAGTAGAAGAGTGCACTTTTCTTAAAAGCAGAGTTTTTTTCTTGTAAGGCGAATTGGCGTTTGTTTCCCAGTCCTAAATGGAGTTGAGTCACATGCAGTTTTTGGTCCTACAAGCAAGAGTTGTTTTCTGGTAAGAAGAGTGACTGTTGCGCTCCAAATGCCATATACAGTGCAAATAGCACTCACATCTGTTCCCAGCAAATACAGTGTATCGGACTGAATAGGAGCTACTGTTCTTGTCAGTTTCCTAAGCAGACTTGATCTAGATATGGCCGTGTGTGTAGGAAGCACAGTTTTTTTGTTCTGAGCAAGCTCACTGTTTGGAACACATAGGAAACACAGTAGAGTAGAAGAGTGCTCTTTTCTCAAAAGCAGAGTGTGTTTTTGGAAGGCGAGCTCGCGTTGGTTTCCCAGTCCTAAATGGAGTTGAGTCACATGCAGTTTTTTGTCCTACGAGCAAGAGTTGTTTTCTGGTAAGAAGAGTCACTGTTGTGCTCCAAATGCCATATACAGTGCAAATAGCATTCGCGTCTGTTCCCAGCAAGTACAATGTATCAGACTGAATAGGAGCTACTGTTCTTGTCAGTTTCCTAAGCAGACTTGAACTAGATATGGCCGTGTGTGTAGGAAGCACAGTTTTTTTGTTCTGAGCAAGCTCACTGTTTGGACCTCATAGGAAACACAGTAGAGTAGAAGAGTGCTCTTTTCTCAAAAGCAGAGTGTGTTTTTGGAATGCGAGCTAGCGTTTGTTTCCCAGTCCTAAATGGAGTTGAGTCACATGCAGTTTTTTGTCCTACGAGCAAGAGTTGTTTTCTGGTAAGACGAGTCACTATTGTGCTCCCATTGCCATACACAGTGCAAATATCCCTCCCGTCTGTTCCGAGCAAGTACAGTGTATTGGACTGAAGAGGATCTACTGTTCTTGTCAGGTTCCTAAGCAGAGTTGAACTAGATATGGTCCGTGTGTGTAGGAAGCACAGTTCTTTTGTTCTGAGCAAGCTCACTGTTTAGACCCCATAGGAAACACATTAGAGTAGAAGAGTGCTCTTTTCTCTGAAGCAGAGTGTGTTTCTTGTAAGGCGAGCTAGCGTTTGTTTCCCAGTCCTAAATGGAGTTGAATCCCATGCAGTTTCTCGTTCTATGAGCTAGAGTTGTTTTATGGTAAGAAGAGTCACTATTGCGCTGCCATTGCCATACACAGGACAAATAGCACTGTTGTCTGTTCCCAGCAGTACAGTGTATTGGACTGAAGAGGATCTACTGTTCTTGTCAGGTTCCTAAGCAGAATTGACCTAGGTATGGTGGTGTGTGTAGGAAGCACGGTTTTTTTGTTCTGAGCAAGCTCACTGTTTGGACCTCATAGGAAACACAGTAGAGTAGAAGAGTGCTCTTTTCTCAAAAGCAGAGTGTGTTTCTTGGAAAGCGAGCTAGTGCTTGTTTCCCAGTACTAAATGGAGTTGAGTCACATGCAGTTTTTTGTCCTACGAGCAAGAGCTGTTTTCTGGTAAGACGAGTCACTATTGTGTTCCAATTGCCATACACAGTGCAAATAGCACTCGCGTCTGTTCCCAGCAAGTACAGTGTATTGGACTGAATAGGAGCTACTGTTCTTGTCAGTTTCCTAAGAAGAGTTGAACGAGATATGGCCCGTGTGTGTAGGAAGCACAGTTCTTTTGTTCTGAGCAAGCTCACTGTTTAGACCCCATAGGAAACACAGTAGAGTAGAAGAGTGCTCTTTTCTCTAAAGCAGAGTGTTTTTCTTGTAAGGTGAGCTCGCATTTGTTTCCCAGTCCTAAATGGAGTTGAGTCACATGCAGTTTTTGGTCCTATGAGCAAGAGTTGTTTTCTGGTAAGGAAAGTCACTATTGCGCTCCCATTGCCATACACAGTGCAAATAGCACTCACGTCTGTTCCAAGCAAGTACAGTGTATCGGACTGAAGAGGAACTACTGTTCTTGTCAGTTTCCTAAGCAGAGGTGAACGAGATATGTCCCGCGTGTGTAGGAAGCACAGTTCTTTTGTTCTGAGCAAGCTCACTGTTTGGACCCCATAGGAAACACAGTAGAGTAGAAGAGTGCTCTTTTCTCAAAAGCAGAGTGTGTTCCTTGTAGGGCGAGCTAGCGTTTGTTTCCCAGTCCTAAATGGAGTTGAATCACATGCAGTTTCTGGTCCTACGAGCAAGAGTTGTTTTCTGGTAAGAAGAGTCACTATTGCGCTGCCATTGCCATACACAGGACAAATAGCACTGGCGTCTTTTCCCAGCAAGTACAGTGTATTGGATGGAAGAGGATCTACTTTTCTTGTCAGGTTACTAAGCAGACTTGAACTAGATATGGCCGTGTGTGTAGGAAGCACAGTTTTTTTGTTCTGAGCAAGCTCACTGTTCGGAACCCATAGGAAACACAGTAGAGTAGAAGAGTGCTCTTTTCTCAAAAGCAGAGTGTGTTTCTTGGAAGGCGAGCTAGCATTTGTTTCCCAGTCCTAAATGAAGTTGAGTCACATGCAGTTTTTTGTCCTACGAGCAAGAGTTGTTTTCTGGTAAGACGAGTCACCATTGTGCTCCAATAGCCATACACAGTGCAAATAGCACTCCCGTCTGTTCCCAGGAAGTACAGTGTATTGGACTGAAGAGGAGCTACTGTTCTTGTCAGTTTCCTAAGCAGAGTTGAACTAGATATGGCCCGAGTGTAGGAAGCACAGTTCTTTTGTTCTGAGCAAGCTCACTGTTCTGGCCCTATAGGAAACACAGTAGAGTAGAAGCGTGCTCTTTTCTCTAAAGCCAAGTGTGTTTCTTGTAAGGCCAGCTAGCGTTTGTTTCCCAGTCCTAAATGGAGTTGAATCACATGCAGTTTCTGGTCCTACGAGCAAGAGTTGTTTTATGGTAAGAAGAGTCACTATTGCGCTGCCATTGCCATACACAGGACAAATAGCACTGTTGTCTGTTCCCAGCAGTACAGTGTATTGGACTGAAGTGGATCTACTGTTCTTGTCAGGTTCCTAAGCAGAATTGAGCTAGATATGGCCGTGTGTGTAGGAAGCACAGTTCTTTTGTTCTGAGCAAGTTCACTGTTCGGACCTCCTAGGAAACACAATAGAGTAGAAGAGTGCTTTTTTCTCTAAATCAGAGTGTGTTTCTTGTAAGGCGAGTTAGTGTTTGTTTCCAAGTCCTAAGTGGAGTTGTATCACATGCAGTTTCTGGTCCTACGAGCAAGAGTTGTTTTCTGGTAAGAAGAGTCACTATTGTGCTCCCATTGTCATACACAGGGCAAATAGCACACTCGTCTGTTCCCAGCATGTACAGTGTATTGGACTGAAGAGGATCTACTGTTCTTGTCAGGTTCCTAAGTAGAGTTGAACTAGATATGGCCGTGTGTGTAGGAAGCACGGTTCTTTTGTTCTGAGCACGCTCACTGTTCTGGCCCTATAGGAAACACAGTAGAGTAGAAGAGTGCTATTTTCTCACAAGAAGATTGTGTTTCTTGTAAGGCGAGCTAGCGTTTGTTTCCCAGTCCCATATGGAGATGAATCACATGCAGTTTCTGGTCCTACGAGCAAGAGTTGGTTTTTGGTAAGGAAAGTCACTATTCCGCTCCCTTTGCCATACACAGTGCAAATAGCACTCGCGTCTGTTCCCAGCATGTACAGTGTATCGGACTGAAGAGGAGCTACTGTTCTTGTCAGTTTCCTAAGCAGAGTTGATCGAGATATGTCCCGCGTGTGTAGGAAGCACATTTCTTTTGTTCTGAGCAAGCTCACTGTTTGGACCCCATAGGAAACACAGTAGAGTTGAAGAGTGCTCTTTTCTCAAAAGCAGAGTGTGTTTCTTGTAAGGCGAGCTAGCGTTTGTTTCCCAGTCCTAAATGGAGTTGAATCACATGCAGTTTCTGGTCCTACAAGCAAGAGCTGTTTTCTGGTAAGAAGAGTCACTATTGCGCTGCCATTGCCATACACAGGACAAATAGCACTGGCGTCTTTTCCCAGCAAGTACAGTGTATTGGACGAAAGAGGATCTACTGTTCTTGTCAGGTTCCTAATCAGACTTGAACTAGATATGGCCGTTTGTGTAGGAAGCACAGTTTTTTTGTTCTGAGCAGGCTCACTGTTCGGACCCCATAGGGAACACAGTAGAGTAGAAGAGTGCTCTTTTCTCTAAAGAAGAGTGTGTTTCTTGTATGGGGAGCTCGCGTTTGTTTCCCAGTCCTAAATGGAGTTGTCACAGGCAGTTTTTGGTCCTACAAGCAGGAGTTGTTTTCTGGTAAGAAGAGTCACTATTGCGCTCCAAATGCAATACACAGTGCAAATAGCACATGCGTCTGTTCCCAGCAAGTACAGAGTATTGGACTGAATAGGAGCTACTGTTCTTTTCAATTTCCTAAGCAGAGTTGAACTAGATATGGCCCGTGTTTAGGAAGCACAGTTCTTTTGTTCTGAGCAAGCTCACTGTTCTGGCCCTATAGGAAACACAGTAGAGTAGAAGAGTGCTCTTTTCTCTAAAGCAGAGTGTGTTTCTTGTAAGGCGAGCTAGCGTTTGTTTCCCAGTCCTAAATGGAGTTGAATCACATGCAGTTTCTGCTCCTACGAGCAAGAGTTGTTTTCTGGTAAGAAGAGTCACTATTGCGCTGCCATTGCCATACACAGGACAAATAGCACTGGCGTTTGTTCCCAGCAAGTACAGTGTATTGGACTGAAGAGGATCTACTGTTCTTGTCAGGTTCCTAAGCAGAATTGAACTAGACATGGCCGTGTGTGCAGGAAGCTCAGTTCTTTTGTTCTGAGCAAGCTCACTGTTCGGAACCCATAGGAAACACACTAGAGTAGAATTGTGCTCTTTTCTCAAAAGCAGAGTGTGTTTCTTGTAAGGCGACCTAGCATTTGTTTCCCAGTCCTAAATGGAGTTGAATCCCATGCAGTTTCTGTTCCTATGAGCAAGAGTTGTTTTCTGGTAAGGAAAGTAACTATTGAGCTCCCATTGCCATACATAGTGCAAATAGCCCTCCTGTCTGTTCCCAGCAAATACAGTGTATGGGACTGAAGAGGAGCTACTCTTCTTGTCAGTTTCCAAAGCAGAGTTGAACGAGATATGGTCGGTGTGTGTAGGAAGCACAGTTCTTTTGTTCTGAGCAAGCTCACTTTTCGGACCCCATAGGAAACACAGTAGAGTAGAATTGTGCTCTTTTCTCAAAAGCAGAGTGTGTTTCTTGTAAGGCGAGCTAGCGTTTGTTTCCCAGTCCTAAATGGAGTTGAATCCCATGCAGTTTCTGTTCCTATGAGCAAGAGTTGTTTTCTGGTAAGGAAAGAAACTATTGAGCTCCCATTGCCATACACAGTGCAAATAGCACTCGCGTCTGTTCCCAGCAAATACAGTGTATCGGACTGAAGAGGAGCTACTGTTCTTGTCAGTTTCCTAAGCAGAGTTGAACTAGATAGGGTCGGTGTGTGTAGGAAGCACAGTTATTTTGTTCTGAGCAAGCTCACTGTTTGGACCCCATAGGAAACACAGTAGAGTAGAAGAGTGCTCTTTTCTCAAAAGCAGAGTGTGTTTCTTGTAAGGCGAGCTAGCATTTGTTTCCCAGTCCTAAATGGAGTGGAATCACATGCAGTTTCTGGTCCTACGAGCAAGAGTTGTTTTCTGGTAAGGAAAGTCACTATTGCGCTCCCATTGCCATACACAGTGCAAATAGACCTCCCGTCTGTTCCCAGCAAGTACAGTGTATCGGACTGAAGAGGATCTACTGTTCTTGTCAGGTTCCTAAGCAGACTTGAACTAGATGTGGCAATGTTTGTAGGAAGCACAGTTTTTTTGGTTCTGAGCAAGCTCACTGTTCGGAACACATAGGAAACAGGAGAGTAGAAGAGTGCTCTTTTCTCAAAAGCAGAGTGTGTTTCTTGGAAGGCGAGCTAGTGTTTGTTTCCCAGTCCTAAATGGAGTTGAGTCACATGCAGTTTTTTGTCCTACGAGCAAGAGTTGTTTTCTGGTAAGACGAGTCACTATTGTGCTCCAATTGCCATACACAGTGCAAAAAGTACTCGCGTCTGTTCTGAGCAAGTACAGTGTATTGGACTGAAGAGGAGCTACTGTTCTTGTCAGTTTACTAAGCAGAGTTGAAGTAGATATGGCCCGTGTGTGTAGGAAACACAGTTCTTATGTTCTGAGCAAGCTCACTGTTCTGGCCCTATAGGAAACACAGTAGAGTAGAAGAGTGCACTATTCTTAAAAGCAGAGTGTGTTTCTTCTAAGGCGAGCTCGCGTTTGTTTCCCAGTCCTAAATGGAGTTGAGTCACATGCAGATTTTGGTCCTACAAGCAAGAGTTGTTTTCTGATAAGAAGAGTGACTGTTGCGCTCCAAATGCCATATACAGTGCAAATAGCACTCACGTCTGTTCCCAGCAAGTACAGTGTATTGGACTGAACAGGAGCTACTGTTCTTGTCAGTTTCTTAAGAAGACTTGATCTAGATATGGCCGTGTGTGTAGAAAGCACAGTTTTTTTGTTCTGAGCAAGCTCACTGTTCGGAACACATAGGAAACACAAAGAGTAGAAGAGTGCTCTTTTCTTAAAAGCAGAGTGTGTTTTTGGAAGGTGAGCTCGCGTTGGTTTCCCAGTCCTAAATGGAGTTGAGTCACATGCAGTTTTTTGTCCTACGAGCAAGAGTTGTTTTCTGGTAAGAAGAGTCACTGTTGCGCTCCAAATGCCATATACAGTGCAAATAGCACTCGCGTCTGT
This sequence comes from Peromyscus eremicus, assembly GCF_949786415.1. Lineage (NCBI taxonomy): Eukaryota > Metazoa > Chordata > Mammalia > Rodentia > Cricetidae > Peromyscus > Peromyscus eremicus. The sequence continues at coordinate 265,440 of NW_026734376.1, read as the reverse complement.
TCCGAGCAAGTACAGTGTATTGGACTGAAGAGGAGCTACTGTTCTTGTCAGTTTCCTAAGCAGAGTTGAACTAGATATGGCCCGTGTGTGTAGGAAGCACAGTTCTTTTGTTCTGAGCAAGCTCACTGTTTAGACCCCATAGGAAACACGGTAGAGTAGATGAGTGCTCTTTTCTCAAAAGCAGAGTGTGTTTCATGTAAGGCGAGCTAGCATTTGTTTCCCAGTCCTAAATGGAGTTGAATCACATGCAGTTTCTGGTCCTACGAGCAAGAGTTGTTTTCTGGTAAAGAAGTCACTATTGCGCTCCCATTGCCATACACAGTGCAAATAGCACATGCGTCTGTTCCCAGCAAGTACAGTGTATTTGACTGAATAGGAGCAACTGTTCTTGTCAGTTTACTAAGAAGAGTTGAACGAGATATGGCCCGTGTGTGTAGGAAGCACAGTTCTTTTGTTCTGAGCAAGCTCACTGTTTGGACCCCATAGGAAACACAGTAGAGTAGAAGAGTGCTGTTTTCTCTAAAGCAGAGTGTTTTTCTTGTAAGGTGATCTCGCGTTTGTTTCCCAGTCCTAAATGGAGTTGAGTCATATGCAGTTTTTGGTCCTACGAGCAAGAGTTGTTTTCTGGTAAGAAGAGTCACTATTGCGCTCCAAATGCCATACACAGTGCAAATAGTACTGGCGTCTGTTCCCTTCAAGTACAGTGTATTGGACTGATTAGGAGCTACTGTTCTTGTCAGTTTCCTCAGCAGAGTTGAACTATATATGGCCGTGTGTGTAGGAAGCACAGTTCTTTTGTTCTGAGCAAGCTCACTGTTCTGGCCCTATAGGAAACACAGTAGAGTAGAAGAGTGCTCTTTTCTTAAAAGCAGATTGTGTTTCTTGTAAGGCGAGCTAGCGTTTGTTTCCCAGTCCTAAATGGAGTTGAATCACATGCAGTTTCTGGTCCTACGACCAAGAGTTGTTTTCTGGTAAGGAAAGTCACTATTGCACTCCCATTGCCATACACAGTGCAAATAGCACTCACGTCTGTTCCCAGCAAGTACAGTGTATCGGACTGAAGAGGAGCTACTGTTCTTGTCAGTTTCCTAAGCAGAGTTGAACGAGATATGTCCCGCGTGTGTAGGAATCACAGTTCTTTGTTCTGAGCAAGCTCACTGTTTGGACCCCATAGGAAACACAATAGAGTAGATGAGTGCTCTTTTCTCAAATGCAGAGTGTGTTTCTTGTAGGGCGAGCTAGCGTTTGTTTCCCAGTCCTAAATGGAGTTGAATCACATGCAGGTTCTGGTCCACGAGCAAGAGTTGTTTTCTGGTAAGAAGAGTCACTAATGCGCTGCCATTGCCATACACAGGACAAATAGCACTGGCGTCTGTTCCCAGCAAGTACAGTGTATTGGACTGAAGAGGATCTACTGTTCTTGTCAGGTTCCTAAGCAGACTTGAACTAGATATGGCCGTGTGTGTAGGAAGCACAGTTTTTTTGTTCTGAGCAAGCTCACTTTTCGGAACACATAGGAAACACAGTAGAGTAGAAGTGTGCTCTTTTCTCAAAAGCAGAGTGTGTTTCTTAAAAGTCGAGCTAGCGTTTGTTTCCCAGTCCTAAATGGAGTTGAGTCACATGCAGTTTTTTGTCCTACGAGCAAGAGTTGTTTTCTGGTAAGACAAGTCATTATTGGGCTCCAATTGCCATACACAGTGCAAATAGCACTCGCATCTGTTCCCCGCAAGTACATTGTATTGGACTGAACAGGAGCTACTGTTCTTGTCAGTTTACTAAGCAGAGTTGAACTAGATATGATCCGTGTGTGTAGGAAGCACAGTTCTTTGGTTCTGAGCAAGCTCACTGTTTGGAACCCATAAGAAACACAGTAGAATAGAAGAGTGCTCTTTTCTCAAAAGCAGAGTGTTTTTCATGTAAGGCGAGCTAGCATTTGTTTCTCAGTCCTAAATGGAATTGAATCACATGCAGTTTCTGGTCCTATGCGCAAGAGTTGTTTTCTGGTAAGGAAAGTCACTATTGCGCTCCCATTGCCATACACAGTGCAAATAGCACTCGCGTCTGTTCCCAGCAAGTCAGTGTATTGGACTGAAGAGCAGCTACTGTTCTTGTCAGTTTCCTAAGCAGAGTTGAACTAGATATGGCCCATGTGTGTAGGAAGCACAGTTCTTTTGTTCTGAGCAAGCTCACTGTTCGTACCCCATAGGAAACACAGTAGAGTAGAAGAGTGCTCTTTTCTCAAAAGCAGAGTGTGTTTCATGGAAGGCAAGCTAGCATTTGTTTCTCAGTCCTAAATGGAGTTTAATCATATGCAGTTTCTGGTCCTACGAGCAAGAGTTGTTTTCTGGTAAGGAAAGTCACTATTGTGCTCCCATTGCCATCCACAGTGCAAATAGCACTGGCGTCTGTTCCCAGCAAGTACAGTGTATCGGACTGAAGAGGAGCTACTGTTCTTGTCAGTTTTCTAAGCAGAGTTGATCTAGATATGGACCGTGTGTGTAGGAAGCACAGTTTTTTTTTTCTGAGCAAGCTCACTGTTCTGGCCCTATAGGAAACACAGTAGAGTAGAAGAGTGCTCTTTTCTCTAAAGCAGAGTGTGTTTCTTGTAAGGCGAGCTATCGTTTGTTTCCCAGTCCTAAATGGAGTTGAATCACATGCAGTTTCTGGTCCTACGAGCAAGAGTTGTTTTATGGTAAGAAGAGTCACTATTGTGCTCCAATTGCCATATACAGGACAAAGAGCACTGGCGTCTGTTCCCAGCAAGTACAGTGTATTGGACTGATGAGGATCTACTGTTCTTTCAGGTTCCTTAGCAGAATTGAACTAGATAAGGCCCGTGTGTAGGAAGCACAGTTCTTTGTTCTGAGCAAGCTCACTGTTCTGGCCCTATAGGAAACACAGTAGAGTAGAAGAGTGCTCTTTTCTCTAAAGCAGAGTGTGTTTCTGTAAGGTGACCTAGCTTTTGTTTCCCAGTCCTAAAAGGAGTTGAATCACATGCAGTTTCTGGTCCTACGAGCAAGAGTTGTTTTCTGGTAAGGAAAGTCACTATTGCGCTCCCATTACCCTATACAGGGCAAATAGCACTCGCGTCTTTTCCCAGCAAGTACAGTGTATTGGAGTGAATAGGAGCTACTGTTCTTGTCAGTTTCCTAAGCAGAGTTGAACTAGATATGGTCCTTATGTATAGGAAGCACAGTTCTTTTGTTCTGAGCAAGCTCACTGTTTGGATCCCATAGGAAACACAGTAGAGTAAAAGAGTGCTCTTTTCTCTAAAGAAGAATGTGTTTTTGTAAGGCGAGCTAGCATTTGTTTCCCAGTCCTAAATGGAGTGGAATCACATGCAGTTTCTGGTCCTACGAGCAAGAGTTGTTTTCTGGTAAGGAAATTCACTATTGTGCTCCCATTGCCATACACAGTGCAAATAGCCCTCCCGTCTGTTCCCAGCAAGTACAGTGTATTGGACTGAAGAGGAGCTACTGTTCTTCTCAGTTTCCTAAGCAGAGTTGAACTAGATATGGTCCGTGTGTGTAGGAAGCACAGTTCTTTTTTTCTGAGCAAGCTCACTGTTCTGGACCTATAGGAAAAACAGTAGAGTAGAAGAGTGCTCTTTTCTCAAAAGCAGAGTGTGTTTCTTGTAAAGCGAGCTAGAGTTTGTTTCCCAGTCCTAAATGGAGATGAATCACATGCAGTTTCTGGTCCTACGAGCAAGAGTTGTTTTCTGGTAAGAAGAGTCACTATTGCGCTGCCATTGACATACACAGGACAAATAGCACTCGCATCTGTTCCCAGCAAGTACAGTGTATTGGACTGAAGAGGATCTACTGTTCTTGTCAGGTTCCTAAGCAGACTTGAACTAGATATGGCCGTGTGTGTAGGAAGCACAGCTTTTTGGTTCTGAGCAAGCTCACTGTTCGGAACACATAGGAAACACAGTAGAGTAGAAGAGTGCTCTTTTCTCAAAAGCAGAGTGTGTTTCTTGGAAGTCGAGCTAGCGTTTGTTTCCCAGTCCTAAATGGAGTTGAGTCACATGCAGTTTTTTGTCCAACGAGCAAGAGTTGTTTTCTGGTAAGACAAGTCACTATTGTGCTCCTATTGCCATACACAGTGCAAATAGCACTCGCGTCTGTTCCCTGCAAGTACAGTGTATCGGACTGAAGAGGAGCTAGTGTTCTTGTCAGTTTCCTAAGCAGAGTTGAACTAGATATGGCCCATGTGTAGGAAGCACAGTTGTTTTGTTCTGAGCAAGCTCACTGTTCGTACCCCATAGGAAACACAGTAGAGTAGAAGAGTGCTCTTTTCTCAAAAGCAGAGTGTGTTTTTGTAAGGCGAGCTAGCGTTTGTTTCCTACTCCTAAATGGAGTTGAATCACATGCAGTTTCTGGTCCTACGAGCAAGAGTTGTTTCCTGGTAAGGAAAGTCACTATTGTGCTCCCATTGCCCTACACAAGGCAAATAGCACTCGCGTCTTTTCCCAGCAAGTACAGTGTATGGGACTGAATAGGAGCTACTGTTCTTGTCAGTTTCCTAAGCAGAGTTTAACTAGATATGGTCCGTGTGTGTATTAAGCACAGTTATTTTGTTCTGAGCAAGCTCACTGTTTGGACCCCATAGGAAACACAGTAGAGTACAAGAGTGCTCTTTTCTCTAAAGCAGAGTTTGTTTTTTTAAGGCGAGCTAGCATTTGTTTCCCAGTCCTAAATGGAGTGGAATCACATGCAGTTTCTGGTCCTAATAGCAAGAGTTGTTTTCTGGTAAGGAAAGTCACTATTGTGCTCCCATTGCCATACACAGTGCAAATCGCACATGCGTCTGTTCCCAGCAAGTACAGTGTATTGGACTGAAGAGGAGCTTCTGTTCTTCTCAGTTTCCTAAGCAGAGTTGAACTAGATATGGTCCGTGTGTGTATTAAGCACAGTTATTTTGTTCTGAGCAAGCTCACTGTTCTGGCCCTATAGGAAACACAGTAGAGTAGAAGAGTGCTCTTTTCTCTAAAGCAGAGTGTGTTTCTTGTAACGCGAGCTAGCATTTGCTTCCCAGTCCTAAATGGAGTGGTATCACATGCAGTTTCTGGTCCTACGAGCAAGAGTTGTTTTCTGGTAAGGAAAGTCACTATTGCGCTCCCATTGCCATACACAGTGCAAATAGCACTCGCGTCTGTTCCCAGCAAGTACAGTGTATCGGACTGAAGAGGAGCTACTGTTCTTGTCAGTTTCCTAAGCAGAGTTGAACTAGATATGGCCCGTGTGTATAGGAAGCACAGTTCTTTTGTTCTGAGCAAGCTCACTGTTCTGGCCCCATAGGAAACACTGTAGAGTAGAAGAGTGCTCTTTTCTCTAAAGCAGAGTGTGTTTCTTGTAAAGTGAGCTAGCTTTTGTTTCCCAGTCCTAAATGGAGTTGAATCACATGCAGTTTCTGGTCCTACGAGCAAGAGTTGTTTTATGGTAAGAAGAGTCACTATTGCGCTGCCATTGCCATACACAGGACAAATAGCACTGGCGTTTGTTAGCAGCAAGTACAGTGTATTGGACTGAAGAGGAGCTACTTTTCTTGTCAGGTTCCTAAGCAGAATTGAACTAGTTATACCCGTGTGTGTAGGAAGCACAGTTCATTTGTTCTGAGCAAGCTCACTGTTCAGACCCAAAAGGAAACACAGTAGAGTAGAAGAGTGCTCTTTTCTCAAAAGCAGAGTGTGTTTCTTGTAAGGCGAGCCAGCGTTTGTTTCCCAGTCCTAAATGGAGTTGAGTCACATGCAGTTTTTGTCCACGAGCAAGAGTTATTTTCTGGTAAGACGAGTCACTATTGTGCTCCAATTGCCATACACAGTGCAAATAGCATTCGCGTCTGTTTACCGAAAGTACAGTGTCTTTTACTGAAGAGGAGCTACTGTTCTTCTCAGTTTCCTAAGCAGAGTTGAACTAGATATGGCCGGTGTGTGTAGGAAGCACAGTTCTTTTGTTCTGACCAAGCTCACTGTTATGGCCATATAGGAAACACAGTAGAGTAGAAGACTGCTCTTTTCTCTAAAGCAGAGTGTGTTTCTTGTAAGACGAGCTAGCGTTTGTTTCCCAGTCCTAAATGGAGTTGAATCACATGCAGTTTCTGGTTCTATGAGCAAGAGTTGTTTTCTGGTAAGGAAAGTCACTATTGCGCTCCCATTGCCATACACAGTGCAAATAGCACTCACGTCAGTTCCCAGCAAGTACAGTGTTTCGGAATGAAGAGGAGCTACTGTTCTTGTCAGTTTCCTAAGCAGAGTTGAACTAGTTATGGCCCGTGTGTAGGAAGCACAGTTCTTTTGTTCTGACCAAGCTCACTGTTATGGCCATATAGGAAATACAGTAGAGTAGAAGACTGCTCTTTTCTCTAAAGCAGAGTGTGTTTCTTGTAAGGCGAGCTAGCGTTTGTTTCCCAGTCCTAAATGGAGTTGAATCACATGCAGTTTATAGTCCTAAGAGCAAGAGTTGTTTTATGGTAAGAAGAGTCACTATTGCGCCGCCATTGCCTTACACAGGACAAATAGCACTGGCGTCTGTTCCCAGCAAGTACAGTGTATTGGACTGAAGAGGATCTACTGTTCTTGTCAGGTTCCTAAGCAGAATTGAACTAGATATGGCCGTGTGTGTAGGAAGCACAGTTCTTTTGTTCTGAGCAAGCTCACTGTTCAGACACCATAGGAAACACAGTAGAGTAGAAGAGTGCTCTTTTCTCAAAAGCAGAGTGTGTTTCTTGTAAGGAGAGCTAGCGTTTGTTTCCCAATCCTAAATGGTGTTGAATCACATGCAGTTTCTGGTCCTAAGAGCAAGAGTTGTTCTCTGGTCAGGAAAGTCACTATTGTGCTCCCCTTGCCATACACAGTGCAAATACCTCCCGCGTCTGTTCCCAGCAAGTACAGTGTATGGGACTGAAGAGGAGCTACTGTTCTTCTCAGTTTCCTAAGCAGAGTTGAACATGATATGGCCCGTGTGTGTAGGAAGCACAGTTCTTATGTTCTGAGCAAGCTCACTGTTCTGGCCCTACAGGAAACACAGTAGAGTAGAAGCATGCTCTTTTCTCAAAAGCAGAGTGTGTTTTTGTAAGGCAAGCTAGCGTTTGTTTCCTAGTAATAAATGGAGTTGAATCACATGCAGTTTCTGGTCCTACGAACAAGAGTTGTTTTCTGGTAAGGAACGTCTCTATTGTGCTCCCATTGCCCTACACAAGGCAAATAGCACTTGCGTCTTTTCCCAGCAAGTAGTGTGTATCGGACTGAAGAGGAGCTACTGTTCTTGTCAGTTTCCTAAGCAGAGTTGAACTAGATATGGCCCGTGTGTAGGAAGCACAGTTCTTTTGTTCTGAGCAGGCTCACTGTTCGGACCCCATAGGAAACACAGTAGAGTAGAAGATTGCTCTTTTCTCAAAAGCAGAGTGTGTTTCTTGTAAGGCGAGCTAGCATTTGTTTTCCAGTCCTAAATGGAGTTGAATCACATGCAGTTTCTGGTCCTACGAGCAAGAGTTGTTTTCTGGTAAAGAAAGTCACTATTGCGCTCCCATTGCCATACACAGTGCAAATAGCACTCGCGTCTGTTCCCAGCAAGTACAGTGTATCGGACTGAAGAGGAGCTACTGTTCTTCTCAGTTTCCTAAGCAGAGTTGAACTAGATATGGCCCGTGTGTAGGAAGCACAGTTCTTTTGTTCTGAGCAAGCACACTGTTCTGGCCCTATAGGAAACACAGTAGAGTAGAAGAGTGCTCTTTCCACAAAAGCAGAGTGTGTTTCTTGTAAGGTGAACCAGCTTTTGTTTCCCAGTCCTAAATGGAGTTGAATCACATGCAGTTTCTGGTCCTACGAGCAAGAGTTGTTTTATAGTAAGAAGTGTCACTATTGCGCTGCCATTGCCATACACAGGACAAATAGCACTGGCGTCTTTTCCCAGCAAGTACAGTGTATTGGACTGAAGAGGATCTACTGTTCTTGTCAGGTTCCTAAGCAGAATTGAACTAGATATGGTCGTGTATGTAGGAAGCACAGTTCTTTTGTTCTGAGCAGGCTCACTGTTCGGACCCCATAGGAAACACAGTAGAGTAGAAGATTGCTCTTTTCTCAAAAGCAGAGTGTGTTTCTTGTAAGGCGAGCTAGCATTTGTTTCCCAGTCCTAAATGGAGTTGAATCACATGCAGTTTCTGGTCCTACGAGCAAGAGTTGTTTTCTGGTAAAGAAAGTCACTATTGCGCTCCCATTGCCATACACAGTGCAAATAGCACTCGCGTCTGTTCCCAGCAAGTACAGTGTATTGGACTGAAGAGGAGCTACTGTTCTTCTCAGTTTCCTAAGCAGAGTTGAACTAGATATGGCCCGTGTGTAGGAAGCACAGTTCTTTTGTTCTGAGTAAGCTCACTGTTCGGACCCCATAGGAAGCACTGTAAAGTAGAAGAGTGCTCTTTTCTCAAAAGCAGAGTGTGTTTCATGTAAGGCGAGCTAGCATGTGTTTCCCAGTCCTAAATGGAGTTGAATCACATGCAGTTTCTGGTCCTACGAGCAAGAGTTGTTTTCTGGTAAAGAAAGTCACTATTGCGCTCCCATTGCCATACACAGTGCAAATAGCACTCGCGTCTGTTCCCAGCAAGTACAGTGTATCGGACTGAAGAGGAGCTACTGTTCTTCTCAGTTTCCTAAGCAGAGTTGAACTAGATATGGCCCGTGTGTAGGAAGCACAGTTCTTTTGTTCTGAGCAAGCTCACTGTTCTGGCCCTATAGGAAACACAGTAGAGTAGAAGAGTGCTCTTTTCTCTAAAGCAGAGTGTGTTTCTTGTAAGGTGAGCTAGCTTTTGTTTCCCAGTCCTAAATGGAGTTGAATCACATGCAGTTTCTGGTCCTACGAGCAAGAGTTGTTTTATGGTAAGAAGAGTCACTATTGCGCTGCCATTGCCATACACAGGACAAATATCACTGGCGTCTGTTCCCAGCAAGTACAGTGTATTGGACTGAATAGGATCTTCTGTTCTTGTCAGGTTCTAAGCAGACTTGAACTAGATATGGCCGTGTGTGTAGGAAGCACAGTTTTTTTGTTCTGAGCAAGCTCACTGTTCGGAACACATAGAAACACAGTAGAGTAGAAGAGTGCTCTTTTCTCAAAAGCAGTGTGTGTTTCTTGGAAGTCGAGCTAGCGTTTGATTCCCAGTCCTAAATGGAGTTGAGTCACATGCAGTTTTTTGTCCAACGAGCAAGAGTTGTTTTCTGGTAACACAAGTCACTATTGTGCTCCAATTGCCATACACAGTGCAAATATCACTCGCTTCTGTTCCCCACAAGCACAGTGTATCAGACTGAAGAGGAGCTACTGTTCTTGTCAGTTTCCTAAGCAGAGTTGAACTAGATATGGCCCGTGTGTGTAGGAAGCACAGTTCTTATGTTCTGAGCAAGCTCACTGTTCTGGCCCTATAGGAAACACAGCAGAGTAGAAGAGTGCTCTTTTCTTTAAAGCAGAGTGTGTTTCTTGTAAGGCGAGCTAGCATTTGCTTCCCAGTCCTAAATGGAGTGGTATCACATGCAGTTTCTGGTCCTACGAGCAAGAGTTGTTTTCTGGTAAGGAAAGTCACTATTGCGCTCCCATTGCCATACACAGTGCAAATAGCACTCGCGTCTGTTCCCAGCAAGTACAGTGTATCGGACTGAAGAGGAGCTACTGTTCTTGTCAGTTTCCTAAGCAGAGTTGAACTAGATATGGCCCGTGTGTGTAGGAAGCACAGTTCTTTTGTTCTGAGCAAGCTCACTGTTCTGGCCCCATAGGAAACACTGTAGAGTAGAAGAGTGCTCTTTTCTCTAAAGCAGAGTGTGTTTCTTGTAAAGTGAGCTAGCTTTTGTTTCCCAGTCCTAAATGGAGTTGAATCACATGCAGTTTCTGGTCCTACGAGCAAGAGTTGTTTTATGGTAAGAAGAGTCACTATTGCGCTGCCATTGCCATACACAGGACAAATAGCACTGGCGTTTGTTAGCAGCAAGTACAGTGTATTGGACTGAAGAGGAGCTACTTTTCTTGTCAGGTTCCTAAGCAGAATTGAACTAGTTATACCCGTGTGTGTAGGAAGCACAGTTCATTTGTTCTGAGCAAGCTCACTGTTCAGACCCAAAAGGAAACACAGTAGAGTAGAAGAGTGCTCTTTTCTCAAAAGCAGAGTGTGTTTCTTGTAAGGCGAGCCAGCGTTTGTTTCCCAGTCCTAAATGGAGTTGAGTCACATGCAGTTTTTGTCCACGAGCAAGAGTTATTTTCTGGTAAGACGAGTCACTATTGTGCTCCAATTGCCATACACAGTGCAAATAGCATTCGCGTCTGTTCCCCGAAAGTACAGTGTCTTTTACTGAAGAGGAGCTACTGTTCTTCTCAGTTTCCTAAGCAGAGTTGAACTAGATATGGCCAGTGTGTGTAGGAAGCACAGTTCTTTTGTTCTGAGCAAGCTCACTGTTCGGACCCCATAGGAAGCACAGTAGAGTAGAAGAGTGCTCTTTTCTCAAAAGCAGAGTGTGTTTCATGTAAGGCGAGCTAGCATTTGTATCCCAGTCCTAAATGGAGTTGAATCACATGCAGTTTCTGGTTCTATGAGCAAGAGTTGTTTTCTGGTAAGGAAAGTCACTATTGCGCTCCCATTGCCATACACAGTGCAAATAGCACTCACGTCAGTTCCCAGCAAGTACAGTGTTTCGGAATGAAGAGGAGCTACTGTTCTTGTCAGTTTCCTAAGCAGAGTTGAACTAGTTATGGCCCGTGTGTAGGAAGCACAGTTCTTTTGTTCTGACCAAGCTCACTGTTATGGCCATATAGGAAACACAGTAGAGTAGAAGACTGCTCTTTTCTCTAAAGCAGAGTGTGTTTCTTGTAAGGCGAGCTAGCGTTTGTTTCCCAGTCCTAAATGGAGTTGAATCACATGCAGTTTATAGTCCTAAGAGCAAGAGTTGTTTTATGGTAAGAAGAGTCACTATTGCGCTGCCATTGCCATACACAGGACAAATAGCACTGGCGTCTGTTCCCAGCAAGTACAGTGTATTGGACTGAAGAGGATCTACTGTTCTTGTCAGGTTCCTAAGCAGAATTGAACTAGATAAGGCCGTGTGTGTAGGAAGCACAGTTCTTTTGTTCTGAGCAAGCTCACTGTTCAGACACCATAGGAAACACAGTAGAGTAGAAGAGTGCTCTTTTCTCAAAAGCAGAGTGTGTTTCTTGTAAGGAGAGCTAGCGTTTGTTTCCCAATCCTAAATGGTGTTGAATCACATGCAGTTTCTGGTCCTAAGAGCAAGAGTTGTTCTCTGGTCAGGAAAGTCACTATTGTGCTCCCCTTGCCATACACAGTGCAAATACCTCCCGCGTCTGTTCCCAGCAAGTACAGTGTATGGGACTGAAGAGGAGCTACTGTTCTTCTCAGTTTCCTAAGCAGAGTTGAACATGATATGGCCCGTGTGTGTAGGAAGCACAGTTCTTATGTTCTGAGCAAGCTCACTGTTCTGGCCCTACAGGAAACACAGTAGAGTAGAAGCATGCTCTTTTCTCAAAAGCAGAGTGTGTTTTTGTAAGGCAAGCTAGCGTTTGTTTCCTAGTAATAAATGGAGTTGAATCACATGCAGTTTCTGGTCCTACGAACAAGAGTTGTTTTCTGGTAAGGAACGTCTCTATTGTGCTCCCATTGCCCTACACAAGGCAAATAGCACTTGCATCTTTTCCCAGCAAGTACGGTGTATCGGACTGAAGAGGAGCTACTGTTCTTGTCAGTTTCCTAAGCAGAGTTGAAGTAGATATGGCCCGTGTGTAGGAAGCACAGTTCTTTTGTTCTGAGCAAGCTCACTGTACGGACCCCATAGGAAACACAGTAGAGTAGAAGATTGCTCTTTTCTCAAAAGCAGAGTGTGTTTCTTGTAAGGCGAGCTAGCATTTGTTTCCCAGTCCTAAATGGAGTTGAATCACATGCAGTTTCTGGTCCTACGAGCAAGAGTTGTTTTCTGGTAAAGAAAGTCACTATTGCGCTCCCATTGCCATACACAGTGCAAATAGCACTCGCGTCTGTTCCCAGCAAGTACAGTGTATCGGACTGAAGAGGAGCTACTGTTCTTCTCAGTTTCCTAAGCAGAGTTGAACTAGATATGGCCCGTGTGTAGGAAGCACAGTTCTTTTGTTCTGAGCAAGCTCACTGTTCTGGCCCTATAGGAAACACAGTAGAGTAGAAGAGTGCTCTTTCCACAAAAGCAGAGTGTGTTTCTTGTAAGGTGAACCAGCTTTTGTTTCCCAGTCCTAAATGGAGTTGAATCACATGCAGTTTCTGGTCCTACGAGCAAGAGTTGTTTTATAGTAAGAAGTGTCACTATTGCGCTGCCATTGCCATACACAGGACAAATAGCACTGGCGTCTTTTCCCAGCAAGTACAGTGTATTGGACTGAAGAGGATCTACTGTTCTTGTCAGGTTCCTAAGCAGAATTGAACTAGATATGGTCGTGTATGTAGGAAGCACAGTTCTTTTGTTCTGAGCAGGCTCACTGTTCGGACCCCATAGGAAACACAGTAGAGTAGAAGATTGCTCTTTTCTCAAAAGCAGAGTGTGTTTCTTGTAAGGCGAGCTAGCATTTGTTTCCCAGTCCTAAATGGAGTTGAATCACATGCAGTTTCTGGTCCTACGAGCAAGAGTTGTTTTCTGGTAAAGAAAGTCACTATTGCGCTCCCATTGCCATACACAGTGCAAATAGCACTCGCGTCTGTTCCCAGCAAGTACAGTGTATCAGACTGAAGAGGAGCTACTGTTCTTCTCAGTTTCCTAAGCAGAGTTGAACTAGATATGGCCCGTGTGTAGGAAGCACAGTTCTTTTGTTCTGAGCAAGCTCACTGTTCTGGCCCTATAGGAAACACAGTAGAGTAGAAGAGTGCTCTTTTCTCTAAAGCAGAGTGTGTTTCTTGTAAGGTGAGCTAGCTTTTGTTTTCCAGTCCTAAATGGAGTTGAATCACATGCAATTTCTGGTCCTACGAGCAAGAGTTGTTTTATGGTAAGAAGAGTCACTATTGCGCTGCCATTGCCATACACAGGACAAATAGCACTGGCGTCTGTTCCCAGCAAGTGCAGTGTATTGGACTGAAGAGGATCTACTGTTTTTGTCAGGTTCCTAAGCAGAATTGAACTAGTTATGGCCGTGTGTGTAGGAAGCACAGTTCTTTTGTTCTGAGCAAGCTCACTGTTCAGACCCAATAGGAAACACAGTAGAGTAGAAGAGTGCTCTTTTCTCAAAAGCAGAGTGTGTTTCTTGTAAGGCGAGCTAGCGTTTGTTTCCCAGTCCTAAATGGAGTTGAGTCACATGCAGTTTTTTGTCCTACGAGCAAGAGCTGTTTTCTGGTAAGACGAGTCACTATTGTGCTCCAATTGCCATACACAGTGCAAATAGCACTCGCGTCTGTTCCCCGAAAGTACAGTGTATTGGACTGAAGAGGAGCTACTGTTCTTCTCAGTTTCCTAAGCAGAGTTGAACTAGATATGGCCCGTGTGTGTAGGAATCACAGTTCTTTTGTTCTGAGTAAGCTCACTGTTCGGACCCCATAGGAAGCACTGTAGAGTAGAAGAGTGCTCTTTTCTCAAAAGCAGAGTGTGTTTCATGTAAGGCGAGCTAGCATGTGTTTCCCAGTCCTAAATGGAGTTGAATCACATGCAGTTTCTGGTCCTACGAGCAAGAGTTGTTTTCTGGTAAAGAAAGTCACTATTGCACTCCCATTGCCATACACAGTGCAAATAGCACTCGCGTCTGTTCCCAGCAAGTACAGTGTATCGGACTGAAGAGGAGCTACTGTTCTTCTCAGTTTCCTAAGCAGAGTTGAACTAGATATGGCCCGTGTGTAGGAAGCACAGTTCTTTTGTTCTGAGCAAGCTCACTGTTCTGGCCCTATAGGAAACACAGTAGAGTAGAAGAGTGCTCTTTTCTCTAAAGCAGAGTGTGTTTCTTGTAAGGTGAGCTAGCTTTTGTTTCCCAGTCCTAAATGGAGTTGAATCACATGCAGTTTCTGGTCCTACGAGCAAGAGTTGTTTTATGGTAAGAAGAGTCACTATTGCGCTGCCATTGCCATACACAGGACAAATAGCACTGGCGTCTCTTCCCAGCAAGTACAGTGTATTGGACTGAAGAGGATCTACTGTTTTTGTCAGGTTCCTAAGCAGAATTGAACTAGTTATGGCCGTGAGTGTAGGAAGCACAGTTCTTTTGTTCTGAGCAAGCTCACTGTTCAGACCCAATAGGAAACACAGTAGAGTAGAAGAGTGCTCTTTTCTCAAAAGCAGAGTGTGTTTCTTGTAAGGCGAGCTAGCGTTTGTTTCCCAGTCCTAAATGGAGTTGAGTCACATGCAGTTTTTTGTCCTACGAGCAAGAGCTGTTTTCTGGTAAGACGAGTCACTATTGTGCTCCAATTGCCATACACAGTGCAAATAGCACTCGCGTCTGTTCCCCGTAAGTACAGTGTATTGGACTGAAGAGGAGCTACTGTTCTTCTCAGTTTCCTAAGCAGAGTTGAACTAGATATGGCCCGTGTGTTTAGGAAGCACAGTTCTTTTGTTCTGAGCAAGCTCACTGTTCGGACCCCATAGGAAGCACAGTAGAGTAGAAGAGTGCTCTTTTCTCAAAAGCAGAGTGTGTTTCATGGAAGGCTAGCTAGCATTTGTATCCCAGTCCTAAATGGAGTTGAATCCCATGCAGTTTCTGGTCCTATGAGCAAGAGTTGCTTTCTGGTAAGGAAAGTCACTATTGCGCTCCTCTTGCCATACACAGTGCAAATAGCTCTCGTGTCTGTTCCCAGCAAGTACAGTGTATTGGACTGAAGAGGAGCTACTGTTCTTGTCAGTTTCCTAAGCAGATTTGAACATGATATGGCCCTTGTGTGTAGCAAGCACAGTTCTTATGTTCTGAGCAAGCTCACTCTTCTGGCGCTATAGGAAACACAGTAGAGTAGAAGTGTGCTCTTTTCTCAAAAGCAGAGTATTTTTTTGGAAGGCGAGCTAGCGTTTGTTTCCTAGTTAAATGGAGTTGAATCACATGCAGTTTCTGGTCCTAGGAAGAAGAGTTGTTTTCTTGTAAAGAAAGTCACTATTGCGCTCCCATTGCCATACACAGTGCAAATAGCACTCGCGTCTGTCCCCAGCAAGTACAGTGTATCGGACTGAAGAGGAGCTACTGTTCTTGTCAGTTTCCTAAGCAGAGTTGAACTAGATATGGCCCGTGTGTAGGAAGCACAGTTCTTTTGTTCTGAGCAAGCTCACTGTTCTGGCCCTATAGGAAACACAATAGAGTAGAAGAGTGCTCTTTTCTCTAAAGAAGAGTGTGTTTCTTGTAAGGTGAGCTAGCTTTTGTTTCCCAGTCCTAAATGGAGTTGAATCACATGCAGTTTCTGGTCCTATGAGCAAGAGTTGTTTTATGGTAAGAAGAGTCACTACTGCGCTGCCATTGCCATACACAGGACAAATAGCACTGGCGTCTGTTCCCAGGAAGTACAGTGTATTGGACTGAAGAGGATCTACTGTTCTTGTCAGGTTCCTAAGCAGAATTGAACTAGTTATGGCCGTGTGTGTAGGAAGCACAGTTCTTTTGTTCTGAGCAAGCTCACTCTTCGGACCCAATAGGAAACACAGTAGAGTAGAAGAGTGCTCTTTTCTCAAAAGCAGAGTGTGTTTCTTGTAAGGCGAGCTAGCGTTTGTTTCCCAGTCCTAAATGGAGTTGAGTCACATGCAGTTTTTTGTCCTACGAGCAAGAGTTGTTTTCTGGTAAGACGAGTCACTATTGTGCTCCAATTGCCATACACAGTGCAAATAGCACTCGCGTCTGTTCCCCGAAAGTACAGTGTATTGGACTGAAGAGGAGCTACTGTTCTTCTCAGTTTCCTAAGCAGAGTTGAACTAGATATGGCCCGTGTGTTTAGGAAGCACAGTTCTTTTGTTCTGAGCAAGCTCACTGTTCGGACCCCATAGGAAGCACAGTAGAGTAGAAGAGTGCTCTTTTCTCTAAAGCAGAGTGTGTTTCATGGAAGGCGAGCTAGCATTTGTATTCCAGTCCTAAGTGGAGTTGAACCACATGCAGTTTCTGGTCCTATGAGCAAGAGATGTTTTCTGGTAAGGAAAGTCACTATTGCGCTCCCATTGACATACACAGTGCAAATAGCACTCGCGTCTGTTCCCAGCAAGTACAGTGTTTCGGACTGAAGAGGAGCTACTGTTCTTGTCAGTTTCCTAAGCAGAGTTGAACTAGTTATGGCCCGTGTGTAGGAAGCACAGTTCTTTTGTTCTGACCAAGCTCACTGTTCTGGCCATATAGGAAACACAGTAGAGTAGAAGAGTGCTCTTTTCTCTAAAGCAGAGTGTGTTTCTTGTAAGGCGAGCTAACGTTTGTTTCCCAGTCCTAAATGGAGTTGAATCACATGCAGTTTCTAGTCCTACAAGCAAGAGTTGTTTTCTGGTAAGAAGAGTCACTATTGCGCTGCCATTGCCATACACAGGAAAAATAGCACTGGCGTCTGTTCCCAGCAAGTACAGTGTGTTGGACTGAAGAGGATCTACTGTTCTTGTCAGGTTCCTAAGCAGAATTGAACTTGATATGGCTGTGTGTGTAGGAAGCACATTTCTTTTGTTCTGAGCAAGATCACTGTTCGGACACCATAGGAAACACAGTAGAGTAGAAGAGTGCTCTTTTGTCAAAAGCAGAGTGTGTTTCTTGTAAGGCGAGCTAGCGTTTGTTTCCCAGTCCTAAATGGAGTTGAATCACATGCAGTTTCTGGTCCTAAGAGCAAGAGTTGTTTTCTGGTAAGGAAAGTCACTATTGCGCTCCAGTTGCCATACACAGTGCAAATAGCTCTCGCGTCTGTTCCCAGCAAGTACAGTGTATCGGACTGAAGAGAAGCTACTGTTCTTGTCAGTTTCCTAAGCAGAGTTGAACTAGATATGGCCCGTGTGTGTAGGAAGCACAGTTCTTATGTTCTGAGCAAGATCACTGTTCTGGCACTATAGGAAACACAGTAGAGAAGAATAGTACTCTTTTCTCAAAAGCAAAGTGTGTTTCTTGTAAGGCCAGCTAGCGTTTGTTTCCTAGTCCTAAATGGAGTTGAATCACATGCAGTTTTTGGTCCTATGAACAAGAGTTGTTTTCTGGTAAGAAAAGTCACATTGCGCTCCCATTGACATACACAGTGCAAATAGCACTCGCTTATGTTCCCAGCAAGTACAATGTATTGGACTGAATAGGTGCTACTGTTCTTGTCAGTTTCCTAAGCAGAGTTGAACTAGATATGATCCGTGTGTAGGAAGCACAGTTCTTTTGTTCTGAGCAAGCTCACTGTTTGGAACCCATAGGATACACAGTAGAGTAGAAGAGTGCTCTTTTCTCTAAAGCAGAGTGTGTTTCTTGTAAGGCGAGCTAGCGTTTGTTTCACAGTCCTAAATGGAGTTGAATCCCATGCAGTTTATGGTACTACGAGCAAGAGTTGTTTTCTGGTAAGAAGAGTCACTATTGTGCTGCCAATGCCATACACAGGACAAATACCACTGTCCTCTGTTCGCAGCAAATACAGTGTATTGGACTGAAGAGGATCTACTGTTCTTGTCAGGTTCCTAAGCAGAATTGAACTAGATATGGCCGTGTGTGTAGGAAGCACAGTTCTTTTATTCTCAGCAAGCTCACTTTTCGAATCCATAGGAAACACTTTAGAGTAGAAGAGTGCCCTTTTCACAAAAGCAGAGTGTGTTTCTTGTAAGGCGAGCTATCGTTTGTTTCCCAGTCCTAAATGGATTTGAATCACATGCAGTTTCTGGTCCTACGAGCAAGAGTTGTTATCTGGTAAGAAGAGTCACTATTGCGCTTCCATTGCTATACACAGGGCAAATAGCACTGGCGTCTGTTCCCAGCTTGTACAGTGTATTGGACTGAAGAGGATCTACTGTTCTTGTTTGTTTCCTAAGCAGAATTGAACTAGAAATGGCCTTGAGTGTAGGAAGCACAGTGCTTTTGTACTGAGCAAGCTCACTTTTCGAACCCATAGGAAACACAGTAGAGTAGAAGAGTGCTCTTTCATAAAAGCAGAGTGTGTTTCTTGTAAGACGAGCTAGCATTTGTTTCCCAGTCCTAAATG
This sequence comes from Peromyscus eremicus, assembly GCF_949786415.1. Taxonomy (NCBI): domain Eukaryota; kingdom Metazoa; phylum Chordata; class Mammalia; order Rodentia; family Cricetidae; genus Peromyscus; species Peromyscus eremicus. The sequence goes on along the minus strand of NW_026734376.1, from coordinate 247,338 downwards.
GAGTTGAATCACATGTAGTTTCTGGTCCTACGAGCAAGAGTTGTTTTCTGGTAAGAAGCGTCACTATTGTGCTCCCATTGTCATACACAGGGCAAATAGCACTGGCGTCTGTTCCCAGCAAGTACAGTGTATCGGACTGAAGAGGAGCTACTGTTCTTGTCAGTTTCCTAAGCAGAATTGAACTAGATATGGCCGTGTGTGTAGGAAGCACAGTTCTTTTGTTCTGAGCAAGCTCACTGTTCGAACACATAAGAAACACAGTAGAGTAGAAGAGTGCCCTTTTCTCAAAAGCACAGTGTGTTTCTTGTAAGGCGAGCTAGAATTTGTTTCCTAGTCCTAAATGGAGTTCAATCACATGCAGTTTCTGGTCCTACGAGCAAGAGTTGTTTTCTGGTAAGAAGAGTCACTATTGTGCTCCCATTGTCATACACAGTGCAAAAAGCACTAGCGTCTGTCCCCAGTAAGTACAGTGTATCGGATTGAAGAGGAGCTACTATTCTTGTCAGTTTCCTAAGCAGAGTTGAACTAGATATGGCCCGTGTGTGTAGGAAGCACAGTTCTTATGTTCTGAGCAAGCTCACTGTTCTGGCCCTATAGGAAACACAGTAGAGTAGAAGAGTGATCTTTTATCAAAAGCAGAGTGTGTTTCTTGTAAGGCGATCTAGCGTTTGTTTCCCAGTCCTAAATGGAGTTGAATCACATGCAGTTTCAGGTCCTACGAGCTAGAGTTGTCTTCTGGTAAGGAAAGTCACTATTGCGCTCCCATTGCCATACATAGTGCAAATAGCACTCGCGTCTGTTCCCAGCAGGTACAGTGTATTGGACTGAAGGTGAGCTACTGTTCTTATCAGTTTCTTAAGCAGAGTTGAACTAGATATGGCCCGTGTGTGTAGGAAGCACAGTTCTTTTGTTCTGAGCAAGCTCACTTGTCGGACCCCATTGGAAACACAGTAGAGTAGAAGAGTGCTCTTTTCTCAAAAGCAGAGTGTTTTTCTTGTAAGGCAAGCTAGCGTTTGTTTCCCAGTCCTAAATGGAGTTGAATCCCATGCAGTTTTTGGTCCTACGAGCAAGAGTTGTTTTCTGGTAAGAAGAGTCACTATTGGGCTTCCATTGCCATATACAGTGCAAATAGCTCTCGCGTCTGTTCCCAGCAAGTACAGTATATTGGACTGAAGAGGATCTACTGTTCTTGTCAGTTTCATAAGCAGAGTTGAACTAGATATGGCCCGTTGTGTAGGAAGCACACTTCTTTTGTTCTGAGCAAGGACACTGTTTGGACCCCAAAGGAAACACAAAAGAGTAGAAGAGTGCTCTTTTCTCAAAAGCAGAGTGTGTTTCTTGTAAGTCGAGATAGCGTTTGTTTCCCAGTCCTAAATGGAGTTGAATCACATGCAGTTTCTAGTCTTACGAGCAAGAGTTCTTTTCTGATAAGAAGAGTCACTATTGTGCTCCCATTGTCATACACAAGGCAAATAGCCCTGGCGTCTATTCCCAGCATGTACAGTGTATTGGACTGAAGAGGATCTACTATTCTTGTCAGTTTCCTAAGCAGAATTGAACCAGATATGGCCGTGTGTGTAGGAAGCACAGTTCTTTTGTTCTGAGCAAGCTCACTGTTCTGGCCCTATAAAAAACACAGCAGATTAGAAGAGTGATCTTTTCTCAAAAGCAGAGTGTGTTTCTCCTAAGGCGAGCTAGCGTTTGTTTCCCAGTCCTAAAAGGAGTTGAATCACATGCTGTTTTTGATCCTATGAACAAGAGTTGTTTTCTGTTAAGGAAAGTCACTATTGCACTCCGATTTCCATACACAGAGCAAACAGCACTCGCGTCTGTTCCCAGCAAGTACAGTGTATTGGACTGAAGAGGAGCTACAGTTCTTGTCAGTTTCCTAAGCAGAATGGAACTAGATATGGCCCGTGTGTGTAGGAAGCACAGTTCTTTTGTTCTGAGCAAGCTCACTATTCTGGCCCTATAGGAAACACAGTAGAGTAGAAGAGTGCTCTTTTCTCAAAAGTAAAGTGTGTTTCTTGTAAGGCGAGCTAGCGTTTGTTTCCCAGTCCTAAATGGAGTTGAATCACATGCAGTTTCTGGTCCTAAGAGCAAGAGTTGTTTTCTGGTAAGGAAAGTCACTATTGCTCTCCCATTGACATACACAGTGCAAATAGCACTCGCGTCTGTTCCCAGCAAGTACAATGCATTGGACTTAATAGGAGATACTTTTCTTGTCAGTTTCCTAAGCAGAGTTGAACTAGATATGGCCCCTGTGTGTAGGAAGCTCAGTTCTTTTGTTCTGAGCAAGCTCACTGTTCTGTCCCTTATAGGAAACATAGTAGAGTAGATAGTGATCTTTTCACAAAAGCAGAGTGTGTTTCTTGTAAGGCGAGTTTGCGTTTGTTTTCCAGTCCTAAATGGAGTTGAATCACATGTAGTTTCTGGTCCTACGAGCAAGAGTTGTTTTCTGGTAAGAAGAATCACTCTTGCGCTCCCATTGTCATACACAGGGCAAATAGCACTGGCGTCGGTTCCCAGCATGTACAGTGTATTGGACTGAAGAGGAGCTACTGTTCTTGTCAGTTTCCTAAGCAGAGTTGAACTACATATGGCCTGTGTGTGTAGGAAGCACAGTTCTTTTGTTCTGAGCAAGCTCACTATTCAGGCCCTATAGGAAAAACAGTAGAGTAGAAGAGTGCTCTTTTCTCAAAAGCAGAGTGTGTTTCTTGTAAGGCGAGCTAGTGTTTGTTTCTCAGTCCTAAATGGAGTTAAATCACATGCAGTTTCTGGTCCTATGAGCAAGAGTTTTTTCTGGTAAGAAGAGTCACTATTGCGCTCCCATTGTCATACACAGGGCAAATATCACTGGCGTCTGTTCCCAGCATGTACAGTGTATTGGACTGAGAGGATCTACTGTTCTTGTGAGTTTCCTAAACAGAGTTGAACTAGATATGGTCTGTGTGTGTAGGAAGCACAGTTTTTTGTTCTGAGCAAGGTCACTGTTCGAAACCATAGTAAACACAGTAGAGTAGATGAGTGCTCTTTTCTCAAAAGCAGAGTGTGTTTCTTGTAAGGCAAGCTAGCGTTTGTTTCAGTTCTAAATGGAGTTGAATCACATGCAGTTTTTGATCCTACGAGCAAGAGTTGTTTTCTGGTAAGGAAAGTCACTATTGCGCTCCCATTGACATACACAGTGCAAATAGCACTCGCGTCTGTTCCCAGCAAGTACAGTGTATTGGACTTAAAAGGAGATACTGTTCTTGTCAGTTTCCTAAGCAGAGTTGAACTAGATATGGCGCCTGTGTGTAGGAAGCTCAGTTCTTTTGTTCTAAGCAAGCTCACTGTTCTGTCCCTATAGGAAACATAGTAGAGGAGAAGAGTGATCTTTTCACAAATGCAGAGTGTGTTTCTTGTAAGGCGAGCTAGCGTTTGTTTCCCAGTCCTAAATGGAGTTGAATCACATGTAGTTTCTGGTCTTACGAGCAAGAGTTGTTTTCTGGTAAGAAGAAACACTATTGTGCTCCCATTGTCATACACATCGCAAATAGCACTGGCTTCTGTTCCCAGCATGTACCGTGTATTGGACTGAAGAGGAGCTACTGTTCTTGTCAGTTTCCTAAGCAGAGTTGAACTAGATATGGCCCGTGTGTGTAGGAAGCACAGTTCTTTTGTTTGAGCAAGCTCACTATTCAGGCCCTATAGGAAACACAGTAGAGTAGAAGAGTGCTCTTTTCTCAAAAGCAGATTGTGTTTCTTATAAGGTGAGCTAGTATTTGTTTCCCATTGATAAACGGAGTTTAATCACATGCTGTTTCTGGTCCTACGGGCAATAGTTCTTTTCTTCTATTGAAAGTCACTATTGCACTCCCATTTCCATACACAGTGCAAATAGCACTCACTTCTGTTTTCAGCAGGTGTAGTGTATTGGCCTGAACCGAATCTACTGATCATGTTATTTTCCTTAGAAGAGTTGAAATAGATATTACCCGTGTTTATAGGAAGCACAGTTCTTTTGTTCTCAGCAAGCTCACTGTTCTGGCACGATAGGAAACACAGCAGAGTAGAAGAGTGCTCTTTTCTCAAAAGCAGAGTGTATTTCTTGTATGGCGAGCTAGTGTTTGTTTCAAATTCAAGAACGAAGTTGAATCACATGCAGTTTCTGGTCCTATGAGCAAGAGTTGTTTTCTGGAAAGGAAAGTCACTATTGTGTTCCCCTTGCCATAAACAGTACAAATAACAATCTTGTCTGTTCCCAGCAAGTACAGTGTATTGGACTGAAAAGAAGCTACTGTTCTTGTTAGTTTCCTAAGCAAAGTTGAACTAGATATTACCCATGTTTGTAGGAAGCACAGTTCTTTTGTTCTCAGCAGGCTCACTTTTCAGGCCCTATAAGAAACACAGTAGGGTAGAAGAGTGCTCTTTTCTCAAAAGCAGAGTGTGTTTCTTGTATGGCGAGCTAGTGTTTGTTTCCCATTCATAAACAGAGTTGAATCACATGCATTTTCTTGTCGTATGTGCAAGAGATGTTTTCTTGAAAGGAAAGTCACTATTGCGTTCCCCTTGCCATACACAGTACAAATAGCAATCTTGTCTGTTCCCAGCAAGTACAGTGTATTGGAATGAAAAGAAGCTACTGTTCTTGTTAGTTTCCTTAGCAAAGTTGAGCTAGATACTACCCGTGTTTGTAGGAAGCACATTTTTTTGTTCTCAGCAGGCTCACTTTTCGGGCCCTATACAAAAAACAGTAGAATAGAAGAGTGCTCTTTTCTGAAAAGCAGAGTGTGTTTCTTGTAAGGCGAGCTAGTATTTGTTTCCCATTCATAGATGGAGTTGAACCACATGTAGTTTCTGTTCCTAGGATTAAGAGTTGATTTCTGGTAAGGAATTTCACTATTGCGCTCCCATTGCCATACACCGTGCAAATAGCCCTCGCGTCTGTTCTCAGCAAGTAGAGTGTTTTGGACTGAAGAGAAGCTAATGTAATTGACAGTTTAATAAGCAGAGTTGAAACAGATATGTCCCGTGTGTAGAAAGCACAGTTCTTTTGTTCTGAGCAAGCTAACTGTTCTGGCACCATAGGAAACACAGTAGAGTAGAAGAGTGCTCTTTTCTCAAAAGCAGAGTATGTTTCTTGTAAAGCAAGATATTGTTTGTTTCTCATTTCATAAACGGAGTAGAATCATATACAGTTTCTAGTCCTAAGATCAAGAAATGTTTTCTGGTTAGGAAAATCACTATTGTGCTTCCATTGCAATACACAGTGCAAAGAGCACTCGTGTCTGTTCCCAGCAAGTCCAGTGTATTGGACTTAAGAGAAGCTACTGTTCTTGTCAGTTTACAAAGCAGAGTTAAACTGTATATGGACCATGTGTTTAGGAAGCACAGTTCTTTTGTTCTGAGCAAGCTCACAGTTCAGGCACTATAGGAAACACAGTAGAGAAGAAGAGTGCTCTTTTCTCAAAAGAAGAGTGTGTTTCTTGTAAGGTGAGACAGTGTTTGTTTCCCATTCATAAACGGAGTTGAATCACATGCAGTTTCTGGTCCTACGAGCAAGAGTTGTTTTCTGGTAAGGAAAGTCACTGTTATGCCCCCATTGCCATATACAGTGAAAATTGCAACTCGCGTTTGTTCTCAGCAAGTACAGTGTATTGGACTGAATAAAAGCTACTGATCTTGTGACTTTTTAATGTAGAGTTGAACTAGATATGGTCCATGTGTGCAGGAAGCACAGTTCTTTTGTTCTGAGCAAGCTCACTGTTCTGGCCATGTAGAAACACATCAGAGTAGAAGAGTGCTCTTTTCTCAAAAGCAGAGTGTGTTTCTGGTAAGGCGATCTAGTATTTATTTTTCATTGATATACGGAGTTGAATTACATGCAGTTTCTGGTCCTACGAGCGAGAATTGTTTTCTGGTAAGGAAAGTTACTATTGCACTCCCATTGCCATACACAGTGAAAATAGCACTCACATCTGTTCCCAGCCAGCACAATGTATTGGCCTGAACAGAAAATACTGTTCTTTTTAGTTTCCCAAGCAGAGATGAACTAGATATTACCCGTGATTGCAGGGAGCACAGTTTTTTTGTTCTCAGCAAGCACACTTTTCTGGCACTATATAAAAACAGTAGAGTAGAAGAGTGCTCTTTTCTAAAAAGCAGAGTGTGTTTCTTGTAAGGCAAGCAAGTATTTGTTTCCCATTCATAAACGGATTTGAATCACATGCAGTTTCTGGTCCTACAAGCAAGAGTTGTTTTCTGGTAAGGAAAGTCACTATTGCACTACCATTGCAATACACCGTGCAAAGAGCACTCGCTCTGTTCCAAGCAAGTACAGTGTATTGGACTGAATAGAACTACAGTTCTTTCAGTTTCCTAAGCAGAGTTGAACTAGATATGGCTCGTGTGAGTAAGAGGCACAATTCTTTTGTTCTGAGCAAGCTCATGTTTCTGGCCCTGTAGGAAACACAGTGGAGTAAAAGAGTGCTCTATTCTGTAAAGCAAAGTGTGTCATTGTAAGGCGAGCAAGTGTTTGTTTCCCATTCATAAACGGAGTTGAATCACATGCTCTTTCTGGTCCTACTCACAAGGCTTGCTCCCTTTTAAGGAAATTCACTATTATGCTCCCATTGCCATATACAGTGCAAATAGCAATCACATCTGTTCCCAGCAAGTACAGTGTATTGGACTGAAGTAAAGCTACATTTCTTGACAGATTCTTAAGCAGAGTTGAACTAGATATGTTCCGTGTGTAGGAAGAACAGTTCTTTTGCTCTGAGCAAGCTCACTGTTCTAGCCCTGTGGAAATGTAGTAGAGTAGAAGAGTGCTCTTTTCTCAAAAGCAGAGTGTGTTTCTTGTAAGGCAAGCTAGTGTTTGTTTACCATCCATAAACGGAGTTGAATCACATGCAGTTTCTGTCCTATGGGCAAGAGCTGTTTTCTGGTAAGGAAAGTCACTATTTTGCCTCCTTTGCCATATACAAGGCAAATTGCAACTCACATCTGTTCCCAGCAAGTACAGTGTATTGGAGTGAATAGAAGCTACTGTTCTTGTGAATTTTTTAAGTAGAGTTGAACTAGATATGGTCCATGTGTGTAGAAAGCACAGGTCTTTTGTTCTGAGCAAGCTCACTGGTTTGGCCCTGTGGAAACACAGTAGAGTAGAAGAGTGCTCTTTTCACAAAAGCAGAGTGTGTTTCTTGAAATGCGAGCTAGCGTTTGTTTCCCATTGTTAAACGTAGATGAATCACATGCAGTTTCTTGTCCTAGGAGCAAGAGTTGTTTTCTGGTAAGGCAAGTCACTATTGTGCTTCCATTAACATACACAGTGCATATAGCACTCACATCTGTTCCCAGCAAGTACATTGTATTGGCATGAAAAGAAGCTACTGTTCTTGTTACTTTTCTAAGCAAAGTTGAAGTAGATAATACCTGTGTTTGTAGGAAGCACAGTTCTTTTTTTCTCAGCAAGCTCACTTATATGACCCTTTAGGAAACACAGTAGAGTAAAAGAGTGCTCATTCTCAAAAGCAGAGTGTGTTTCTTGTAAGGCGAGCTAGTGTTTGTTTCCCATTCAGAAACGTAGTTGAATCACATGCTGTTTCGTTTTCTGGTAAGGAAAGTCACTATTGTGCTCCCATTGCCATACACAGTGCAAAAAGCACTCACGTCTGTTCCCAGCAAGTACAGTGTATTGGAATGAAAAAAAGCTACTGTTCTTGTTAGTTTCCTAAGCAGATTTGAAATAGATATTGCTCGTGTGTTTAGAAAGCACAGTTCTTTTGTTCTGAGCAAGCAAACTGTTCTGGCCCTACAGGAAACACAGTAGAGTAGAAGAGTGCTCTTTTCTCAAAAGCAGAGTGTATTTCTTGTAAGGCTAGCTAGCTTTTGTTTTCCATTCATAAACAGAGTTCAATCACATGCAATTTCTGATCCTATGAACAAGAGTTGTTTTCATGTAAGGAAAGTCACTATTATGTTCCCGTTGCCATTTACAGTCCAAACAGCACTTGCATCTTTTACCAGCAAGTAAAGTTTATTGGAGTGAAGAGAAGCTACTTTTCTTGTCATTTCTTAAGCAGAGATGAAGTCAATATGGTCCGTGTGTATAGGAAGCACAGTTCTTTTCTTCTGAGCAAGCTCACTTTTCTGGCCCTGTTGAAACACAGTAGAGTAGAAGAGTGCTCTTTTCTCAAAAGCAGAGTATGTTTCTTGTAAGGCGAGATATTGTTTGTTTCTCAATTCATAAATGGAGTAGAATCATATACAGTTTCTGGTCCTAAGATCAAGAATTGTTTCCTAGTTAGGAAAGTCAGTATTGTGCTTCCATTGCCATACACAGTGCAAAGAGCACTCGTGTCTGTTCCCAGCAATTCCAGTGTATTGGACTTAAGAGAAGCTTCTGTTCTTGTCAGTTTACAAAGCAGAGTTAAACTGTATATGGACCATGTGTTTAGGAAGCACAGTTCTTTTGTTCTGAGCAAGCTCACAGTTCAGGCACTATAGGAAACACAGTAGAGAAGAAGAGTGCTCTTTTCTCAAAAGAAGAGTGTGTTTCTTGTAAGGTGAGATAGTGTTTGTTTCCCATTCATAAACGGAGTTGAATCACATGCAGTTTCTGTTCCTACGAGCAAGAGTTGTTTTCTGGTAAGGAAATCCACTGTTGTGCTCCCATTGCCATACACTGTGCAATAGCACTCGTGTTTTTCCCAGCAAGTACATGTATTGTACTGAAGAGAAGCTGCTGTTGTTGTCAGTTTCCTAAACAGTGTTGAACTAGATATGGCCCGGGTGTTTAGGAAGCACAGTTCTTTTGTTCTGAGCAAGCTCATGGTTCTGGCCCTGTAGGAAACAGAGTAGAGTAGAAGAGTGCTCTTTTCTCAAAAGCAGAGTGTTTTTATAGTAAGGTGAGCTAGTGTTTGTTTTTCATTCATAGGCGGATTTGAATCACATGCAGTTTCTGGTCCTATGAGCTAGAGTTGTTTTCTGGTAAGGAATGTCACTATTGTGCTGTCATTGCCACACACTCTGTAAATAGCACTCTTGACTGTTCCCACCAAGTCCAGTGTAATGGACTGAAAAAAAGTTACTGTTCCTCTCAGTTTCCTAAGCAGAGTTGAACTAGATATGGTCCATGTGTGTAGGAAGCACTTTTCTTTTGTTCTGAGCAACCTCACTGTTCTGGCCCTATTGGAAAAAGGGTAGAGTAGAAGAGTGCTCTTTTCTCAAAAGCAGAGTGTGTTTCTAGTAAGGCGAGCTAGTGTTTGTTTTTCATTCATAGGCGGATTTGAATCACATGCAGTTTCTGGTCCTACGCGCAAGAGTTGTTTTCTGGTAAGGAATGTCACATGTCACTTTGTGCTCCCATTGCCACACACTCTGTAAGTAGCACTCGCATATGTTTTCACCAAGTTCAGTGTAATGGACTGAAAAAAAGTTACTGTTCCTCTCAGTTTCCTAACCAGAGTTGAACTAGATATGGTCCATGTGTGTAGGAAGCACTGTTCTTTTGTTCTGAGCAACCTCACTGTTCTGGCCCTATTGGAAAGAGTAGAGTAGAAGAGTGCTCTTTTCTCAAAAGCAGAGTGTGTTTCTTGTAAGGTGAACTAGTTTTTGTTTCAAAATCGTCAACGGTGTTGAATCACATGCAGTGTCTGGTCCTATGAACAAGAGTTGTTTTCTGGTAAGGAAAGTCACTATTATGCCCCCATTGCCATATACAGTGAAAATTGCAACTCGTGTCTGTTCTCAGCATGTACAGTGTATTGGACTGAATAAAAGCTACTGATCTTGTGACTTTTTAAAGTAGAGTTGAACTAGATATGGTCCATGTGTTGCAGGAAGCACAGTTATTTTGTTCTGAGCAAGCTCACTGTTCTGGCCATGTAGAAACACATCAGAGTAGAAGAGTGCTCTTTTCTCAAAAGCAGATTGTGTTTCTGGTAAGGCGATCTAGTATTTATTTTTTAATTGATATACGGATTTGAATTACATGCAGTTTCTGGTCCTACGAGCGAGAATTGTTTTCTGGTAAGGAAAGTTACTATTGCACTCCCATTGCCATACACAGTGAAAATAGCACTCACGTCTGTTCCCAGCCAGCACAATGTATTGGCCTGAACAGAAAATACTGTTCTTTTTAGTTTCCTAAGCAGAGTTGAACTAGATATTACCCGTGATTCTAGGGAGCACAGTATTTTGTTCTCAGCAAGCACACTTTTCTGGCACTATATAAAAACAGTAGAGTAGAAGAGTGCTCTTTTCTAAAAAGCAGAGTGTGTTTCTTGTAAGGCGAGCTAGTATTGGTTTCCCATTCATAAACGGATTTGAATCACATGCAGTTTCTGGTCCTACAAGCAAGAGTTTTTTTCTGGTAAGGAAAGTCACTATTGCACTACCATTGCAATACACCTTGCAAAGAACACTTGCTCTGTTCCAAGCATGTACAGAGTATTGGACTGAATAGAACTACAGTTCTTTCAGTTCCCTAAGCATAGTTGAACTAGACTATGAACTAGACATGGCTCATGTGTGTAAGAGGCACAATTCTTTTGTTCTGAGCAAGCTCACGTTTCTGGCCCTGTAGGAAAAACAGTAGAGAAAAAGTGTGCTCTACTCTGAAAAGCAAAGTGCGTCAGTGTAAGGCGAGCAAGTGTTTGTTTCCCATTCATAATCGGAGTTGAACCACATGCTCTTTCTGGTCCTACTCACAAGGGTTGCTTCCTTTTAAGGAAATTCACTATTATGCTGCCATTGCCATATACAGTGCAAATAGCACTCACATCTGTCCCCAGCAAGTACAGTGTATTGGACTGAAGTAAAGCTACATTTCTTCACAGTTTCTTAAGCAGAGTTGAACTAGATATGGTCCGTGTGTGTAGGAAGCACAGTTCTTTTGCTCTGAGGAAGCTCACTGTTCTAGCCCTTTGGAAACGTAGTAGAGTAGAAGAGTGCTCTTTTCTCAAAAGCAGAGTGTGTTTCTTGTAAGTCTAGCTAGTGTTTGTTTACCGTTCATAAATGGAGTTGAATCACATGGAGTTTCTGTCCTATGGGTAAGAGCTGTTTTCTTGTAAGGAATGTCACTATTTTGCCCCTTTTGCCATGTACAATGCAAATTGCAACTCACATCTGTTCCCAGCAAGTACAGTGTATTGCAGTGAAGAGCAGCTACTGTTCTTGTGAGGTTTTTAAGTAGAGTTGAACTACATATGGTCCATGTGTGTAGAAAGCACAGGTCTTTTGTTCTGAGCAAGCTCACAGTTCAGGCACTATAGGAAACACAGTAGAGAAGAACAGTGCACTTTTCTCAAAAGCAGAGTGTGTTTCTTGTAAAGAGAGCTAGTATTTGTTTCCCATTGATAAACGGAGTTGCATCACATGCAGTTTCTGGTCCTACGTGCAAGATTTGTTTTCTGGTAAGGAAAGTTTGTATTGTGCTTCCATTGCCATACACAGTGCAAATAGCACTCACGTCTGTTCCCAGCGAGTACAGTGTATTGGAATGAAGAGAACTACAGTTCTTTCAGATTCCTAAGCAGAGTTTAACTAGATATAGCTCATGTGTTGGAAGTATAGTTCTTTTGTTCTAAACAAGCTCACTGTTCTACCCATGTAGGCAACACATTAGAGTATAAGAGTGCTCTTTTCTCAAAAGCAGAGTGTGTTTCTTGTAAGCAAGCTAGTATTTGTTTACCATTGATAAATGTAGGTGAATCACATACAGTTTCTGGTCCTAGGTGCAAGAGTAGTTTTCTGGTAAGAAAAGTCACTATTGTGCTCCCGTTGCCCTACACAGTGCAAATAGCACTCGTGTGTGTTCCCAGCAAGTCCAGCGTATTGGACTGAAGAGAAGCTACTGTTCTTGTCAGTTTCCTAAGCAGAGTTGAACTAGATACAACTCGTGTGTGTAGGAAGCACAGTTCTTTTGTTCTGAGCAATCTCACTCTTCTAGCCCTGTGGAAACACAGTAGAGGAGAAGAGTGCTCTTTTCTCAAAAGCAGAATGTGTTACTTGTAAGGCGAGCTAGTGTTTTTTTCCCATTTATAAACAGACTTGAATCACATGCAGTTTCTGGTCCGATGAGCAAGAGTTGTTTTCTGTTAAGGAAAGTCACTATTTTGCTCCCATTGCCATAAAAAGTGCAAATAACACTCACGTCTGTTCCCAGGAAGTACAGTGTATTGTACTGAAGAAAAGATACTGTTCTTGACAGTTTCTTAATCAGAGTTGATCAATATATGGCTCGTGTGTGTAGGAAGCACAGTTCTTTTGCTCTGAGCAAGCTCACTTTTCTTGCCCTGTGGAAACGTAATAGAGTAGAAGAGTGCTCTTTTCTCAAAAGCAGAGTGTGTTTCTTGTAAGGCAAGCTAGTGTTTGTTTTTCATTGATAAACGGATTTGAATCACATGCAGTTTCTGGTTCTATGTGCAAGAGTTGTTTTCTGTTCAGGAAAGTCTCTATTGTGCTCCCATTGCCATACACAGTGCAAATAGCACACGCGTATTTTCCCAGCAAGTACAGTGTATTGTTCTGAAGAGAACTACACTTCTTGTCAGTTTCCTAAACAGAGTTGAACTAGATATGGCGTGTGTGTGTAGGAAGCACAGTTTTTTTGTCCTGAGCCAGCTCAATGTTCTGGCCCTATAGAAAACACTGTAGAGTAGAAGAGTGCTCTTTTCTCAAAAGAAGAGTGTGTTTCTTGTAAGGCGAGTTAGTGTTTGTTTCCCATTCATAAACGCAGTTCAGTCACATGCAGTTTCTTGTCCTATGAGCAAGAGTTGTTTTCTGTTAAGGAAACTCACTAATATGTCCCCATTGTCATATACAGTGCAAATTGCAACTTGAGTCTGTTCCCAGCAAGTACAGTGTCTTGGACTGAAGAGAAGGTACTATTCTTTTCAGTTTCCTATGCAGGGTTGAACTAGATATGGCCGTGTGTGTAGGATATACAGTTCTTTTGTTCTGAGTAAGCTCACTCTCTGTCCCTACATGAAATACAGTAGAGTAGAAGGGTGCTCTTTTCTCAAAAGCAGAGTGTGTTACTTGTAAGGCGAGCTAGTTTTTGTTTCACATTCATAAATGGAGTTGAACCACATGCAGTTTCTGGTCCTACAAGCAAGAGTTGTTTTCTGGTGAGGAAAGTCACTATTGCTCTCCCTTTGCCATATAAAGTGCAAATAGCACTCACATCTGTTCCCAGCAAGTACAGTGTTTTGAACTGAAGAGAAGCTACTGTTCTTGTCAGTTTTCTAAGCAGATTTGAACATGTATATAGCTCGTGTGTGTAGGAACTACAGTTCTTTTGTTCTGAGCAAACTCACAGTTCGTGCCCTTTAGTAAACACAGTAGAATAGAAGAGTGCTCTTTTCTCAAAAGCAGAGTGTGTTTCTTGTAAAGCGAGCTAGTTCTTGTTTCCCATTCATAAATGGAGTTGATTCACATGTAGTTTCTCGTCCTACTCACAAGAGTTGCTTTCTGGTAAGGAAAGTCACTGTTGTGATCCTATTGCCATACACAGTGCAAAAAGCACTCGCGTCTGTTCCAAGCAAGTATAATGTATTGGACTCAAGAGAAGGTACTATTCTTCTCAGTTTCATAAGCAAAGTTGAACTATATATGACCAGTGTTTGTAGGAAGCACAGTTCTTTATTTTGAGCAAGCTCACTTTTCTGGCCCTTTAGGAAACACAGTAGAGTAGAAGAGTGCTCTTATCACAAAAGCAGAGTGTGTTTCTTGTAAGGCGAGTTAGTGTTTGTTTCCCATTGATAAACGGAGTTGAATCACATGCTGTTTCTGGTCCTACAAGCAATAGTTGTTTTATGGTAAGGAAAGTCACTATTGCGATCCCATTGTCATACACAGTGAAAATAGCACTCGCGTCCTTTCCCAGCAAGTACAGTGTATTGGCCTGAACAAATGCTACTGATCTTGTTAGTTTCCTAAGCATAGTTGAACTAGATATTACCTGTGTTTGTAGGAAGCACAGTGTTTTGTTCTCAGCAAGCTCACTGTTCTGGCCCTATAGGAAACACAGAAGAGTAAAAGAGTTCTCTTCTCTCAAAAACAGAGTGTGTTCGTTGTAAGGCGAGCTAGTGTTTGTTTCCCATTCATAAACGAAGTGGAATCACATGCAGTTTCTGGTCCTATGAGCAAAAGTTGTTTTCTGGTAAGGAAAGTCACTATTTTACTCCCATTGCCATAAAAATGCCAATAGCACTCGTCTGTTCCCTGCAAGTACAGTGTATTGTTCTGAAGAGAACTACAGTTCTTGTCAGTTCCTAAGCAGAGTTGAACTACATATGGCAGGTGTGTGTAGGAAGCATAGTTCTTTTGTTCTGAGCAAGCACACTATTCTGGCCCTGTGGGAAACACAGTAGAGTAGAAGAGTGCTCTTTTCTCAAAAGAAGAGTGTGTTTCTTGTAAGGCGAGCTAGTGTTTGTTTCCCATTCATAAACAGAGTTGGGTCACATGCACTTTCTGATCCTATGAGCAAGAGTTGTTTTCTGGTAAGGAAAGTCATTATTGCAATTCCATTGCCATATACAGTGCAAATTGCAACTCGCTTTTGTTCCCAGCATTTATAGTGTATTGGACTGAAGAGAAGCTATTGTTCTTGTCAGTTTCTTCAACAGAGTTGATCTACATATGGTCCATGTGTCTAAGAAGCACAGGTCTTTTTTCTGAGAAAGCTCACTGTTCTGGCCCTGTAAAGACACAGTAGAGTAGAAGAGTGCAATTTTCTCAAAAGCAGAGTGTGTTTCTTGTAAGGGGAGCTAGTGTTTTTTTTTTCCCATTGATAAACGGAGTTGAATCACATGCAATTTCTGGTTCTACAAGCAAGAGTTGTTTTCTGGTAAGGAAAGTCACTATTGTGCTCCCATTGCCAAACTCAGTGCAAATAGCACTCAGGTCTATTCTAAACAAGTACAGTGTATTGGCCTGAAGACACGCTACTGTTCTTGTAAGTTTCCTAAGCAGAGTTGAACTAGATATTACTCATGTTTGTAGGAAGCACAGTTCTTTTGTTCTCAGCAATCTCACTTTTTGGCCCTATAGGAAACACAGTAGAGTAGAACAGTGGTCTTTTCACAAAAGCAGAGTGTGTTTCTTCTAAGGTGAGCTAGTTTTTGTTTCCCATTGATAAACGGAGTTGAATCACATGCAGTTTCTGGTACTACTCATAAAAGTTGTGTTCTGGTGAGGAAAGTCACTATTGCGCTTCCATTGCCGTAAAAAGTACAAATAGCACTCATGTTTTTCCCAGCAACTACAGTGTATTGTACTGAAGAGAACCTACTCTTCTTGTCAGTTCCAAAGCAGAGTTGAACAGTGCTGTGGGATGGTCTGTATGTCAAATGTGTTGCTGATTGGTCAATAAATAAATCACTGATTGGCCAGTGGCCAGGCAGGAAGTATAGGCGGGACTAACAGAGAGGAGAATGGAGAGAACAGGAAGCTGGGTGAAAGAGACACTGTCTGCCATCCCCATGACAAGCCGCATGTGAAGATCTCGGTAAGCCACGAGCCATGTGGCAAGGTATAGATTAATGGAAATGGATTAATTTAAGCTGTAAGAACAGTTAGCAAGAAGCTTGCCACGGCCATACAGTTTGTAACCAATATAAGTCTCTGTCTTTATTTGGTTGGGTCTGAGTGGCTGTGGGACTGACGGGTGTCAGAGATTTGTCCTGACTGTGGGCCAGGCAGGAAAACACTAGCTACAAATGGCGCCCAACGTGGGGCAAGAGTTTCCACCTAAAACCTGAGTAAAAAGATTCTAAAACAGAGCTAAAAACAGCTCCTAGTTGTCTCTTTCAAGCTACGGTAGCCTGCGTGTTTGAGCTACTATGGCGGGTTGCTGGCATGCATGCTCAACCTGCAGTATGGCGGGAATGAGGCCTCTGCAAGTGGCACATTAAGTTGTGTGGTGGATTTAGCCTTTGGTAGTACAAAACAAAAAAAAGAGGTTTCTGGGCTACACGCTGCTTTGATAAAAGCATAGACCCACTATTTCTGACAGTTGATGGCTCCCAGAGCTGGTGGAAAACGTACCACCACCATGTTGGGAAGCTGAAGTGGGCGGAGCCAGCAGCCATAGCACCAGCGCCATTTCAGGCTTAGAAGGGTGCAGTTTAAAGCAATAGGCTCAAGCTAATACAAAAAATAAGCCATGTAAAGATGGCTACCACAGAAAGAATCTGGATTATGTTCTCTTTGATATTCATAACTGAAGAAAAACATTTGATTACAAAAGCTGTTGAGTTATGCCAAAATGTATATTTTAAAGGTACCTTGACTTCAAAATTTGGATGTAAAGATATGTCGCTTTCGAAAGGAGGCTCTGCTTTTGTTTCCACAGAAAGCTGGAGCCTATGGATTTTTTCCAAATTAAGATACATCAGGTTTGACCAGCCAAGACCACCTGAAAGGTCTCCGATGACACCATGGCCCAGATGATCCAACATCCAGAACCATTTCAAGGCAACTGGCTCAGACGATACACCCTCATGGACTACTCCATAACCCTAAAATATTCTTTGTGTCCCCATAAGATACAGCGACCCCCTCCAGCAGGAAGTAGTAAGAGAAGCTATGCCCAAATTCCCAAATAGACCATGCTGACTTTGGAGATGTGTAAAGGTTAAAACCTTCCTTTTTAAGAAAAGAGAAGGGGAATTGCTGTGTGATGGTCTGTATGTCAAATGTGTTGCTGATTGGTCAATAAATAAATCACTGATTGGCCAGTGGCCAGGCAGGAAATATAGGCAGAACTAACAGAGAGGAGAATGGAGAGAACAGGAACCTGGGTGAGAGAGACACTGCCCGCCACCTCCATGACAAGCCGCATGTGAAGATCCCAGTAAGCCATGAGCCATGTGGCAAGGTATAGATTAATGGAAATGGATAAATTTAAGCTGTAAGAAGAGTTAGCAAGAAGCCTGCCACGGCCATACAGTTTGTAACCAAAATAAGTCTCTGTGTTTATTTGGTTGGGTCTGAGTGGCTGTGGGACTGGTGGGTGTCAGAGATTTGTCCTGACTGTGGGCCAGGCAGGAAAACTCTAGCTACAGAACAGTATATGGTCCTTGTGTGTAGGAAGCATAGTTGCTTTGTTCTGAGCAAGCTCACAGTTCAGGCCATAAAGGAAAAACAGTAGAGTTGAAGAGAAATCTTTTCTCAAAAGCAGAGTATGTTACTTTTAAGACAAGCTAGTGTTTGTTTCCCATTCATAAACGAAGTTGAATCACATGCAATTTCTGGTCCTATGAGCAAGAGTTGTTTTCTTGTAAGGAAAGTCACTATTGTGATCCCATTGCCATACAAAGTGCAAATAGCATTCCCATCTGTTCCCAGCATGTACAGTGTATTGGACTGAAGAGAAGCTACTGTTCTTGTCAGTTTCCTAAGCAGAATTGAACTAGATATGGTCCGGTGTGTGGGAAGCACAGTTCTTTTTTTCTGAGCAACCTCTCTGTACTGGCCCTATACAAACACAGTACAGTAGAAGAGTGCTCTTTTCTCAAAGGCAGAATGTGTTTCTTGTAAGACGAGCTATTGTTTGTTTCCCATTCATGAACGGAATTGAATCACATGCAGTTTCTGGTACTATGAGATAGATTTGTTTTCTTTTAATGAAAGTCAGTATTTTGCTCCCGCTATAATACACAGTGCAAATAGCACTCACTTGTGTTCCCAGCAAGTACTGTGTATTGGACTGAAGAAAAGCTACTGTTCTTGTCAGTTTCCTAAGCAGAGTTGAACTGAATATGGGCCTTGAGTGTAGGAAGCACAATTCTTTTGTTCTGAGCAAGCTCACAGTTCGGGCCCGATAGGAAACACAGTAGAGTAGTAGATTGCTCTTTTCTCAAAAGCAGAGTGTGTTTCTTGTAAGGCAACCTAGTGCTTGTTTCCCATTCAAAAACGTAGTAGAATCACATGCAGTTTCTAGTCCTACCAGCAAGAGTTGTTTTCTGGTAAGGAAAGTCAATCCTGCACTTCCATTGCCATACACAGTGCAAAGAGCACTTGCGTCTGTTCCAGCAAGTCCAGTGTATTGGACTGAAGTGAAGCTACTGTTCTTGTCAGTTTCCTATGCAGAGTTGAACTAGATGTAGCTCTTGTTTGTAGGAAGCACAGTTCTTTGTTCTGAGCAATCTAAGTGTTCTGGCCCTACGGAAACACAGTCGAATAGAAGAGTGCTCTTTTCTCAAAAGCAGAGTGTGTTTCTTGTAAGGCAAGCTAGTGTTTGTTTCCCATTCATAAACGGAGTTTAATCACATGATGTTTCTTGTCCTATGAGCAAGAGTTGTTTTATGGTAAGGAAAGTCTCTATTGTTCTCCCATTTTCATACACAGTGCAAATAGCACTTGCGTCTGTTCCCAGCAAGTACAGTGTTCTCGTCAGTGTCCTAAGAAGCGTTGAACTAGATATGCCCCAAAATGTTAGGAGCTCAGTTCTTTTGTTCTGTTCAAGCTCACTGTTCTGGCATTATAGGAAAAACAATAAAGTAGAGGAGTGCTCTTTGCTCAAAAGCAGAGTGTTTTTCTTGTAAGGTGAGATAGTGTTTATTTCCCATTCATAAACGGAGTTGAATCATATGCAGTTTCTGGTCCTTTGAGCAAGAGTTGTTTTCTGGTAAGGAAAGTCACTATTGAGCCCCATTGCCGTACACAGTGCAAATAGCACTCACGTCTCATACCAGCAAGTACAGTGTATTGGACTGAAGAGAAGCTACTGTTCTTGTCAGTTTCCTAAGCAGAGTTGAACTAGATATAGCCGTGTGTGTAGGAAGCACAGTTCTTTTGTTCTGAGCAAGCTCACTGTTCTGGCCCTATAGGAAACACAATAGAGTAAGCGAGCTCTTTTGTCAAAAGCAGAATGTTTTTCTTTCAAGCCTAGCTAGCGTTTGTTTCCCATTCATAAACAGAGTTGAATCACATGCAGTTTCTGCTCCCACGAGCAAGAGTTGTTTTCTGAAAGGAAAGTCACTATTGTGCTCCCATTGCCATACACAGTGCAAATAGCACTCGTGTGTATTCCCAGCAAGTACAGTGTATCGGGCTGAAGAGAAGATTCTATTCTTGTCAGTTTCCTAAGCAGAGTTGAACTAGATATCGTCCGTGTGTGTAGGAAACACAGTTCTTTTGTTCTGAGCAAGCTAACTGTTCTGGCCCTATGGAAATACAGTAGAGTAGAAGAGTGCCCTTTTATCAAAAGCAGAGTGTGTTTCTTGTAAGGCAAGCTAGTGTTTGTTTCCCATTCATAAATGGAGTTGAATCTCATGTAGTTTCTGGTACGATGAGCAAGGGTTGTTTTCTTATAAGGAAAGTCATTACTGTGTTTCCCTTGCCATACACAGTGCAAATAGCACTTGCCTCTGTTCCCAGAAATTACGGTGTATTGGACTGAAGAGAAGCTACAGTTCTTGTCAGTTTCAAAAGCAGAGTTGAACTAGATATGGCCCATGTTTGTAGAAAGCACAGATCTTTTGTTCTGAGCAAGCTCACTCTATACGGCATGTAGTAAACACAGTAGAGTAGAAGAGTGCTCTTTTCTCAAAAGCAGAGTGTGCTTCATGTAAGGCGATCTATTGTTTGTTTCTCATTCGCAAACGAATTTGAATCACATGTAGTTTCTGGTTCTATGAGCAAGAGTAGTTTTCTGGTAAGGACAGTCGCTATTGCACTTCCATTGCCATACACAGTGCAAACAGCACTCGCCTTTGTTCCCAGAGAGTACAGTATATTGGATTGAACAGACACTGTTCTGACCCTATAGGAAACACAGTAGAGTAGAAAAGTGCTCTTTTCTCAAAAGTAGATTGTGTTTCTTGTAAGGCGAGCTAGTTTTTGTTTCCCATTAATAACGGAGTTGAGTCACATGCAGATTTTGGACCCATGAGAAAGAGTTGTTTTCTTGTAAGGAAAGTCACTATTGTGCACCCATTGACATACACAGTGCAAATAGCACTTGGGTCTGTTCCCAGAAAGTACAGTGTATTGGACTGAAGAGACGCTACTGTTCTTGTCAGTTTCCTAAGCATAGTTGAACTAGATATGTCTCGTTTCTGTATTAAGCACAGTTCTTTTGTTCTGAGCAAGCTCACTCTTGTGACCCTATAGGAAACAGTGTAGAGAAGAAGAGTGCTCGTTTGTAAAAACCAGGGTGTGTTTCTTGTAAGGCGTGCTAGTGTTTGTTTCTCATTCACAAACGGAGTTGAATTACATGCAGTATCTGCATCTAGGAGCAAGAGCTGTTTTCTGGTAAGGAAAGTCACTATTGTGATCCCATTGCCATACACAGTGCAAATAGCTCTCGCGTCTTTTCCCAGCAAGTACAGTGTATTGGACTGAAAGCAGCTACTGTTCTTCTCAGTTTTCTAGGTAGAATTGAACTGATTATGGCTCGTGTGTAGGAAGCACAGTTCTTTTGTTCTGTGCAAGCTCACTCTTCTGGCTCTATAGGAAACACAATAGAGTAGAAGAGTGCTCAATTATAAAAAGCAGAGTGTGTTTCTGGTAATGCCAGCTAATTTTTGTTTCTAATTCACAAATGGTGTTGAATCAAATGCAGTTTCTGGTCCTATGAGCAAGAGTTTTTTTCTGGAAAGAAAGTCACTATTGTGGTCCCATTGCCATACAGCGTGCAATTATCACTTGTGTCTGTTTCCAGCAAGTACAGTGTATTGGACTGAAGAGAAACTTCTGTTCTTGTCCGTTTCCTAAGCAGAGTTGAACTAGATATGGCCCATGTGTAGGAAGCACAGTTCTATTGCTCTGAGCAAGCTCACATTTCTGGTGTATGGAAACACAGAAGAGTAGAAGAGTGCTCTTTTCTCAAAAGCAGCGTGTGTTTGTTTTAAGGCGAGCTAGTATTTCTTTCCAATTCATAAACGAATTTCAATCACATGCAGTTTCTGGCCCTACAAGCAAGAGGTTTTTTTTAGTAAGAAAAGTCACTATTGTGCTCCAAAAGCCATGCACAATGCAAAGAGCACTCGCATCTGCTCCCAGCAAGCAAGGTGTATTGATGGAAGAGCAGCTACTGTTCTTCTTAGTTTCATAAGCAGAGTTTAACTAGATATGGCCCGTGTGTGTAGGACGCACAGTTCTTTTGTTCTGAGCAAGCTCACTGTTATGGCACTATAGGAAACACAGTAGAGTAGATGAGTGCTCTTTTCTGAAAAGCAGAGTGTGTTTATTGTAAGTCGAGCTAGAGTATCTTTCCCATTCACAAACGGAGTTGAATCACATGCAGATTCTGGTCCTTCGAGCAATAGTTGCTTTCTGGTACTGAAAGTCACTATTGTGCTCCCATTGCAATACACAGTGCAAATAGCACTCGAGTCTGTTCCCAGTAAGTACAGTGTATTGGACTGAAGAGAAGCTACTGTTCTTGTCAGCTTCCTATGCAGAGTTGAACTAGATATGGTCGGTGTGTAGGGGGCACAGTTCTTTTGTTCTGAGCAAGCTCACTCTTCAGGCCCTAATAAGAAAAACAGTAGAGTAGAATAGTGCTCTTTTGTAAAAAGCAGAGTGTATTTCTTGTAAGGCGAGCTAGTGTTTTTTTCCCATTTAAACAGAGTTGAATCTCATGCAGTTTCTGGTCCTACTAGCAAGAGTTTTTTTCTGGTAAGGAAAGTCACTATTGTGCTCACACCTCCATACACAGTACAAATAGCACTCGCGTCTGTTCCCACCAAGTACAGAGTATTGGACTGAAGAGAAGCTTCTGTTCTTGTCAGGTTTCTAATCAGAGTTGAAGTAGATATGGCTCGTGTGTATGAAGCACAGTTCTTTAGTTCTGAGCATGCTAACTGTTCTGGCATTATAGGAAACACATTAGAGTAGATGAGTGCTCTTTTCTCAAAAGCAGAGTGTGTTTCTTGTAAGGCGAGCTACTATTTGCTTCCCATTTAAATGGACTTGAATCACATGCAGTTTCTGGTCCTATAAGCAAGTGTTTTTTCCTTATAAGGAAAGTCACTATTTTGCTCCCACCTCCATACACAGTGTAAATAGCACTCGCGTTTGTTCCCACCAAGTACAGTGTATTGGACTGAAGAAGATCTACTGTTCTTGTGAGTTTCCTAAGCAGAGTTGAAGTAGATATGGCCCATGTGTGTAGGAAGCACAGTTCTTTTGTTCTGAACAAGCTCACTGTTCTGGCCATATAGGAAAGACAGTGTTGTAGAAGAGTGTTCTTTTCTCAAAAGCAGAGTATATTTCTTGTAAGGCAAGCTAGTATTTGTTTTCCATTCATAAACAGATTTGAATCACATGCAGTTTCTGGTCCTACGAGCAAGAGTTGTTTTCTGGTAAGGAAAGTCACTACTGTGTTTCCCATGTCTAACACAGTGCAAACAGCACCCGCCTCTGTTCCCAGAAATTTCAGTGTATTGGACTGAAGAGAAGCTACTGTTCTTGTCAATTTCCTCAGCAGAGTTGAACTAGATATGGTCCATGTGTGTAGGAACCACAGATCTTTTGTTCTGAGCAAGCACACTCTTTTGGGCCTATAGGAAACACTATAAAGTAGAAGAGTGCTCTTTTCTCAAAAGCAGAGTATGTTTCTTGTAAGGCGAGCTAGTGTTGGTTTCTCATTGATAAACGGAGTTGAATCACATGCAGTTTCTAGTCCTACAAGCAAAAGTTGTTTTCTGGTAAGGAAAGTCACTGTTGTGCTCCCTTTGCCATTCACAGTGCAAATAGCACTCGAGTCTGTTTCCAGCAAGTACAGTTTATTTGACTGAAGAGACGCTACTCTTCTTTTCAGTTTCTTAAGCAGAGTTGAACTAGATATGGCCTGTGTGTGTAGGAAGCACAGTTCTTTTGTTCTGAGCAAGCTCACTTTTTTGACCCTCTAGGAAACACTGTTGAGTAGAAGAGTGCTCTTTTCTCAAAAGCAGATTGTGTTTCTTGTAAGGCGAGCTAGTGTTTGTTTCCCATTAATAAACGGAGTTGAGTTACATCCAGATTCTTGCCCTACAAGCAAGAGTTTTTTCTGGTAAGGAAAGACACTATTGTGCACCCATTGTCATACACACTAAATAGCACTCGGGTCTGTTCCCAGAAAGTACAGTGTATTGGACTGAATAGAAGCTACTGTTCTTGTCAGTTTCCTAAGCATAGTTTAAGTAGATATGTCCCATTTGTGTATTAAACACAGTTCTTTTGTTCTGAGCAAGCTCACTCTTGTGACCCTACAGGAAACAGTGCAGAGAAGAAGAGTGCTCTTTTGTGAAAAGCAGTGTACTTTTCTTGTAAGGCGTGCTAGTGTTTGTTTCTCATTCACAAACGGAGTTGAATCACATGTAATTTCTGGTCCTACGAGCAAGAATTATTTTCTGGTAAGGAAAGTCACTATTGCGCTCCCATTACCATACACAGTGCAAACAGCACTTGCGTCTTTTCCCAGCAAGTACAGTGTATTGGACTGAAAAGTAGCTACTGTTCTTCTCAGTTTTCTAGGCAGAGTTGAACTGTATATGGCTTGTGTGTATAGGAAGCACAGTTCTTTGTTCTGAGCAAGCTCTCTTTTCTGGCTCTTTAGGATACACAGTAGAGTAGAAGAGTGCTCTTTTGTAAAAAGCAGAGTGTGTTTCTGGTAAGGCCAGCTAATTTTTGTTTCTCATTTACAAACGGAATTGAATCACATGCCGTTTCTGGTCATACGTTCAAGAGTTGTTTTCTGGTAAGGAAAGTCATTATTGCGCTCTCATTGCCATAAACCTTGCAAATATCACTTGCATCTGTTCCCAGCAAGTACAGTGTATTGGACTGAAGGGAAACTTCTGTTCTTGTCAGTTTCCTAAGCAGAGTTGAACTAGATATGGCCCATGTGTAAGAAGCACACTTCTATTGTTCTGAGCAATCTCACATTTCTGGCGTATGGAAACACAGAAGAGTAGAAGAGTGCTTTTTTCTCAAAAGCAGAGTGTGTTTCTTTTAAGGCGAGCTAGTATTTCTTTCCTTTTCATAAACAGATTTCAATCACATGCAGTTTCTGGTGCTACAAGCAAGAGTTGTTTTCTCATAAGGAAAGTTACTATTGTGCTCCCAATGCCATACACAATACAAAGAGCACTCGCATCTGTTACCAGCAAGTACAGTGTATTGGGTTGAAGAGAAGGTACTGTTCATTTCAGTTTCCTAAGCGGAGTTGAACTAGATATGATCCATGTGTGTAGGATGCGCAGTTCTTTTGTTCTGAGCAAGCTCACAGTTCTGACACTATAGGAAACACAGTAGAGTAGAAGAGTGCTCTTTTCTCAAAAGCAGAGTGTGTTTCTTGTGAGGCGAGCTAGAGTTTCTTTCCCATTTGTAAACGGGTTGAATCACATGCAGATTCTGATCCTACAAGCAAGAGTTGTTTTCTGGTAAGGAAAGTCACTATTGCGCTCCCATTGCAATACACAGTGCAAATAGCTTTCGAGTCTGTTCCCAGCAAGTACAGTGTATTGGACTGAAGAGAAGCAAATGTTCTTGTCAGTTTCCTATGCAGAGTTGAACTAGATATGGCCCGCGTGTGTAGGAAGCACAGTTCTATTGTTCTGAGCAAGCTCACAGTTCTGCCCCTATAGGAAACATAGTAAAGTAGAAGAGTGCTCTTTTCTCAAAAGCAGAGTGTGTTTCTGCTAAGGTGAGCTAGTGTTTGTTTCCCATTCATAAACGGAGTTGAATCACATGCAGTTTTGGTCCTATGATCAAGAGTTTTTTTCTGGTAAGGAAAATCACTCTTGTGCTCCCATTGCCACACATAGTGCAAATAGTTCAAGTGTCTGTTCACAGCAAGTACAGTGTATTGGACTGATGATAAGCTACTGTTCTTGTCAGTTTCATAAGCAGAGTTGAACTAGAGATGGCCGGTGTGTGTAGGAAGAACAGTTCTTTTGTTCAGAGTGAGCTCTCTCTTCTGGCCCTGTAGGAAACACAGTAGAGTAGAAGATTGCTCTTTTGTAAAAAGCATAGTGGGTTTCTTGTAAGGCGAGCTAATGTTTCTTTCTCATTCATAAACGGAGTCGAATCACATGCAGTTTCTGGTCCTATGAGCAAGAGCTGTTTTCTGGAAGGAAAAGTCACTGTTGCGCTCCCATTGCCATACACTGTACAAATAACACTCACGTCAGTTCCAAGCAAGTACACTGTATTGGACTGAAGAGAAGCATCTGTTCTTGTCAGTTTCCTAAGCAGAGTTGAACTAGATATGGCCCATGTGCGTAGGAAGCACAGTTCTATTTTTCTGGGCAAGCTCACTGCTCTGGCATATGGAAACACAGAAGAGTAAAAGAGTGCTCTTTTCTCAAAAGCAGAGAGTGTTTCAAGTAAGGCGAGCTCGTTATTGTTTTTCATTCATAAATGGATTTGAATCACATGCCGTTTCTGGTCCTAAAAGCAAGAGTTGTTTTCTGGTAAGAAAAGTCAATATTGTGCTCCCATTGCCATACACAATGCAAATAGCACTCGCATCTGTTCCAACCAAGTACAGTGTATTGGATTGAAGAGAAGCTACTGTTCTTGACACTTTCTTAAGCAGAATTGAACTAGATATGGCTCTTGTCTGTATTAAGCACAGTTCTTTTATTCTGAGCAAGCTTACTGATTTTGCCTTAAAGGAAAAACAGTAGAGTTGAAGAGTGCTCATTTTTTCAAAAGCAGAGTTTGTTTCTTGTAAGGCGAGCTAGTGTTTGTTTCCCATTTATAAATGGAATTGAATCTCAAGAAGTTTCTGGTTCTACTAGCAAGAGTTGTTTTCTGGTATGGAAAGTATCTATTGTTTTCCCCTTGCTATATACAGTGCAAAAAGCACTCGCGTCTGTTCCCTGCAAATACAGTGTATTGGACTGAAGAAAAGCTGCCATTCTTGTCAGTTTTCTAAGCAGAGTTGAACTACTTATGGGCCGTGAGTAGGAAGCACAGTTCTTTGGTTCTGAGCATGCTCCCTCTTCTGGAAATATAGTAAAAACAGCAGATTACAAGAGTGCTCTTTTCTCAAAAGCAGAGTGAGTTTCTTGTAAGGCGAGTTAGTGTTTGTTTACCAATCATAAACGGAGTTGAATCAAATGCAGTTTCTGGTCCTATGAGCAAGAGTTTTTTTTTTCTGGTAAGGAAAGTCACTATTGAGCTCCCATCGCCTTACACAGTGCAAATAGCACTCGCATCTCTTCCCAGGAAGTACAAAGTATTGGACTGAAGAGAAGCTACTGTTCTTGTCAGTTTCCTAAGCAGAGTTTAACTAGATATAGCCCGTGTATGTAAGACCCACAGTTCTTTTTTCTGAGCAAGCTTACTGTTCTGGCCCTATGGTAAACACAGTAGAGTAATAGAGAGCTCTTTTGTCAAAAGCAGAGTGTTTTTCTCTTAAGCCGAGCTAGTATTTGTTTTCCATTGATAAACAGAGTTCAACCACATGCAGTTTCTGGTCCTAAGAGCAAGAGTAATTTTCTGGTAAGGAATGTCATTATTGTGCTCCCATGGTCATACACTGTGCATATTGCACACGCGTCTGTTCCCAGCAAGTACAGTGTATTGACTGAAAAGAAGCTACTGTTCTTGTCAGTTTTATAAGCATAGTTGAACTAGATATGGCCCGTGTGTGTAGAAAGCACAGTTCTTTTATTCTGAGCAAATTCACTGTACTGGTCTTATAGGAAGTACAGTAGAGTAGAAGAGTGCTCTTTTGTAAAAAGCAGAGTGTGTTTCTTGTTAGGCAATCTAGTGTTTGTTTCTCATTCACAAAACGATTTGAATCACATACAGTTTCTGGTCCAATGAGCAAGAGGTGTTTTCTCGTAAGGAAAGAACCTATTGTGCTCCCTTTTTCATACACAGTGCAAATTGCACTCACGTCCCTTCCAAGTATGTACATTGTATTGGACTGAAGAGAAGCTACTGTTCTTGTCAGTTTTCTAAGCAGAGTTGAACTAGATATGGCCCGTGAGTGTATACAGCACAGTTCTTTTGTTCTTAGCAAGCTCACTGTTCTAGCCATATAGGAAACAAAGTAGAGTAGAAGAGTGCTCTTTTCTCACAAGTAGAGAGTATTTCTTGTAAGTCGAGCTAGTGTTTGTTTCCCATTCATAAACAGAGTTGAATCACATGCAGTTTCTGATCCTATGAGCAAGCGTTTTTTTCTGGTATCGAAAGTCACTATAGTGCTCCCATTGCCATACAGAGTGAAAATAGCCCTCGTGTCTATTCCAAGAAACTACAGTGTATTGGTCTGAAGGAAAGATACTGTTCTTGTCAGTTTTTTAAGCATAGTTGAACTAGATATGGCCCATGTGTGTAGGAAGTACAGTTCTTTTGTTTTGAGCAAGTTCACTGTTCTGGCCCTATAGGAAACACAGTAGAGTAGAAGAGTGTTCTTTTCTCAAAAGCAGAGTGTGTTTCTTGTAAGGCGACCTAGTGTTTGTTTCCAATTAATAAACGGAGTTGAATCACATGCAGTTTCTGGTCCTACGAGCAAGAATTTTTTTCTGGTAATGAAAGTTACTGTTGTGCTCCCATGGCCATTCACAGTGCAAATAGCACTCACGTATGTTCCCAGAAAGTACAGTGTATTGGACTGAAGAGAAACTACTGTTCTTGTCTTTTTTCTAAGTAGAGTTGAATTAGATATGGCCCGTGTGTGTAGGAAGCACAGTTCTTTTTTTCTGAACAGCTCACTATTCTTTTCATATATGAAACACAGTAGAGTAGAAGAGTGCTCTTTTCAAAAAAGCGAAGTGTTTTTCTTGTAAGGCGAGCTAATGTTTGTTTCCATTTATAAACGGAGTTGAATTCCATGCAGTTTCTGGTCCTATGAACAAGAGTTGTTTTCTGGAAAGGAAAGTCACTATTGCACTCCCATTGCCATACACAGAATGAATAGGACTCGCGTATGTTCCCAGCAAGTACAGTGTATTGAATGAAAAGAACCTACTGTTCTTGTCAGTGTCCTAAGCAGAGTTGAACTTGATATGGCCCGAGGCTTTAAGAAGCACAGTTCTTTTGTTCTGACCAAGGATACTGTTCTGGCCCTATAGGAAACACAGTTAAGTAGAAGAGTGCTCTTTTCTCAGAAGCAGAGAATGTTTCTTGTAAGGCGAGCTAGTGTTGGTTTCTCCTTCATAAACAGAGTTTAATCACATACAGTTTTTGTTCCTAAGAGCGAGAGTTGTTTTCTGGTAAGGAAAGTCACTATTTTGCTCCCATTGCCATACACAGTACAAATAGCACTCGTGTCTGTTCCCAGCAAGTACAGTGTATTGTACTGAAGAGAAGCTACTGCTCTTGTCAGTTTCCAAATCAGAGTTAAACTGTATATGGCCCGTGAGTGTAGGAAGCACAGTTCTTTTGTTCTGAGCAAGCTGACTGTTCTGTCCCTAAAGGAAACACAGTAGAGTAGAAGTGTGCTCTTTTCTCAAAAGCAGAGTGTGTTATTGTAAGGCGAGCTAGTGTTTTTTTCCTATTCATAAACGGAGTTTAATCACATACATTTTCTGGTCCTATGAGCAAGAATCATTTTCTGGAAAGGAGGTTCACTAATGCTCTCCCATTGCCATACGTAGAGCAAATAGACTTCGCATTTCTTCCCTGGAAATACAGTGTATTGGACTGAAGAGAAGCTACTGTTCTTGTCAGTTTCCTATGCAGAGTTGAACTGTATGTGGACTGTGTGTGTAGGAAGCACAGTTCATTTGTTCTGAGCAAGCTCACTGTTCTAGCCCTATAGAAAACATAGTAGAATAGAAGAGTGCTATTTTCTCAAAAGCAGAGTGTGTTTCATGTAAGGCGAGCTAGTGTTTGTTTTCCAATCATAAACGGAGTTGAGTCACATGCAGTTTCTGGTCATACGAGCAAGAGTTGTTTTCTGGTAAGGAAAGTCACAATTGCGCTCACATTGCCATACACAATGCAAATAGCACATGCATCTGTTCCCTGGAAGAACAGTGTATTGGACTAAAGAGAAGCTACTGTTCTTTTCAGTTTCCTAAGGAGAGTTGAACTAGATATGGCGCACATGTGTAGGAAACACAGTTCTTTTGTTCTGAGCAAACTCACTGTACTTGCCCTGCAGAGTTTGTTTCAAGTAAGGTGAGCTTTTGTTTGTTTCACATTCATAAACGGAGTTGAATCACATGCAGTTTCTGGTCCTACAGACGAGAGTTGTTTTCTGGTAATGAAAGTCACTATTGAGCTCCCATTGTCATACACAGTGCAAATCGCATTCACGTCTGATCCCTAAAGTACAGTGTATTGGACTGAAGAGAAGCTACTCTTCCTGTCAGTTTCCTAACAAGCGTAGAACTAGATATGGCCCATGGGTGTATGAAGCACAGTTCTATTGTTCTGAGCATGCTCACTCTTCTGGCCCTATATGAAACAGAGCAGTTTTGAAGAGGACTCTGTTCTCAAAAGCAGAGTGTGTTTCTTGTAAGGTGAGCTATTGTGTTTCCCATTCATAAATGGAGTTGAATCACATGCAGTTTTTGGTACTATGAGCAAGAATTGTCTTCTGGTAAGGAAAGTCACTGTTCTGCTCCCATTGACATACAAAGTACAAATAGCCCTCACGTCTCCTCCCAGCAAATACAGTGTATTGGACTGAAGACAAGCTACTGTTCTTGTCAGTTTCATAAGCAGAGTTGAACTAGATATGGACCCTGTGTGGAGGAAGCTCAGTTCTTTTGTTCTGAACAAGCTCACTCTTCTAGCTGTATAGGAAACAGAGTAGAATAGAAAAGTGCTCATTTCTCAAAAGCAGAGTGTGTTTCTTGTAAGGAGATCTAGTGTTTGTTTCCATTTCATAAACAGAGTTGAATCACACGCAGTTTCTGCTCCTATGAGCAAAAGTTGTTTTCTGGTAACAAAAGTCACTATTCGCTCCCATTGCCATACACATTGCAAATAGCTGTCACATATTTCGCAGCAAGTACAATGTATTTGACCTAAGAGAAGATACTGTTCTTGCCAGTTTCCTAAGCAGAGTTGAATTAGATATGGCCCATGTGTATAGAAGGCACAGTTTTTGTTTCGAAAAGCTCACTCTTCTGGCCCTATAGGAAACAGAGTAGAGTAGAAGAGTGCTCTTGTCTCAAAAGCAGAGAGTGTTTCTTGTGAGTTGAGCTAGTGTTTTTTTTCCCATTCAAAAAAGGAGTTGAATCACATGCAGTTTTTGGTCCTACGAACAAGAAATGCTTTCGGTAAGGAAATTCACTATAGTACTCCCATTGCCATACAGAGTGGAAATAGAACTTGCATGTGTTCCCAGCAAGTGCAGTGTATTGGAATAAAGAGAAGCTACTGTTCTTGTCAGTTTCCTAAGCAGAGTTGAACTAGATATAGTTGATATGTGTAGAAAGCAAAGATATATTTTTTTCTGTGCAATGCTGTGTTCTGGTCCCATAGGAAACAGAGTAGAGTAGAAGAGTGATCTTTCTCAAAAGCAGAGTGTGTTTCTAGTCAGGCGAGCTAGTGTTTGTTTCCTATTCATAAACGGAATTGAATCCCATGCAGTTTCTGGTCCTATGAGCAGAGTTGTTTTCTGGTGAGGAAAGTTACTATTATGCTCCCATTGCCATGCACAGTGCAAATAGCACTCACGTATTTCCCAGCAAGTACAGTGTATTGGACTGAAGAGAAGCTACTGTTCTTTTCAGTTTCCTAAGCAGAGTTGAACTGGATATGGCCCGTGTTGTAGGAAGCACAGTTCTTTTCTTCTCAGGAAGCTCACTTTTCTGGCACTATAGGAAACACAGTAGAGTTGAAGAGTGCTCTTTTCTCAAAAGCAGATTGTCTTTCTTGTAAGGTGAGCTTGTTTTTGTTTCCCATTCATAAACGGAGTTTAATCACATGCAGTTTCTGGTCCTATGAACAAGAGTTGTTTTCTGGTAATGAATGTCGCTATTGTGCTCCCATTGCCATACACAGTGCAAACAGCACTCGCATCTGTTCCCAGTAAGGAAGGTGTATTGTACTGAAGAGAAGTTACTATTCTTGTCAGTTTCCTAAGCAGAGTTGAACTAGATATGGCCTTTTTGTGTAGGAAGAACATTTCTTTTGTTCTGAGCAAGCTCACTCTTCTGGCCCTATAGGAAACACAGTAGGGTAGAAGAGTGATCTTTTCTAAAAAGCAGAGTTTGTTACTTGTAAGGTAAGCTAGTCTTTGTTTCCCATTCATAAACGGAGTTGAATCACATGCAGTTTCTGGTCCTACGAGCAAGAGTGGTTTACTGGTAAGGAAAGTCACTATTGTGCTCCCATTGCCATACACAGTGCAAACAGCACTCGGGTATGTTCCCAGCAAGTACAGTGTATTGGACTGAAGAGAAGCTACTTTTCTTGTGAGTTTCCTAAGCATTGTTGAACTAGATATTGCCCATGTGTGTAGAAAGCAGATCTCTAATTCTGATAAAGGCTCTGTTCTGGCCTTATGGGAAACAGTGTAGAGTAGAAGAGTGCTCTTTTCTCAAAAGCCGAGTTGTTTTTTGTAAGGCGATTTAGTGTTGTTTTTTTTTTTCGCATTCATAATCGGAGTTGAATCTCATGCAGTTTCTGGTCCTATGAGCAAGAGATGTTTTCTGGTAGGGAAAATCACTATTGTTCTGTCAGTGCCATACACAGTGCAAATAGCACTCGCGTATTTGCCAGCATATACAGTGTATTGGATTGAAAAGAAGCTAATGTTCTTGTCAGTTTCCTATGCAGAGTTGAAATCGATATGTCCCGTGTGTGTAGGAAGCATAGTTCCTTGTTCTCAGTAAGCTCACTGTCCTGGGCCTAAAGGAAACACAGTAGAGTAGAAGAGTGATCTTTTCTCAAAAGCAGAGTGTTTTTCTAGTAAGGGGAGGTTGTGTTTGTTTTCCATGTATAAATAGAGTTGAATCACATGCAGTTTCTGGTCCTACGAACAAGAGTTTTTCTTTTTTTTTTCTGGTAAGGAAAGTCACTATTGCACTCCCTTTGCCATACACAGTGCAAATAGCACTCACATCTGTTACCAGCAAGTACAGTGTATTGCACTAAAGAGAAGCTACTGTTCTTGTCAATTTCCTAAGCAGAAGTGAACTAGATATGGCCCATGTGTGTAGAAAGCACAGTTCTTTTGTTCTGAGCAAGCTCAGTGTTCTGGCTCTACAGGAAACACTGTAGAGTAGAATAGTGCTCATTTCTCAAAACCAGAGTGTGTTTCAAGTAAGGCGAGCTTGTGTTTGTTTCCCATTGATAAAACGAGTTGAATCACATGCAGTTTCTGGTCCTACAAACAAGAGTTGTTTTCTGGTAATGAATGTTACTATTGTGCTCCCATTGCAATACACAGTGCAAACAGCACTTGCGTCTGTTCCCAGCAGTACAGTGTATTGGACTGAAGAGAAGCTACTGTTCTTGTCAGTTTCCTAAGCAGAGTTGAACTAGATATGGCCTATGTTTGTAGGAAGCACATTTTTTTTATTCTGAACAAAATCACTATTCTGGCCCTATAAAAAACAGAGTAGAGTAGAAGAGTGTGCTTTTCTCAAAAGAAGAGTGAGTTTCTTGTATGGGGAGTTAGTGTTTGTTTTCCATTCATAAATGGAGTTGAATCATTTGCAGTTTCTATCACTACAAGCAAGAGTTGTTTTCTGGAAAGGAAAGTCACTACTGTTCTCCAATTGCTATACACAGTACAAATAGCACCAGCCTCTGTTCCCTGCAAGTACAGTGTATTGGACTTGAGAGAATCTACTACTCTTGTCAGTTTCCTAAGCAAAGTTGAACTAGATATGGCCCATGTGTTTAGAAGGGACAGTTCTTTTGTTCTTAGCAAGTTCACTGTTCTTGCCCTACATGAAACAGAGTAGAGTAGAAGAGTGCTCTTTTGTCAAAAGCAAAGTGTGTTTCTAGTCAGGTGAGCTAGTGTTTGTTTCACATTCATAAATGTAGTTGAATCACATATAGTTTCTGGTCCTATGAGCAAGAGGTTTTTTTTTTTTTTTTTTTTTTTTTTTTTTTTTTTTTTTTTTAGGAAAGTCACTGTAGTGCTCCCATTGCCAAAGAGAGTACAAATAGCACAAATAGCACTTGCGTCTCTTCCCAGCAGTACAGTGTATTGGACTGAAGAGAATTTACTCTTCTTGTCAGTTTCTAAGCGGAGTTCAACTAGATATGGCCTTTGTGTGTAGGAAGAACATTTCTTTTGTTTTGAGCAAGCTCACTCTTCTGGCCCTATAGTAAACACAATAGAGTAGAAGAGTGCTCTTTTCTAAAAAGCAGAGTGTGTTTCTTGTAAGGCGAGCTAGTCTTTGTTTCCCATTCATAAACGGAGTTGAATCACATGCAGTTTCTGGTCCTATGAACAAGAGTTTTATTCTGGTAAGGAAAGTCACTATTGTGCTCCCATTGCCATACAGATTGCAAATAGCACTCGCGTCTTGTCCCAGCAAGTACAGTGTATTGGACTGAATAGAAGCTACTGTTCTTGTCAGTTTCCTAAGGAGAGTTGAACTAGATATGGCCCGCATGTGAGGAAGCACAGTTCTTTTGTTCTGAGCAAACACACTGTTCTGGCCCTATAGGAAACACAGTAGAGTAGAATAGTGCCCTTTTCTGAAAAGCAGAGTGTGTTTCAAGTCAGGTGAGCTTGTGTTTGTTTCACATTCATAAACAGAGTAGAATCACATGCAGTTTCTGGTCCTACGGACAAGAGTTGTTTTCATGTAAGGAAAGTCACTATTGTGCTCCCATTGCCATACACAGTGCAAATAGCCCTCGCGTCTGTTCCCGCAAGTACAGCGTATTGGACTGAAGAGAAGCTACTCTTCCTGTCAGTTTCCTAAGGAGAGTTGAACTAGATATGGCCCATGGGTGTATGAAGCACAGTTTTATTGTTCTGAGCATGCTCACTCTTCTGGCCCTACATGAATCACAGTAGAGTAGAAGAGTACTTTTTTCTCAAAAGCAGAGTGTGTTTCTTTTAAGGCGAGCTACTGTTTGTTTCCCCCTCATAAAGGGAGTTGAATCACATGCGTTTTCTGGTTTTATGAGCAAGAGTTGCTTTCTGGTAAGGAAAGTCACTAATGCGTTCCCATTGCCATACATAGTGCAAACATCACTCGTGTATAAACCCCGCATGTACATTGTATTGGACTGAAGAGATGCTACTGTTCTTGTGAGTTTCCTAAGCAGAGTTGAACTAGATATAGCCCGTGTGTGTAAGAAGCACAGTTCTTTTGTTTTGGTCAAGCTTACTCTTCTGGCTCTATAGAAAACACAGTGGAGTAGAAGAATCCTCTTTTCTCAAAAGCAGACTGTGTTTCAAGTAAGGCGAGCTTGTACATGTATCCAAACGTTTTATTAAATATTATACACAGAGCTGATTCAGAGAAGAAAGCCAAGAGGTCAGAGCTAAGAGCCTCACCCTTCCTGCTTCAGTGATCCTCTTCAGTCAAGAGAGCTCTCCGAAAAGGACCTACTTCCTGTGTGTATGTCTTCATATAGTCTAGCTTTTCTGCCTTCTCATTGGTTGTATACCTAAACACGTGACTGCCTTGTCACTGCCTATATGTACCGCCCTCCAGGTCCTTAAAGGCGTGGCCACCACTGCCACGCACTTGCTGTGGCTCTAATAGCTCTGAGCCCCAGGCAACTTTATTTATTAACATACAATTAAATTCACATTTCAGTACAAGTAAAATACCACCACATTTCTCCTTTTCTATTTTAATAAAAAAGAAAAAAAAGAAAAAGTTTATTACTAACAAGAGAAAAACTATATACAAAAGTACAATGACTATGTACAACATATACAAGTAATAAATGTCTAAACAATGTCTAGTCCATTTGTACTTGACAAATTCAGTGATAATAATTTCATTATCCTATTTTGTTAAGTCCAAAATGTATCTAATTCACTTTCTATCCTAATTAATATTCAACTATAACTAACTAACCTTCAACTATAACTAACTAATCTTCAACTCTCTCAAAGACCCAAGAAGGAAACAATATTAGCTAACAAAAATAAAAACAGAAAGTGCTTGCAAGCAACTTCCAAAATATTTGTATGTTGACAGAAACAGCCAGCTGC
Organism: Peromyscus eremicus; assembly: GCF_949786415.1. Classification (NCBI taxonomy): domain Eukaryota; kingdom Metazoa; phylum Chordata; class Mammalia; order Rodentia; family Cricetidae; genus Peromyscus; species Peromyscus eremicus. Next base: position 212,306 of record NW_026734376.1, on the reverse strand, counting down.
CCCGACAGTCACCTGAGGTTTCTTCGCAATGCTGGGGCATCATCTTCAGTCTATAGGCTTAACATATCTAACAGACTTATTTGTGAAGTAGGATGTACACAGGGTCAACCGTTCAACCTCACATTGGGTGAGAGCAGTCCATATACCAGAAACACCTGAATTTTACTAGTGTCATGTCATGATTCAGGATTTTAAATTCTGGAAATTGTGCATGGTTTTTTAATTCAGCTGTCCATTCTTCTTGGCTGTGTACCTATGGCTTCATCTCAGCATCCTGTTCTTCTCCACATCCCTCTATCAAATGCCAGTCTACTATTGAGAGGTGTGAGCTTAGTTACTCTTCAAAAATAACTGTTTCAGCTGCTGTTCCATTGCACATCAGAAGCCATCGGCCCACTGTCTGTTCAGTTGCCTTCGAAGAAAAGGGCACTGTACCTTTTCCGAGGTGCAAATGCCATGTCAGGGATGGTGCCATATTGTCCTGGCCTCAGAAGATGCCTTTTGATAAAGCCATAACCACACTTGTTTTGGCAAGAATCAAGAATCAGTAGTCCTTTGTTTCATGTACTGTATGTCCATTTTGTCCTGTTGATTCGAGGATACTTTGTTGTCCAATGGCTAACTTTTGCCACAATGAAAGTTAATCCATACGCAGTTTCTTTAATGCCCATATTTTCTCTGAAGTAGATTTGTACTGCCAGGAGCCGACATGTCTCATACTCATAACAAAAAAGAAAAATTTTCTAAGTTATTAAAACATTTTAAATGCCATATTCTGTAGTTCTCTGAAGGGTTTGAAGATGACCTATCAAAAATATATATGCTCAATTTTTAAAACATATCTAATATGACTACAAGTTCAATTGTAATGTCTAACTACTAACTATCATTTCTTTATATCCTAATATTTGGTAATAATAACATTCAAGGATCAGAAAATTGCATTGTTAAATGAATGGTATAAGTACAATTAGAAATATACATATATCATTTTCTAACAATATCAATTTCAATATTTATAATTTTCATACAATATAAAACAATCCAATCCAATGTAAAATATTTAAAACTAGTAATTGTCTTTTTCTTCTTGTTTCTTTCTCTTTTTTTTAAACAAGAATCTTAAATCTAATCTGCTTAGCCTTTTTCCTAACCCTTGACAACAACTTATAACCAAACCCCCTAAACAATGAAAATTATCCCAGACCCAAAACCCATTAAAAATTAGTCGAAAAAATAAACACTGACTGGCCATTGGCTAGGCAGGAAGGGTAGGCGGGACAAGGAGGAGAATAAAGCTGGGAAGTGGAAGGGTGAGTCAGAGAGACACTGCCAGCCGCCATGATGAGAAACAGCTTGTGAAGATGCCGGTAAACCATGAGCCATGTGGCAAGGTATAGATTAATGGAAATGAATTAATTTAAGCTGTAAGAACTGTTAGCAAGAAGCCTGCCATGGCCATACAGTTTGTAAGCAATATAAGTCTCTGTGTTTACTTGGTCGGGTCTGAGGCTATGGGACTGGCAGGTGATAGAGGTTTGTCCTGATTGTGGGCCAGGCAGAAAAACTCTAGTTACAAATGGCATCCAACGTGTTGGCAAGAGTTTCCACCTAAAACCTGAAAAAAAGATTCTAAAACAGAGCTAAAATCACCTTCCTAATTGTCTCTCTCAAATGAGCGGCAGCTGCTGGTTTGAGCTACTGACGGGTTCCTAGAGTGTGTGTTCAACCTGCATTCCCCTATGATGGGAATGAGGCCTCTGCAAGTGGCACATTAACCTGTGTGGTGGATTTAGCCTTTATTAGTACAAAACAAAAAAGGAGGTTTCTGGGCTACATGCTGCTTGGCTAAAAGCATAGACCCCCGATAGCTCCCAGAGCTGGTGGTAAACGTAGCCATAATGGGAAGCTGAGGTGGGCGGAGCCAGCAGCCACAGCTGCTGCAGTTTAAAGTGATAGATTCACAATAAGACAGATTCAGATGTAATAGTTTACAATGTGTGTAAAAATGTACGTAGGCTTGAAAGAGAGAAAAAGGAATATATACAGTTATATAAAGAAATAAACAGTTTTTAAAAATAAAGTCATTAAAGAGACAGTAAAATTAATATAAAAAAAGCCACATGAAGATAAATATTACACAGAGAATCTGGATTGTGTTGTCTTTGGGATTTTTAACTGCAGAAAAACATTTGATTGTAAAAGCTGTTGAGTTATGCCAAAATGTATATTTTAAAGATATCTTGACTTCAAAATTTCGATGTAAGGATATGTTACTTTGGAAAGGAGACTCTGCTTTTGTTCCCACAGAAAGTCAAAGGCTATGGATTTGTTCAAGATTAAGATACATCAGGTTTGACCAGCCAAGACCCCCTGAAAGGTCTCCGATGACACCATGGCCCAGATGATCCAACATCCAGAACCGTTTCAAGGCGACTGGCTCAGACGATACAGCATCAGGGACTACTCCATTATCCTAAAATTTTCTTTGTGTCCCCATAAGATACACCGCCCCCCCAGCAGGAAGTAGTAAGAGAAGCTACGCCCAAATTCCCAAATTATATGTAATTTTACTTTGTTAAGGTTAAAACCTTCCTTTTTGAAAAAAAAAAGGGGGGAAGTGCTGTGGGAAGTTCTGTATGGCAAATGTGTTGCTAATTAGTCGAAAAATAAAACACTGACTGGCCATTGGCTAGGCAGGAAGTGTAGGCGGGACAAGGAGGAGAATAAAGCTGGGAAGTGGAAGGCTGAGTCAGAGAGACACTGCCAGCCGCCATGATGAGAAACAGCTTGTGAAGATGCTGGTAAGCCATGAGCCATGTGGCAAGGTATAGATTAATGGAAATGGAGAGCACCCATCCTCCCCCGGACTTCCGTTCTGAACAAGAGCTTCCATCCTGCCCCGGACTTCCAATTTGGACAAGAGAGCTCCCATCTGGACAAGAGAGAGAGACTTCCTGAATCTGTCAGCTCTGTCTGAACCAAGTGTGCGGATAAGGCCAGGAACGAACCACAAGGAGATGGGCAGACGTCAAGGCAGAAACACATACAACAAAATGAATAGTAATACACCATCACCAGGCCCTAGGCCTCCTCCAACACCTAGACCTGAACATCAGAAATTGGAGGAAGCAGAAGAAAATAGCCTTATGAATGTCATCATGAAGAAGCTAGAGGCTCGTGTAGAGGAAAAGACAAAAAAATGTGAAGAACGCTGTAAACAACTAGAGGAAAGGGCAAACAAATTAGAAGAAATCAAAGAAGTCCTGGAAAGAAAATCAAGAAAAATCAATGAAACAAATGAAGGAAACAGTCCAAGACCTGAAAAGGGAAATAGAAAAAATGAAGAAGACACAAACAGAGGGAATGCTGGAAATAGAAAATCTGAGAAAACGATTGGGAACTTCAGATGCAAGTATAATCAACAGAATGCAAGAGATGGAAGAGAGGATCTCTAGCGTTGAAGATACAATAGAAGAAATAGATTCATCAGTCAAAGAAAACACTAAAGTCAACAAAGTCATGAACCAAAATGTCCAAGAAATTTGGGACACCATGAAAAGACCAAACCTACGAATAATAGGGGTAGAAGAAGGAGAAGAATACCAACTCAAGGGCACAGAAAATATATTCAACAAGATCATAGAAGAAAACTTTCCCAACTTAAAGAAGGAAATGCCTATGAAGATACAGGAAGCCTATAAAACACCAAACAGACTAGACCCCCAAAAAAAGTCCCCTCGCCACATAATAATTAAACAATTAAACGTACAGAATAAAGAAAGAATATTAAGAGCAGCAAAGGAAAAAGGCCAAGTGACATATAAAGGCAAACCTATCAGAATAACACCCGATTTCTCAATGGAGACTTTGAAAGCCAGAAGGTCCTGGACAGATGTAATGCAGACATTAAGAGACCATGGATGTCAGCCTAGACTAATATACCCAGCAAAACTTTCAATCGTCATAGATGGAGTGAACAAGACATTCCATGACAAAGCCAGATTTAAACAATATTTATCCACAAACCCAGGCCTACAGAAAGCACTAGAAGGAAAATTCCAACCTAAGGAAGTCAGATACAACCTCGAAAACACAGGCAATAGATAAAGCCACAGCAGTAGACCCCAACGAAGAAAAGTACACACACATCACCACCAAAAAATAACAGGAATGAACAATCACTGGACATTAATATCTCTCAATATCAATGGACTTAATTCACCTATAAAAAGACATAGGCTTACAGAATGGATACGAAAGCAGGACCCATCTTTCTGCTGCAAACAAGAAACACATCTCAAATGCAAAGATAGACACTACCTAAAAATAAAAGGCTGGGAAAAGACTTTCCAATCAAACGGTCTTAAGAAACAAGTGGGTGTAGCCATCCTGATATCCAGCAAAATAGACTTCAAACTAAAATCAATCAAAAGAGATCAAGAAGGGCATTACATACTCATCACAGGAAAGATCCACCAAGATGAAGTCTCAATTCTGAACATTTATGCCGCAAACACAAGGGCACCCACATATGTAAAAGAAACATTATTATAGCTTAAATCACATATAAAACCACACACATTAATAGTGGGAGACCTCAACACCCCACTTTCACCACTGGACAGATCCCCCAAATTGAAACTTAACAGAGAAATAAAGGACTTAACTGATGTCATGACTCAAATGGACTTAATCGATATCTACAGAACAATCCATCCTAACAAAAAAGAATATACCTTCTTCTCAGCACCCCATGGAACCTTCTCTAAAATCGACCACATACTTGGTCACAAAGCAAATCTAAACAGATACAAAACAATTAGAATAACCTCCTGTGTTCTATCAGACCACCATGGTCTAAAGTTGGATTTCAACAACAACAAAAACTACAGAAAACCTACAATCTCATGGAAACTGAACAATACCCACCTGAATCACCAATGGGTTAAGGAAGAAATAAAGAAATTAAAGACTTCCTAGAGATCAACGAAAATGAAGACACCACATATCCAAACCTATGGGACACTATGAACGCAGTACTAAGAGGGAAATTCATAGCACTAAATGCCCACATAAATAAGCTGGAGAAATCTCACACTAGTGACTTAACAGCACACCTGAAAGTTCTAGAACAGGAAGAAGCAAAGTCTCCCAGGAAAAATAGATGCCAGGAAATTATCAAAGTGAGAGCTGAAATCAATAAAATAGAAACAAAGAGAACAATACAAAAAATTAATGAAACAAAGAGTTGATTCTTTGAGAAAATCAACAAGATAGACAAGCCCTTATCCAAACTAACCAAAAGACAGAGAGAGAGCATCCAAATCAACAAAATCAGAAATGAAAAGGGGGACATAACAACAGACATTGAGGAAATCCAGAGAATCATCAGGTCATATTTCAAAAACCTCTATTCCACAAAACTGGAAAACCTAAAAGAAATGGATAATTTTCTGGATAGGTACCACATACCTAAATGAAATCAAGACCAGATAAACTATTTAAATAGTCCAATAACCCCTAACAAAATAGAAACAGTCATTAAAAGTCTCCCAACCAAAAAAAGCCCAGGACCAGATGGTTTCAGTGCAGAATTCTACCAGATCTTCAAAGAAGAGTTAATACCAATACTCTCTAAATTGTTCCATACAATAGAAAAAGAAGGAACATTACCAAACTCCTTCTATGAGGCTACAATTACCCTGATTCCCAAACCAAACAAGGATACAACAAAGAAAGAGAACTACAGACCGATCTCCCTCATGAACATTGATGCAAAAATACTCAATAAAATACTGGCAAACAGACTCCAAGACCACATCAAAACAATTATCCACCATGATCAAGTAGGATTCATTCCAGGGATGCAAGGATGGTTCAACATACGAAAGTCTGTCAATGTGATACACCATATAAACAAACTCAAAGAAAAAAACCACATGATCATCTCACTAGATCCTGAAAAGGCATTTGACAAAATCCAACACCCCTTCATGATAAAGGTCTTGGAGCGATCAGGAATACAGGGAACATACCTAAACATAATAAAGGCAATTTACAGCAAGCCAACAGCCAACATCAAATTAAATGGAGAGAAACTCAAAGCAATTCCACTAAAATCAGGAACGAGGCAAGGCTGTCCGCTCTCCCCATACTTATTCAATATAGTACTTGAAGTTCTAGCCAGAGCAATAAGACAACATAAGGAGATTAAGGGGATACAAATTGGAAAGGAAGAAGTCAAGCTTTCCCTATTTGCAGATGACATGATAGTATACTTGAGCAACCCCAAAGATTCCACCAAGGAACTGATACAGCTTATAAACACCTTCAGCAACATAGCAGGATACAAGATCAACTCCAAAAAATCAGTAGCCCTCCTATATACAATGGACAAAAAAGCGGAGAAGGAAATCAGAGATACATCACCCTTTACTATAGCCACAAATGACATAAAATACCTTGGGGTAATACTAACCAAGCAAGTGAAGGACCTATATGACAAGAACTTTAAGTCCCAGAAAAAAGAAATTGAAGAAGATGTCAGAAAATGGAAAGATCTCCCATGCTCATGGATAGGCAGAACTAACATAGTAAAAATGGCAATCTTACCAAAAGCAATCTACAGATTCAATGCAATCCCCATCAAAATACCAACACAATTCTTCACAGACCTGGAAAGAATAATACTCAACTTCATATGGAAAAACAAAAAACCCAGGATAGCCAAAAGAATCCTGTACAATAAAACAACCTCTGGAGGCATCACGATCCCTGACTTCAAGCTGTACTATAGAGCTACAGTAATAAAAACAGCTTGGTACTGGCATAAAAACCGACATGTGGACCAATGGAATCGAATTGAAGACCCTGATATTAATCCGCACACCTATGAACAAATAATTTTTGACAAAGAAGCCAAAAGTGCACAATGGAAAAAAGAAAGCATCTTCAACAAATGGTGCTGGCAAAACTGGATATCAACATGTAGAAGGCTGCAAATAGATCCATATCTATCACCGTGCACAAAACTTAAGTCGAAGTGGATCAAGGACCTCAACATAAATCCAGCTACTCTGAACCTGCTAGAAGAGAAAGTAGGAAGTAGTCTTGAACACATTGGCATAGGAGACCACTTTCTAAATAGAACACCAGTAGCACAGACACTGAGAGAAACAATCAATCAATGGGACCTCTTGAAACTGAGAAGCTTTTGTAGGGCAAAGGATACGGTCAACAAAGCAAAGCAACAGCCTACAGAATGGGAAAAGATCTTCACCAATCCCACATCTGACAGAGGACTGATATACAGAATATATAAGGAACTCAAGAAATTAGACATCAAAATGCCCAACAGTCCAATTAAGAAATGGGCTATAGAACTAAACAGAGAATTCTCAACAGAGGAAACTCAAATGGCTGAAAGACATTTAAGGAATTGCTCAACATCCCTAATCATCAGGGAAATGCAAATCAAAACAACTCTGAGATACCACCTTACGCCTGTCAGAATGGCTATGATCAAAAACACTGAAGACACCTTATGCTGGAGAGGATGTGGAGCTAGGGGAACTCTCCTCCACTGCTGGTGGGAATGCAAGCTTGTACAACCACTTTGGAAATCAATATGGCGATTTCTTAGAAAATTGGGAATCCATCTCCCCCAAGATCCAGCTATACCACTCTTGGGCATATACCCAAGGAATGCTCAACCACACCACAAGAGCACTTGTTCAGCTATGTTCATATCAGCGTTGTTTGTAATAGCCAGAACATGGAAACAACCTAGATGCCCTTCAACTGAAGAATGGATAAACAAAATGTGGTACATATACACAATGGAATACTACTCAGCAGAGAAAAACAATGACATCATGAGGTTTGCAGACAAATGGATGGATCCAGAAAAAATCATCCTGAGTGAGGTATCCCAGACTCAGAAAGACAAACATGGTATGTACTCATTCATAACAGGATACTAGATGTGGAACAAGGATGACTGGACTGCTACTCACATCACCAGGCAGGCTACCTGGAAAACAGGACCCCAAGAAAGACACAGGGATCGCCCAACGACAGAGAAATGGAATGAGATCTACATGAACAGCCTGGACATGAGTGGGGGTAGTGAAGGGCGAGGGTCGAGGGAAAGAGAGCTTGGGTGAGTGGGAGATCCCAGCTGGATCAAAAACAGAGAGGGAGAACAAGGAATAGGAGACCATGGTAAATGAAGACCACATGAGAATAGGAAGAAACGAAGTGCTAGAGAGGCCCACAGAAATCCACAAAGATACCCCCACAACAGACTGCTGGCAATGGTCGAGAGACAGTCCGAACTGACCTACTCTGGTGATGGGATGGCCAAACACCCTAATTGTCGTGCTAGAAACCTCATCCAACTACTGATGGATCTGGATGCAGACATCCATGACTAGGCCCCAGGTGGATCTCTGGGAGTCCAATTAGCGAGAATGAGGAGGGTTTATATGAGAGAGAATTGTTGAGACCAAGGTCGGATAAAGCACAGAGACAAATAGCCAAACAAACGGAAACAAATGAAATATGAACCAATGGCTGAGGGGTCACCAACTGGATCAGGCCCTCTGAGTGGGTGAGACAGTTGATTGGCCTGATCTGTTTGGGAGGCATCCAGGCAGTGGGACCGGGTCCTGTGCTCATTGCATGAGTTGGCTGTTTGAAACCTGGGGCCTATGCAGGGTCCCTTGGCTCGGCATGGGAGGAGGGGACTGGACCTACCTGGACTGAGTCCACCACGTTGATCTCAGTCTGTGGGGAAGGCTTTGCCCTGGAAGAGATTGGAATGGGGGGCGGGCTGGGGGGAAGGTGAGGGGGGCGGGAGGGGGGAGAACAAGGGAATCTGTGGCTGATATGTAGAACTGAATTGTATTGCAAAATAAAAATTAAAAAAAAAACAAAAAACAAAAAAAGGGGGGGGGAAGTGCTGTGGGAAGTTCTGTATGGCAAATGTGTTGCTAATTAGTCGAAAAATAAAACACTGACTGGCCATTGGCTAGGCAGGAAGTGTAGGCGGGACAAGGAGGAGAATAAAGCTGGGAAGTGGAAGGCTGAGTCAGAGAGACACTGCCAGCCGCCATGATGAGAAACAGCTTGTGAAGATGCCGGTAAGCCATGAGCCATGTGGCAAGGTATAGATTAATGGAAATGGATTAATTTAGGCTGTAAGAACAGTTAGCAAGAAGCCTGCCATGGCCATACAGTTTGTCACCAATATAAGTCTCTGTGTTTACTTGGTCGGGTCTGAGGCTGTGGGACTGGCAGGTGATAGAGATTTGTCCTGATTGTGGGCCAGGCAGGAAAACTCTAGCTACACTTGACAACAACTTATAACCAAACCCCCTAAACAATGAAAATTATCCCAGACCCAAAACCCATTAAAAAGACCAAAAAACCACCCGCCCCACACCACCTCTTTGGAAATGTGGGCGTCGTATTCTTAAAATTGCTTCCTGCTGGGTATGGGTGAAGTTATCTTTATCCTGAAAGAAAAATTTTAGGTTATTTGTCAAAATCTAGGAAAGGTAACTATATCCTTCATTATCCAGTCTGTGTATAATGCCAAAGTTTAGGGTTTATCTCAAGTCCTTATTCAAGTAGACTTTGAGACTGGATCATCTCATCTAGTCATCTCAAAATTGCTCTGAGCAATTTGTAGTTCAAAGCTGATCTGTAGATGATGTTTGTCAGCTTAGTGATGTTATTATTGTCCACGTGGAATTGTTGTTGTTGTAGGGCCCTAACTTCTTCTGGAGACTTCAGTTGATGTTAAGCCTGGCCGTGATTTCCTACAGAAAACTGATAAGAGACTCGAACACAAAGACATATATATGCAGCTAATTGAAGCCTTTTTTCTAGAATTAATTAGTACTCTATATGACCATTCATATCTTAACAAAGTTTAAAATGTATATATATCTATATATATATTAAATTTGTAAATTTTGATATAAAATTTACACTTTAAGAAAAGTTAAAAGAATCAGAATAGAATCAAAGAGTTGAGATTAGTAATAGAATAGTCCCTTAATTAATTTGGCTTTTCTCTTGTCTCATAGCAGAGGATGGCTCTTTTATTCTGGCATGATACAGGGAGTTTGCATTTTCCTTTTAACAACATGCTTGAGTTTAAAGAAGGAGAGAGCCATTCTACAACTCCAAAGTCAGCTTAAAATTTTAACTGGACTGGGACTATTAGAAGACCAATAGTGTTAAATCTTTAGAGAAAAGCAAAAACAAACATTTAGGAAGATATAAAATTTTTTAGATACCTATATGCCGTTTCACTCTTCTTCCTGGGATAGATGATTTGTCCCTTTTCTTCAGTTGTTTCATTTGTCCAGTGTTCTTCAGATTCCTTAACCTTCATTCTCCTAAAAGACAAAAACAAAAACCTTTCCCCAAGACTAATTTTGGGGATGTTCCTTTTTGGCAAGTTATTATCTGATTAAATGAAAAGGAATGTGTTACTGGTATAAGTTGTTTTAAAGTGGATGTTCATGTTGGTTGATGAGCTAGCACCTCCTCTAATTAAGAGGTTTCTCTTGTTCAAATCGAACCTTTATCAATTTTGATGGTACCCACAGCTTATCTTCTCCTGTAGAAACAAAAGCAAAACCTCTTCTCCAATGTAACACATACCCTGGTTTCCTTTCTGAGGTCAGCACATCCTTAAAGTATATAGACTGATTTAATTCTGTAGTTTTTTCTATTATCCAATGTCTCTCTGCAGCTTTTGTTCCTTTCTCATTGGCATTAAGAAAATTCAAAGTTAATAGAGCATTATGCAGTCTATTTCTGGGGGTTTTTGTTACCCCTTTCTGTTTATTTAGCATATTCCTTAAAGTTCTGTTCAATCTTTCTATAACTGCTTGACCTGTAGGATTATGTGGTATGCCTGTAATATGCTTTATATTGTAATAAGCAAAAAAACTGTTTCATTTTAACAGAGACTTATGATGGAGCATTGTCAGTTTTGATTTTTGCAGGTATACCGATGATGGCCATAACTTCTAGCAAATGAGTGATTACAGAATCAGCTTTTTCAGAACTCAATGCAGTTGCCCACTGAAATCCTGAATAAGTATCGATATTGTGGTGTACATATTTCAGTTTTCCAAATACTGCAAAGTGAAACACGTCCATCTGCCAGATTTCATTCCTTTGAGTACCCTTTGGGTTACATCCTGCTGGTAATGACATTTGATTGTAGAAGGAACAAGTAGGAAATTTCTTTGCTATTTCTTTGGCTTGTTGCCAGGTTATAAAAAAATCCTTTTTTAAGCCTTTACTATTGACATGATGTTTTTTATGAAATTCTGAGGCCTCCAGCACATTTCCTATCAATAATTTATCAATCTCATCATTGCTTTGTGCTAGAGGGCCTGGCAGACCAGTATGGGAACGGATATGAGTTATATATAAAGGATGACTCCTTTTCCTGATTGTATCTTGTCATTGAATAAATATTGAAGTTAATTCTGTAGCATCATGGATAAATTCTGCAGTCTCAATATGTAACACTACACTTTCAGCATACTGAGAGTCAGTTACTATGTTGAGAGGTTCTGAAAAATCCATTAATACCAACAAAATAGCATACAATTCTTATTTTTTAACTGAATTATAAGGACATTGAACCACTTTACTTAAATTTTCTGATTTGTAACCTGCCTTTCCCTGTTTGTTGGCATCTGTATAAAATGTACGAACTCCAGATATGGGTTTTTCCCATACAATTCGAGGCAAAATCAAATCAGGTCTCTTTATAAGATCAATTCTATCGCTTTTGGGATATTTGCCTTTAATTTCTCCCAAAAAATTACTGCAAGCTCTTTGCCAAGGTTCACTTTCTGTCCATAATTTTTCAATGTTCTCCTTAGTTAAAGGTACTACAATTTCTGCTGTGTCTATTCCTGCTAATTGACGAAGTCTCAATTTTCCTTTCCAAATCAAGGTAGAGATTTTTTCCACATAAGTTTTTAATTTTTTATTTGGTTTATTTGCTAAAAATATCCATTCCAATATAATATCTTCCCTTTGCATTAAAATTCCTGTAGGAGAATGCCTAGAATGTAAAACAACCAAAATGCAATCCAGCTTTGAATTAATACGATCTATGTGCCCTTCATGTACTTTCTTTTCTACCAAGGCCAATTCTTTCTCAGCTTCAGGTGATAATTCTCTTGGACTACTTAAGTCCTTGTCACCTTCTAAGGTTTTGAACAAATTATGCAGTTCATCATTTTTTACCCCAACAATAAGTTGTAGATGAGAAATATCTCCAAATAATCTTTGAAAGTCATTAAGAGTCTGTAGTCTATCTTTCCTAATTTGCACCTTTTGGGGTCTAATTTTTTGTAGCTCTATTTTGTATCCTAAATAATTAATAGAATCTCCTCTTTGTATCTTTTCAGGAGCAATTTGTAATCCCCAGCAAGGCAAAATTTTCTTTACCTCTTCAAACATTCTTTCTAAAGTATCTGCATTTGAGTCAGCTAGTAAAATATAATCCATATAATGATAAATTATAGATTTAGGAAATTTTTTACTTCCAATGGCTGTTGTACAAAATATTGGCACAGAGTTGGGCTATTCAACATTCCCTGTGGGAGGCCCCTCCATTGAAATATTTTAACCAGTTGAGAATTATTATAAGTAGGCACTGTGAAAGCAAATCTTTCCCTGTCTTTTTCTTGTAAGGGTATTGAAAAGAAACAGTCTTTTAAATCAATAACTATGAGAGGCCATCCTTTTGGTAACAGAGTAGGCAAAGGAATTCCAGATTGTAGAGAGCGCATTGGCTGAATTACTTTGTTAATTTCTCTAAGGTCTGTTACCATTCTCCATTTACCAGTTTTCTTTTTAATAACAAATACAGAAGAATTCCAAGGGCTGGTTGATTCTTCAATATGCTAAGCATTTAACTGTTCTTCTACCAGCTCTTCTAAAGCCTGGAGTTTCTCTGTTGTTAAAGGCCATTGCTGGACCCATACAGGCTTGTCTGTTAACCATTTTAAAGGTAGAGCTGTTGATGTCTTTGGTAGATCATCAGTTGTTGTGCCCTGTTCTTGTATAATATGGATGGCTGGTGACCACTCAGAATAATGCCTTCTAATATTTCTCTCAGAAACATGTGCTAGTTTATGATTTGTTTCTGAGATTGGAGGGATGTTAATCTGAGTATTCCACTGTTGCAATAAGTCTCAACCCCACAGGTTCATAGCTATGTTAGCTACATATGGTTTCAATTTTACTCTCTGTCCTTATGGACCTATACACTGAGCCATCTTGCACTCTGTTTCACCTGAGATAATGTCCCAATTCCTAACAGTTGAACGTTTACCTCCTTAAGAGGCCAAGTTGGATGCCAAAATTCTGGTGCAATTATGGTAACGTCTGCACCTGTGTCTACCAGACCAGAGAACAAAACACCATTTATTTTTATCGATAATTTTGGTCTTTGTTCATTAATAGAAGTTTGCCAAAAAATTTTCTTTATGTTTTCTCATGAATTTTCTATTCTCTCTGTTTCATCATCCTGACCAGCATGACTTATTCCAATAGGCATTTGGTTATTTAATTGCTCTGAGTACGGGTTTCCTCTATGACTGCAGGAAAGGTTTGAAGTAGATTTGCTATTGGGGCCTGCATTAGGTCCAACTGGGAGTTTCCCGAAGACTGAGGCACAGGATTACCCTGTCTGTCCCTTGTTGTTCTTCATTCGTTGGTCCAGTGTTTTCCCTTACCACACCTTCTGCATACTCCAGAAGGAAGGGGCATTCTGTTGCCATTGTACCTTGAAGAAACATTGTTTCTAGGAATGACCTGTTTACAGTCCCTTTTCAAATGTCCTTGCTTTCCGTATCCAAAACATCTAACATTCCTCAAACCTTTTGAAATTGCTTCTCCTACCTACGTATCATTATGCTGATGAGATTAAACATTAACCATGTCTCTAATCCAATCTTCCAAAGGTGCAGATCTTGCCTTTAACAGCCTGATTATTGTTTTTCATGCTGCATTCGCATTCTCGAAGACCAAAGATTCAATTATTATCTTACTAGCTTCTGAATCTGGGACCATTCTCTTTACTGCTGAAGCCAGTCTTTGTAAAAAAAATCTGTGAAAGCTTCTTTTGGGCCTTGTACCACCTTTGTAAATGACTCAGATTTTTCCTGGTTCCTCAACTATGTCCCATGCATTCAAGGCTGCTGTTCGACATAAAATTAGGGTTTGGACATCATATAAACATTGTGTTTGTGCTGAAGCATATTGACCTTCTCCAATAAGCTGATCCTGGCAGACTTGTATTCCTTTATCCCTCCACAGTTTTTCTATGTTTTTAGCTTCATCCTTGAACCAAGTTAGCCACTAAAGCCTTTGACTGGATTCAAGAACAGCTTGTGCCAGCTCCCGACAGTCCTGTGGTAGAATCCTATTGTTTGTTGACCAAGAGTTTAACCTTTGCTTTACATATGGGGAATGCATGCCATAAGATACTATTGCCTCCTTAAACCTTCGTAAACCTAACATTTCAATTGGAGCCCAAATATTTTGTGTAGTCATTTGATCAGGCAACTGCTGTACAGTTACTGGACAAACTAAGGGTGACTGTGTGAAAACAGGCTTTCTTTCTGTAACCCTAAGATCTAATCTTGAAGCAACTTCACTGTTAGTTTCTTCTGTCTGAGTTTTTACAGGTTTAACAAGTTTTTCTAAAGCTGTCACCATGGCACTTAAATTGACTATCTTTTTAAATAGTAAAATGAGGATAAGCATAGTAATAAAATGCATAATTCAATCAACATTAATCTTTGCATATAGCTGTTCCATTGTCAGACTGTCTAAAATTGCAAACAAAGCCAAATTTTCTTCCAATGTACACAGAAAACCCATTTTTTTTAATGTGCAAAAAAAAATTTTTAAATAGTTTCCTTTAAAATATCTCATATGTTAAGTGACTTACCAAGTCCATTGTAGAACAGTACCGATCCGAGGGAATCTCAAAACAGCCACCTAGTGTCCAAGGTGTGAGTCCAGAGAGAGAGAGAGAGAGAGAGAGCACGCAAGAATCGTAGCCACAAGTTCTGCCTAAGAGCTTAAATCCAGCCACGTGTTCCCGCTTGAGCTTAGTCAAGCCTTGGCTCTGGCTACCTTAAGCTCCAACCATGTGCGTTGGCTTTACAGGCAGGGGCCATGTTTGGCAGGGAAGGCCTGAGTTGTTTGTATCACTGGCTTTAAGCAAGTAGCTCAAGGTTAGTCCGGCCTGAGGCCAAGCCGACCTGGGCCCGGGCTACGGAGCCGGCCGCCCTGGCGGGAAACCAGACCTGCCTGGCGCTCTGGCAGGAAACCGGACCTTCCGCCAAGCCAAGTTAAGCGGTTTTTAATGGATTCTTGTCAGGTTGGGCGCCAAATGTAGGTGTATCCAAACGTCTTATTAAATAAGATACACAGAGCCAATTCAGAGAAGAAAGCCAAGAGGTCAGAGCTAAGAGCCTCACCCTTCCTGCTTCAGTGATCCTTTCAGTCAAGAGAGCTCTCTGAAAAGGACCTACTTCCGAAGTGTATGTCTTTATATAGTCTAGCTGTTCTGCCTTCTCATTGGTTGTAAACCAAAACAAGTGACTGCCTTGTCACTGCCTGTATGTACCGCCCTCTAGGTCCTTAAAGGCAAGTGCCACTAATGCCACGCACTTGCTATGGCTCTAATAGCTCTGACCACCAGGCAATTTTATATATTAACATACAATTAAAATCACATTTCAATACAAATAATATACCACCACACGAGCTTGTGTTTGTTCCCCATTCATAAACGCAGTTGAATCACATGCAGTTTTTGATACTACTAACAAGAGTTGTTTTCTGGTAAGGAAAGTCACTATTGCACTCCCATTGCCATATACACTGCAAATAGCACTCGCATCTGTTCCCAGCAAGTACAGAGCATTGGACTGAAGAGAAGCTACTGTTCATGTCCGTTTCCTAAGCAGAGTTGAACTAGATATGGCCCATTTGTTTAAGAAGCACAGATCATTTTTTCTGAAAAGTTCACTTTCTGGATCTATAGGAAAGAGAGTAGAGTAGAAGAGTGCTCTTTTCAAAAAAGCAAAGTGTGTTTCTTGTAAGGCGATCTAGTGTTTGTTTCCCACTCATGAATGGAGATGAATAACATGCAGTTTCTGGTCCTATGAGCAAGAGTTTTTTTCTGGTAAGTAAAGTCATTATTGCACTCCCATTGCCATACAAAGTACAAATAGCACTCGCATCTGTTTCCAGCAAGCACAGTGTATTGGACTGAAGAGAAGCTACAGTTCTTGTCAGTTTCCTAAGAAGAGTTTAAATAGATATGGCCCAAGTGTTTAGGAAGCACAGTACTTTAGTTCTGAAAATCTCAATGTTTTGGCCCTATAGGAAACAGAGTAGAGTAGAAGAGGGCTCTTTTCTCAAAAGCAGAGTGTGTTTCTTGTAAGGTGAGCTAGTGTTTGTTTCCCATTCATAAACAGACTTGAATCACATGCAGTATCTGGTCTTATGAGCAAGGTGGTTTTCTGGTAAGGAAAGTCACAATAGCGCTCCCATTGACATACACAGAGCAAATAGCACACGTGTCTATTCCCAGCAAGTACAGTGTATTGGACTGAAGAGAAGCTACTTTTCTTGTCAGTTTCCTAAGCAGAGTTGAACTAGATATGACCCATGTGTTTAGGTCTATTGTTCTGAGCAAGCTCGGTGTTCTGGCCCTATAGTAAACAGAGAAGAGTAGAAGAGTGCTCATTTCTCAAAAGCAAAGTGTGTTTCTTGTAAGGCGAGCTAGTGTTTGTTTTCCATTCATAAACGGAATTGAATCTCATGCAGTTTCTTGTCCTACGAAGAAGAGTTGCTTTCAGGTAAGGAAAGTGAATATTGTGCTCCCATTGACATACACAGTGCAAATAGCACTTGCGTCTGTTCCCAGCAAGTACAGAGTATTGGACTGAAGAGAAGCTACTGTTCTTGTCAGTTTCCTAAGCAGACTTGAACTAGGTATGGCTTGTGTATTTAGTAAGCACAGTTCTTTTGTTCTGAGCAAGCTCCGTGTCCTTGCCATCTAGGAAACACAGTATTGTAAAAGAGTGCTCTTCTCTCAAAAGGAGAGTGTGTTTCTTGTAAGACGAGCTACTATTTGATTCACATTCATAAATGGTGTTGAATCACATGCAGTTTCTGGTCCTATGACAAAAATTGTTTTCTGGTAAGGAAAGTGACTATTGTGCTCCCATTGACATACACGATGCAAATAGCACGGGTGTCTGTTCCAAGCAAGTACAGTATATTGGTCTGAGCATAAGCTGCAGTTCTTGTCAGTTTCCTAAGCAGAGTTGAAATAGATAGGGCCCGTGTGTGGAGGAAGCACAGTTCTTTTGTTCTAGGCAATCTCACTGTTCTGGCCCTATAGGAAAAAGAGTAGAATAGAAGAGTGTTTTTTTCTCAAAAGCAGATTGTGTTTGTTGTTCGGCAATGTAGTGTTGGTTATCATTACATAAATGGAGCTGAATTACATGCATGTTCTGGACTTAAGTTCAAGACTTGTTTTCTGGTAAGGATAGTCTTTATTGCTCTCCCATTGCCATTCAAAGTACAAATAGCACTCATGTCTGTTCCCAGCAAGTACAGTGTATTGGGCTGAAAAGTAGCAAATGTTCTTGTCAGTTTCCTTAGCAGAGTTCAACTAGGTATGGCCCGATTTTTTAGTAAGCACAGTTCTTTTGTTCTGAGCAAGCTCACTGTTTTGGCCCTGTAGGAAACAGAGTAGAGAGGAGTGCTCTTTTTCAAAAGCAGAGTGTGTTTCTTGTAAGGCTAGTGAGTGTTGGTTTCCCATTCATAAACCGAGTTCAATCACATGCAGTTTCTGGTCCTACGAACAAGAGATGTTTTCTGGTAAAGAAAGTCACTAATGCGCTCCCATTGCCATACACAGTGCAAATAGCATTCAGGTCTGTTTAAAGCAAGTACAGTGTTTCAGACTGAAAAGAAGCTACTGTTCTTGTCAGTTTCCTAAGCAGAGTTGAACTAGATAAGGCATTTGTTTGTAGGAAGCACAGTTCTTTTGTTTTGAGCAAACTCACTGTTCTGGCCGTATAGGAAACAGAGTAGAGTAGAAGAGTGCTCTTTTTTTCAAAAACAGAGTGTGTTTTTTGTAAGGCTAGTTCTTGTTTGTTTCCCATTCATAAACGGAGTTGAATCACATGCAGGTTCTACTCCTACTAGCAAGAATAGTTTTCTGGTAAGAAAAGTCACTATTGCACTACCAATGCCATACACAGTGAAAATAGCACTCTCGTCTGTTCCCAGCAAGTACAGTGTATTGTGCTGAAGAGAAGCTACTGTTCTTGTCAGTTTCCAAAGCAGAGTTGACCTAGATAAGTGCCGTGTGTGTAGGAAGCACAGTTTTTTTGTTTTGAGCAAGCACTCTGTTCTGCACCTATAGGAAACAGAGCAAAATGTGCTCATTTCTCAAAAGCAGAGTGTGTTTCTTGTAAGGCCAGCTAGTGTTTTTTTTTTCTCATTCAAAAAACGGAGTTGAATCACATGTAGTTTCTGGTCCTTTGACAAAGAGTTGTTTTCTGGTAAGGAAAGTCACTATTGCACTCCCATTGACTTACACAGTGCAAATAGCACATGCGTTTGTTTTCAACAGGTACAGTGTTTGGACTGAAGAGAAGGTAATGTTCTTGTCAGTTTCCTAAGCAGAGTTGAATTAGATATGGCCCATGTGTGGAGGATCCACAGTTCTTTTGTTCTGAGCAATCTCACTGTTCTGACCCTTTAGGAAACACAGTAGAGTAGAAGTGTGCTCTTTTCTCAAAAGCAGAGTTTGCTTCATATTAAGCGAGATTGTGATGCTTTCCCATCATAAATAGAGTCGAAACACATGCAGTTTCTGGCCCTACAGGTTAGAGTTGTTTTCTGGTAAGGAATGTCACTATTGTGCTCCCTTTGCCATACACAGTACAAATAGCCCTCACATTTGTTCCCAGCAAGTACAGTGTATTGGGCTGAAGAGAAGTTAATGTTCTTGTCAATTTCGTAAGCAGAGTTGAACTAGGTGTGGCCGGTGTGAGTAGGAAGCACAGATTTTTGTTTAGAGCAAGCTCGCTGTTCTGGCCCTGCAATAAACAGAGTAGAGTAGAAGAGTGCTCTTTTCTCAAAAGCAGAGTCTGTTTCTAGTAAGGCGTGCTAGTGTTGTTTCACAATAATAATAAATGGTGTAGAATCATATGCAGTGTCTGGTGCCATGAGCAAGAGTTGTTTTCTTGTAAAGGAAGTCACTATTTGCTCCCTATGACATACACAGTGCAAGTAGCCCTCGCGTCTTTTCTCAGCAAGTACAGTGTATTGAAAGGAAGATAAGCTACTGTTCTTGTCAGTTTCCTTAGCAGAGTTGAACTAGATATGGCCCATTTGTTTTGAAACGCAGTTCCTTTGTGCTGAGCAAGCTCACTGTTCTGACCCTATAAGGAACAGAGTAGAGTAGAAGAGTGCTCTTTTTTCAAAAGCGGAGTGTGTTCCTTGTAAGGAGATGTAGGGTTGGATTCTACTACAAAAATGGAGTTGAATCACATGCAGTTTCTTGTATTAAGAGCAAGAGTTGTTTTCTAGTAAGGAAAGTCACTATTGCGCTCATATTACCATACACAATGCAAATAGTACTCGTGTCTTTTCCCAGCAATTACAGTATATTGGACGGAAGAGAAGCTACTCTTCTTGTCAGTTTCCTAAGCAGAGTTGAACTAGATATGGCCCGTGTATGTAGGAAGCACTGTAATTTTATTCTGAGCAACCTCACTGCTCTGGCCTTTTGGAAACACAGTAGAGTAGAAGTGTGTTCCTTTCTCAAAAGAAGAGTGTGTTTTTTGTAAGGCGAGCTAGTGTTGGTTTTGCATTTATAAACGGAGTTGAATCACAGGCAGTTTCTGGTCCTATGAGCCGAAATTTTTTTTCTTCTAAGGAAACTCACTATTGCACTCCCATTGCCATACTCAGTACAAATAGCACTCGTGTATGTTCCGAGCCATGACAGTGTATTGGGCTGAAGTGAAGCTACTGTTCTTGTCAGTTTCCTAAGCAGAGTTGAACTAGATATGGCCCATGTGTATTGGAAGCACAGTTATTTTGTTCTGAGCAAGCTCCCTGTTCTGGCACTGTAGAAAACAGAATAGAGTAGAAGAGTGCTCTTCTCTAAAGCAGAGTGTTTCTTGTAAGGTGAGCTAGTGTTTATTTTCCAATCGTAAAGGGAGTTGAATCACATGCTGTTTCTGGTCATATGAGCAAGAGTTGTTTTCTGGTAAGGAATGTCACCATTGCACTCCCATTGCCATACACAGTGCAAAAAGCACTCGCGTCTGTGCCTAGCAAGTACAGTATATTGGGCTGAAGAGATGCTTCTGTTCTTGTCAGGTTCCTAAGCATAGTAGAACTAGATATAGCCTGTGTGTGTAGGACACGTAATTCTATTGTTATGAGCCAGCTCACTGTTTTGGTCGCATAGGAAACAGAGTAGAGTAGAAGAGTGCTCTTTTCTCAAAAACAAAGTGTGTTTCTTGTAAGGCGCGCTAGAGTTTGTTTCCCATTCATAAACGATGTTGAGTCACATGCAGTTTCTGGTCTTTTAGAGCAAGAGTTGTATTCTGGTAAGGAAAGTCACTACTGCGGTCCCAATGCCATACACAATGCAAATAGCACTTGCATCTGTTCCCAGAAAGTACAGTGTATTGGGCTGAAGAGAAGGTACTTTTCTTGTCAGTTTTTTTTGCAGAGTTGAACTAGATAGGGCTTGTGTGTGTAGGAAGCACAGTTCTTTTTTCTGAGCAAGCTCACTCTTCAAGCCATATAGAAAACACAGTAGAGTAGAAGTGTGGTCTTTTCTCAAAAACAGAGTGTGGTTTTGTCGGGCAAGCTAGTATTTGTTTCCCATTCATAAACAGTTGAATCACATTCAATTTCAGGTCCTATGAGCAAGAGTTATTTTCAGGTAATGAAAGTCAGTATTGTGCTCCCAATGACATACACAGTGCAAGTAGCACTCACGTCTGTTCCAAGCAAGTACAGCATAATTGGACTGAAGAGAAGTTATTGTTCTTTTCAGTTTCCTATGCAGCATTGACTTAGATATGGCCCGTGTGTGTAGGAACCACAGTTCTTTTGTTCTGAGCAAGCACACTGTTCTGACCCTTTAGGAAACACATTAGAGTAGATGTGTGCTCTTTTCTTAAAAGCAGAATTTGTTTCTTATAAGGCGAGATAGTGTTGGTTTCCCATTCATAAATGGAGTGGAATCACATGCACTTTCTGGTCTTACCGGTAAGAGTTGTTTTCTGGTAATGAAATTCACTATTGTGCTCCCATTGCCATACACCGTACAAATAGCCCTCACGTCTGTTCCCAGCAAGCATAGTGTATTGGGATGAGGAGAAGCTAATGTTCTTTTCAGTTTCCTTAGCAGATTTGAACTAGATATGGCCGGAGTGTGTAAGAAGCACAGATTTTTTTTTTAGAGAAATCTCACTTTTCTGGCCCTGTAGGAAACAGAGTAGAGTAGAAGAATGCTCTTTTCTCAAAAGAAGAGTGTGTTTCTAGTAAGGCATGCTAGTGTTGTTTCACAATCATAAACGTTGTAGAATCACATGTAGTTTCTTGTCCTACGAGCAAGACTTTTTTTCTGGTAAAGAAAGTCACTATTGTGCTCCCAATGTCGTACACAGTGCAAATAGCACTCGCGTCTATTCCCAGGAAGTACAGTGTATTGGACTGAAGAGAAGGTAATATTCTTGCCAGGTTCCTAAGCAGAGTTGAACTAGATATGGGCTGTGTGTGTAGGAACCACAGTTCTTTTGTAATGAGCAAGCTCACTGTTCTGGCTTATAAAACAGAGTAGAGTAGAAGAGTGTTCTTTTTTCAAAAGTAGAGTGTGTTTCTTGTAAGGTGAGCTAGCTTTGGTTTCTTATTCATTGACAGAGTTCAGTCACATGCAGGTTCTGGTCTTATGAGTAAGAGTTGTTTTCTTGTAATGAAAGTCTCTATTGCGCTCCCAAAGCCATACACAGTGCAAATAGCACTCGCGTCTGTTCCCAGCAAATACAGTGTATTGGACTGAAGAGAAGTAACAGTTCTTTTCAGTTTCCTAAGCAGAATTGAAAAAGACATGGTCCATCTGTGTAGGAACCAAAGTTGTTGTTTTTTTTTTCTGAGTAAGCACTCTCTTCTGGCTCTATAGGAAATACAGTAGAGTAGAAGTGTGCTCTTTTTCAAAAGCAGAGTGGGTTCTTGTAAGGCGAGCTAGTGTTTTTTTCACATTCATAAAAAAAGTTGGATCACATGCAATTTCTGATCTTATGAGCAAAAGTTGTTTTCTAGCAAAGAAAGTCACTATTGCACTCCCTTTGCCATACACAGTGCAAATAGAACTCTCATCTGTTCCCAGCAAGTACAGTGTATTGGACTGAAGAGAAAGTACTGTTCTTGTCAGTTTCTTAAGCAGAGTTGAACTAGACATGGCCCTTGAGTGTTGGAAGCACATTTCCTTTATTGTGAGCAAGCTCACTGTTCTGGCCCTATTGGAAACACAGTAGAGTAGAAGAGTGCTCTTTTCTCAAAACCAGAGTGTGTTTCTAGTAAGACGAGCTAGTGTATGTTTCCCATTCATAAACGGAGTTGAATCACATGCAGTTTTGGTTCTACTATCAAGAGTTGTTTTCTGGCAAGGAAAGTCACTATTGTGCTCCAATTTCCATACACAGTGTAAATAGCACTGGCGTCTGTTCCCAGTAAGTACAATGTATTGGACTGAAGAGAAGGTACTATTCTTGTCAGTTTCATAAGCAGATTTGAACTAGATATGGCCCATGTTTATAGGAAGCACAATTCTTTTGTTCTGCACAAGCCCACTGTTCAGGCCCTATAGGAAACACAGTAGAGCAGAAGAGTGCTCTTTTCTCAAAAGCAGAGTGTTTTCCTTGAAAGTTGAGCTAGTGTTGGATTCCCTTTCATAAACAGAGTTTAATCACATGCAGTTTCTTGTCCTATGCTCAAGAGTTGTTTTCTGTTAACGAAAGTCACTATTGCGCTCAAATAGCCGTACAGATATCAAATAGCAGTCGCGTCTGTTCCCAGAAATACAATGTATTGGACAGAAGAGAAGCTACTCTTCTTGTCAGTTTCCTAAGCAGAGATGTACTAGATATGTCCTGTGTGTGTAGGAAACACAGTTCTTTTGTTATGAGCAAGCTCTGGGTTCTGTCTCTATTTTAAACACAGTATTTTAGAAAAGTGCTCTTTTCTCAAAAGCAGAGTGTGTTTCCTGTAAGGGAGCCAGTGTTTGTTTTTCAAAAAGAAGAGGAGTTGAATCACATGCAGTTTCTGGTCCTATGAGTAAGAGTTGTTTTCTGGTAAGGAAAGTCACTATTGTGCTCCCATTGACATACACAGTGCAAATTACACTCACGTATGTTACCCGCGAGTACAATGTATTAGACTGAAGGGAAGCTACTGTTCTTGTCAGTTTCCTAAGCAGAGTTGAACTAGATATGGCCTGTTTTGTGGGAAACACAGTTCTTTGTTCTGAACAAGCTAACTATTCTGGTCCTATGGAATCTCTGTATAGTAGAAGAGTGTTCTTTTCTCAAAAGCAGAGTGTGTTTCTTGTAAGCCGAGCTAGTGTTTGTTTCCCATTCATAAACGGAGTTGAATCACATGCAGTTTCTGGTTCTACAAGCAAGTATTGTTTTCTGGTAAGGAAAGTCACTATTCTGCTCATATTGCCATACACAGTGCACATAGCATGTGCGTCTGTTCCCAGGAGGAACAGTGTATTGGACTGAAGAGAAGCTACTGGACTTTTCAGTTTCCTCTTCAGAGTTGAACTAGTTATGGCCCTTTTTTTAGGAAGCACAGTTCTTTTGTTCTGAGCAAACTCACTGTTCTGGCACTATAGGAAATACAGTAGAGTAGAAGAGTTCTCTTTTCTCAAAAGCAGAGTGTGTTTCTTGTAAGACGAGCTAGTGTTTATTTCCCGATCATAAACGGAGTTGAATTACATGCAGTTTCTGGTCCTACGAGCAAGAGTTGTTTTCTGGTAAGTTAAGTCACTACTGTGCTCCCATTGCCACACTAGGTGCAGGTAGCACTCATGTCTCTTCCCAGCAAGTACAGTGTATTGGACTGAAGAGAAGCTACTGTTCTTGTCAGTTTCATAAGCAGAGTTGAACTCGATATAGTCCCTGTTTGTAGGAAGCACAGTTCTTTTGTTCTGAGCAAGCTCACTGTTCTGGCGCTGTGGAAACACAGTAGAGTAGTAGAGTGCTCTTTTCTCAAAAGCAGAGTGTGTTTCATGTAAGGCAAGCTAGTATTTGTTTCCCATTGATAAACGGTGTTGAATCACATGCAGTTTCTGGTCCTACAAGCAAGAGTTCTTTTCTTGTAAGGAAAGTCACAATTGTGCACCCACTGCCATACACAGTGCAAATAGCACTCGCATCTGTTACCAGGAATTAAAGTGTATTGCAATGAAGAGTAGCTACTGTTCTTGGCACTATCCTATGCAGAGTTGAACTAGATATTGCCCGTGTGTGTAGGAAGCACAGTTCATTTATTCTGAGCAAGCTCACTGTTTTGGCCGTATATGAAACAGAGTAGAGTAGAAGAGTGCTCTTTTCTCAAAAACAGAGAGTGTTTCTTGTAAAGCGAGCTAGTGTTTTTTTCCCATTCATAAACAAAGTTGAATCACATGCAGTTTCTGGTCCTACGAGCAAGAGTTGTTTTCTGGTATGGAAAGTCACTATTGCGCTCCCATTGCCATACACAGTGCAAATAGCACGTGCATCTGTTTCCAGCAATTACAGTGTATTGGACTGAAGTGAAGCTACTGTTCTTGTCAGTTTCCTAAGCCGAGTTGAACAAGATATGTGCTTTGTGTGTAGGAAGCACAGTTATTTTGTTCTGAGCAAGCTCACTCTTCTGGCCCTATAGGATATACAGTAGAGCAGAAGAGTGCTCTTTTCTCAAAAGCAGAGTGTGTTACTTGTAAAGCAAGGGAGTGTTTGTTTCCCATTTATATACAGAGTTGAATCACATGCAATTTCTGGTCCTACGAGCAAGAGTTGTTTTCTGGTAAGGAAAGTCACTATTGAGCTCCCATTGCCATATATTGTGCAAATAGCATTTGCGTCTGTTCCCAGCAAGTGCAGTAATTGGAACGAAGAGAAGCTACTTTTCTTGTCACTTTCCTAAGCAGAGTTGAACTACATATTGCTCATGTGTGTAATTAACACATTTCTTTTGTTCTGTGCAAACTCTCTTCTGGCTCTTTAGTAAACAAAATAGATAAGAAGAGTGCTCTTTTCTAAAAAGCAGATTGTGT
The DNA here is from genome assembly GCF_949786415.1 of Peromyscus eremicus. NCBI lineage: Eukaryota > Metazoa > Chordata > Mammalia > Rodentia > Cricetidae > Peromyscus > Peromyscus eremicus. The sequence goes on along the minus strand of NW_026734376.1, from coordinate 186,868 downwards.
TTCTTCTAAGGCGAGCTAGTTTTTGTTTCCCATTCATAAACATAGTTGAATCACATGCAGTTTCTGGTCCTACAAGCAAGAGTTCTTTTCTGGTAAGGAAATTCACTTTTGTGCTCCCATTGTCATACACCGTGCAAAAAGCACTTGCCTCTCTTCCCAGCAAGTACAGTGTACTGGATTGAAGAGAAGCGACTGTTCTTGTTAGTTTCTTCAGCAGAGTTGAACTAGATATGGCTCTTGTGTGTAGGAAGCACAGTTCTTTTGTTCTGAGCAACCTCACTTTTCTGGCCCTATATGAAACAGAGTAGAGTAGAAGAGTTCTCTTCTCTCAAAAGCAGAATGTGTTTCCTGTAAGATGAGCTAGTGTTCATTTTCCATTCATAAACGTAGATGAATCACATTTAGTTTCTGTTTCTAAGAACCAGAGTTGTTTTCTGTTAAGGAAAGTCACTATTGTGCTCCCATTGCCAGGCATAGTGCAAATAGCACTCACGTCTGTTCCCAGCAAGCAATGTTTGTTTCCCATTCATAAACGGAGTTGAATCACATGCAATTTCAGTTCGTATGAGCAAGAGATTTTTTCTGGTAAGAAAAGTAAATATGCACTCCCATTGAAAAAAACACAGTGCAAATAGCACTCGCATCTGTTCACATCAAGTACAGTGTATTGGCCTGAATAGAAGCAACTGTTCTTGTCAGTTTCCTAAGCAGAGTTGATCTATTTATGGCACGTGCGTGTAGTAAGCACAGTTCTTTTTCTCTGAGCAAGCTCATTCTTCTCGCCCTATGGAAAAACAGTAGAGTAGAAGAGTCCTCTTTCTCAAAAGTTTCTTGTAAGGCGAGCTTGTGTTTATTTCCCATTCATAAACGGAGTTGAATCACTTGCAATTTCTGTTCCTACAAGTAAGAGTTGTATTCTGGTAAGGAAAGTCACTAATGCGCTCCTATTGCCATACTCAGTGCAAAATGCACTCACATCTGTTCCCAGGAAGTACAGTGTATTGGATTGAAGAGAAACTACTGTTCTTGCAGGTTTCGTCTGCAGAGTTGAAAGAGATATGGCCCGTGTGTGTAGGAAGCACAGTTTTTTTTATTCTGAATAAACTCACTTTTCTAGCCCTATAGGAAAAGAGTAGAGTAGCAGAGTGCTCTTTTCTGAAAAGTAGAGTGTGTTTCTTGTAAGGCGAGATTGTGTTTGTTTTTCATTCATAAGCAGAGTTGAATCACATGCAGTTTCTGGTCCTACGAGCAAGACTTGTTTTCTGGTAAGAAAAGTCACTTTTGCATTCCCTTTGCCATAGACAGAGCAAATAGCACTTGCGTCTGTTCCCAGCAAGTGTAGTGTATTGAAGTGGAGAGAAGATACTTTTCTTTTCAGTTTCTTAAGCAGAGTTGAACTAGATATGATCTGTGTGGGTAGGAAGCACAGTTCTTTTGTTCTGAGCAAGTTCACTGTTCTGGCCCTGTGGAAACACAGTAGAGTAGAAGAGTGCTCTTTTCTCAAAAGCAGAGTGTATTTCTTGTAAGGTGAGCTTGTGTTTGTTTCCCATTCATAAATGGAGTTGAACCACATGAACTTTCTATTCGTAGGAGCAAGAGATGTTTTCTGGTATGGAAAGTCAATATTGTGTTCCCTTTGCCATACACATTGCAAATAGTACTCGCATCTGTTCCCAGCAATTACAGTTTATTGGCTTGAAGAGAAGCTACTCTTCTTGTCAGTTTCCCAAGCAGAGTGAACTAGATGTGGCCTGTGTTTTTCAGAAGCACCGTTCTTTTTTTCTGAGCAAGCTCTCTCTTCTGGCCTTACGGGAATACAGGGGAAGAGAAGAATGCTCTTTACTCATAAGCAGAGTGTGTTACCTTAAGGCAAGCTAGGTTTCTTTCCCATTCATAAACAGAGTTGAATCACATGCCATTTCTGGTCCCATGAGCAAGAGTTGCTTTCTGGAAAGGAAAGTCACTATTGCGCTACCATTGCCATACACAATGCAAATAGCACTCGAGTCTGTTCCCAGCAAGTACAGTGTATTGGAATGAAGAGAAACTACTGTTCTTGTCAGTTTCTAAGCAGAGTTGTAGTAGATATGGCCCGTGTGTGCAGGAATCACAGTTCTTTTACTCTTAGCAACCTAACTCTTCTGGCCCTATGGAAACACAGTAGAGTAGAAGAGTGCTCTTTTATCAAAAGCAGAGTGTGTTTCTTGTAAGGTGAGCTAGTGTTTGTTTCCCATTCATAAACGGAGTTGAATCACATGTAGTTTCTGGTCCTATGAGCAAGAGTTATTTTCTGGTAACGAAATTCACTATTGTGCTCCCATTGACATACACAATGCAAATAGCCCTCGAGTCTGTTCCCAGCAAGTACAGTGTATTGAACTGAAGAAAACATACTGTTCTTGTAAATTTTCTAAGAAGAGTTGAACTAATTTTGGCCCGTGAGAGTAGGAAGTACAGTTCTTTTGTTCTTAGCAAGCTCACAGTTCTGGTTCCATAGAAAAAAAGTATAGTAGAAGAGTGCTCTTATTGCAAAAGCAGAGTGGGTTTTTTTACGTGCTAGTGTTTGTTTCCCATTCATATACTGTGTTGAATCACATGCAATTTCTGGTCCTAAGAGCAAGAGTTATTTTCTGGTAAGGAAAATCACTATTGTGGTCCCATTGGCATACACAGTGCAAATAGAACTCACGTCTGTTCCCGCAGGTACAGTGTATTGGAATGAAGAGAAGCTACTCTTCTTGTCAGTTTCCTATGCAGAGTTGAACTAGATGTGTTCCGTGTGTGTAGGAATCACAGTTTGTTTGTTCTGTGCAAATCTCTGTTCTGGAACGATATGAAACAAAGTGGGGTAGAAGATTGTTTTTTTCTCAAATCAGAGTGTGTTTCTTATAAGGCGAGCTAGTGTTGGTTTCCCATTCATAAACGGAGTTGAATCACATGCAGTTGGTGATTCTATGAGCAACAGTTGTTTTCTGTTAAGGAAAGTCACTATTGTGCTCCCATTGCCATACACAGTGCAAATAGCACTCGCTTCTGTTCCCAGTAATTACAGTGTATTGGACTGTCTAGAGGATACTGTTCTTCCCAGTTTCCTAAGTAGACTTGAACTAGATGTGGCCCGTGTGTGTAGGAAGCACAGTTCTTTTGTTCTGAGGAAGCTCACTGTTCTGGCCCAATAAGAAACACAGTAGAGTAGAAGAGTGCTCTTTTCTCAAAAGCAGAGTGTGTTTCTTGAAAGGAGAGCTAGTGTTTGTTTCCCAGTCATAAACCGAGTTCCATCACACTCAGTTTCTGGTTTTATGAGCAATAGATATTTTCTGCTAAGAAAAGTCACTATTGTGCTCCCATTGACATACATTGCAAATAGCACTCACATGTGTTCTCAGCAAGTACAGTGTATTGGACTAAGGAGAAGGTACTGTTCTTCTCAGTTTTCTAACCTGAGTTGAACTAGATATGGCCCGTGTATGTAGGAAGCACAGTTCTTTTCTTTTGAGCAATCTCACTGTTCTGGCCCTATAGGAAACACAGTAGAGTAGAAGAGTGCTCTTTTCTCAAAAACAGACTGTGTTTCTTGAATGGCGAGCTAGAGTTTTTTCCCATTCATAAACGGAGTGGACACACATGCAGTTTCTGTTCGTACTAGCAAGAGTTGTTTTGTGGTAAGGAAAGACACTATTGTGTTCCCATTGCTTTACACAGTGCAAATAGTACTCGCGTCTGTTTCCAGCATGTACTGTGTATTGTACTGTAGAGAAGCTACTGTTCTTGACAGTTTCCTAAGCAGAGCTGCACTAGATGTAACTGGTCCTATGAGCAAGGACGTTTTCTGGTAAAGAAAGTCACTGTTGTACTCCTATTGCCATACAGAGTGCTAATAGCACTCGTATCTGTTCCAAGCAAGTACAGTGTATTGGACTGAAGAGAAAGTACTGTTCTTCTCAGTTTCTAAGCAGAGATGAACTAGATGAGTCCCGTGTGAGCAGGAAGCACAGTTTTTTTGTTCGGAGCAAGCTCACAATCCAGGCCCTCTAGGAAACACCATAGAGTAGAAGAGTACTCTTTTCTCAAAAGCAGCTTGTGTTTCTTGTAAGGCGATCTAGTGTTTGTTTCCCATTCATAAACGGAGATGAATTTCATGAAGTTTCTAGTCCTACGAGCAAGAGTTGTTTTCTGGTAAGGAAAGTCACTATTTCGCTCCCATTGCCATACACAGAGGAAATAGCACTCGCGTCTCTTCCCAGAATGTACAGTGTATTGGACTGAAGAGAAGCTACTCTTCTTGTCAGTTTCCTAAGCAGAGTTGAACTAGATATGCCCTGTGTAGGAAGCACAGTTCTTTTGTTCTCAGCAAGCTCACTATTTTGGCCTGTAGGAAACACAGTAGAGAGGAAGAGAGCACTTTTCTCAGAAGCAGAGTGTGTTTCTTGGAACACGAGGTAGTGTTGGTTTCTCATTCATAAACGGAATTGAATCACATGCAGTTTCTGGTCCTGTGTGCAAGAGTTGTTTTCTGGTAAGGAAAGTCACTATTGTGCTACCTTTGCCAAACACAGTGCAAATAGCACTTGTGTGTGTTCCCAGCAAGTACAGTGTATTGGACTGAAGAGAAGCTACTGTTCTTGTCAGTTCCTAAGCAGAGTTGAACTAGATATGGCCCCGGTGTGTAAGAAGCACAATTCTTTTGTTCTGAATATGCTCACTCTTCTGGCCATATAGGAAACACGATAGAGTAGAAGAGTGCTCTTTTCTCAAAAGCAGAGTGTGTTTCTTAAAGGTGAGCTAGTGTTTGTTTCCAATTCATAAACGGAGTTGAATCACATGCAGTTTCTGGTCCTATGAACAAGTGTTGTTTTCTGGTAAGGAAAGTCACTATTGTGCTACCATTGTCATATACTGTACAAATAGCACTCGCGTCTATTATCAGAAAGTACAGTATATTGGACTGAAGAGAAGCTACTCTTCTTGTCAGTTTCCTAAGAAGAGTTGAACTAGATATGACATGTGTGTTTAGGAAGCACTGTTCTTTTGCTCTGAGCAAGCTCACTCTTCTGACCCTATAGGAAACTCTGTAGAGTAGAAGAGAGCTCTTTTCTCAAAAGCAGAATGTGTTTCTTGGAGGTGAGCTAGTGTTTGTTTCCAATTCATAAATGGAGTTCAATCCCATGCAGTTTCTGGTCCTATGTGCAAGAGTTATTTTCGGTTAAGGAAAGTCACTATTGTGCTCCCATTGCCATAAACAGTGCAAATAGCACTCGCATCTCCTCCCAGCATGTACAGTGTATTGGACTAAAGAAAAGCTACAGTTCTTGTCATTTTCCTAAGATGAGTTGAACTAGATATGGCTTGTGTGTGTAGGAAGCACAGTTCTTTTTTTTCGAGCAAGTTCACTGTTCTGGCCCTATAGGAAACTCATTAGAGTAGAAGAGTGCTCTTTCCTCAAAAGCAGATTGTGTTTCTTGTAAGTTGAGCTAGTGTTTGTTTCCCATTCATAAACGGAGTTGAATCACATGCAGTTTCTGGTGCTATGAGCAAGAGTTGTTTTCTGGTAAGGAGAGTCACTATTGTGCTCCCATTGTCTTACATAATGCAAATTTCACTCTTGTCTGTTCCCATAAAGTAGTGTATTGGACTGAAGAAAAGCTACTGTTCTTGTCAGTTTCCTAGGTAGAGTTGAACTAGATATGGCCTGTGTGAGTAGGAAGCACAGTGCTTTTGTCCTGAGCAAGCTCACTGTATTGGCCCGATAGGTACACAGTTGAGTAGATGAGGGCTCTTTTCTCAAAACCAGAGTGTGTTACTCTGAAGGCGAGGTAGTGTTTGTTTCCCATTCATAAACGAAGTTTAGTCACATGCAGTTTCTGGTCCTCCGTGTGGATTGAGTTTTCCTGCCTGGCCCAAAGTCACGGAAAATCTCTCTCACCTCCTAGTCCCACAGCCGCACAGACCTGAGCAAGTTAACACAAAGACTTATATTACTTACAAACTGTATGGCCATGACAAGCTTTTTGCTAACTGTTCTTACAGCTTAAATTAATCCGTTTCTATAAATCTATACCTTGCCACATGGTTCGTAGCTTACTGGCATCTTCACTAGCTGTTTGTCATCATGGAGGCTGGAAGTGTCTCTCTGACTCAGCCTTCCACTTCCCAGCTTTATTCTCCTCCTTGTCCCGCCTACACTTCCTGCCTAGCCAATGGCCAATGAGTGTTTTACTTACTGACTATTCAGGAACACATTTGCCATATAGAACATCCCACAGCACGTATGCACAAGAGTTGTTTTCTGATAAAGAAAGACACTATTGGGCTCCCATTGCCATACACAGTGCAAATAGCTCTCTCATCTGTTCCCCTCAAGTACAGTGTATTTGGCTGAATAAAAGTTATTATTCTTGTCAGCTTCATAAGCAGTATTGAACTAGATATATCCCATGTTTGTAGGAAGCACAGTTCTTTTGTTCTGAGCAATCTCACTCTTCTGGCCCTATAGGAAACACAGTAGAGTAGAAGAATGCTCTTTTCTCAAAAGCAGAATGTGTTTCCTGTAAGGCAAGCTAGTATTTGTTTCCCATTCATAAACAAAGCTGAATCACATGCAGATAATGGTCCTACAAGACAGAGTTGTTATTTGGTATACAAGTCATTATTGTGCTCCCACTGCAATACACTGTGCAAATAGCACTCGTGTCTGTTCCCATCAAGTACAGTGTATTGGACTGAACAGAAGGTACTGTTCTTGTCAATTTCCTAAACAGAGTTGAACTAGATATGGCCCGTGTGTTTAGGAAGCATAGTTTTTTTTTTCTAAGCAAGCTCACTGTTCTGAACCTACAGGAAACACAGTAGAGTAGAAAAGTACTCTTTACACAAAAGCACAGTGTGTTTCTTGTAAGGCGAGCTAGTGTTTGTTTCCCATTCATAAAAGGAGTGAAACACATTCAGTTTCTCGTCCTACGAGCAAGAGTTGTTTTCTGGTAAGGATAGTCACTATTGTGCTTCCATTGCCATTCAGAGTGCAAACAGCACTTGCGTCTGTTCCAAGCAAGTGCAGTGTATTGGACTGAAGAGAAGGTACTGTTCTTGTCAGTTTCCTAAACAGAGTTGAGCCAGATATGGCCCGTGTGTGTAGGAAGTACAGTTCTTTGTTCTGAGCAAGCTAACTCTTCTGGCCGCACAGGTATCACAGAAGATTAGAAGAGTGCTCTTTTCTCAAAAGCAGAGTGTGCTATTAGTAATGCGAGTTGCTATTTGTGTCCCATTCATAAACGGAGTTGAATCACGTGCAGTTTCTGGACCTATGAGAAAGAGTTTTTTTATGGAAAGGAAAGTCACTATTGGGCTCCCACTGCCATACACAGTTCAAATAGCACTTGCATCTCTTCCCAGAAAGTACAGTGTATTTGACAGAACAGAAGCTACGGTTCTTGTCACTTTCCTAAGCTGAGTTGAACTAGATATGACCTGTGTGTGTAGGAAGCACTGTTCTTTTGTCCTGAGGAAGCTCACTGTTCTGGCCCTATAGGAATCACAGTAGTGTAGAAGAGTGCTCTCTTCTCAAAATCAGAATGTGTTCCCTGTAAGGAGAGTTGGTGTTTTTTTTTTTTTCCCATTCATAAATGGATGTTCATCACAGGCAGTTTCTGGTCGTATGAGCAAGAGTTGTTTTCTGGTAAGAAGTCACTATTGCACTCCCATTGCCATACACAGTTCAAATAGCACTCATTTCTATTCCCAGCAGGTACAGTTTATTGGACTGAAGAGAAGGTACTGTTCTTGTCAGTTTCCTAAGCAGAGTTGAACTTGATATGGCCCGTGTGTGTAGGAAGCACAGTTCTTTTGTTCTGAGCAAGCTAACCCTTCTGGCCCTATAGGAAACACAGTAGAGAAGAAGTTTGTTCTTTTCACAACAGCAGAGTGTGTTTCTTGGAAGGTGAGCAAGTGTTTCCTTCCCATTCATAAAAAGAGTTGAATCACATACAGTTTCTGGTCCTATGAGCAAGAGTTGTTTTCTGGTAAGGAAAGTCATTATTGTGCTCCCATTGCCATATACAGTGTAAATAGCACTCGTGTCTCTTCCCATCAAGTAGAGTGTATTGGATTGAAGAGAAGCTACTGTTCTTGTCAGTTTCCTAAGCAGAGTTGAACTAGATATGGCCCGTGTGTTTAGGAAGCACAGTTCTTTTGTTCTGAGCAAGCTCACTCTTCTTGCCTTATAGGAAACACAGTAGAGTAGAAGAGTGCTCTTTTCTCAAAAGCAAAGTGTTTTTGTTGTAAGGCGAGCTAGTGTTTGTATCCCATTCATAAACGTTGTTGAATCACATGCAGATAATGGTCCTAGGAGACATTGTTGTTATCTGGTATGCAAGTCACTATTGTGCTCCCATTGACATACACTGTGCAAATAGCACTCGAGTCTGTTCCCAGCAGTACAGTGTTTTGGACAGATGAGAAGCTACTGCTCTTGTTAATATTCTAAGCAGAGTTGAACTAGATATGGCCCATGTGGTTAGGAAGCATAGTTCTTTTTTTCTGATCAAGCACACTGTTCTGGCCCTATAGGAAACACACTAGAGTAGAAGAGTGCTCTTTTCTCAAAAGCAGAGTGTGTTTCTTGTAAGGAGATCTAGGGTTTGTTTCCCATTCATAATAGGAATTGAATCACATTCAGTTTCTGGTCCTATGAGCAAGAGTTGTTTTCTAGTAAGGAAAGTCACTGTTGCACTCCCATTGTCATACACAGTTCAAATAGCACTCATGTCTGTTACCTGCAAGTACAGTGTATAGGACTGAAGAGAACGTACTGTACTTGTGAGTTTCCTAAGCAGAGTTGCACTAGATATGGCCCATGTGTGTAGGAAGTACAGTTCTTTGATCTGAGCAAGCTCACTGTTCTGGTTGTGTAGGAAACACAGTAGATTAGAAGAGTACTCTTTTCTCACAAGCAGAGTTTGTTTCTTTTAAGGCGAGCTAGCGTTTTTTTTCCCAATCATAAACAGAGTTGAATCACATGCAGTTTCTGGACCTATGAGCTAGAGGTGTTTTCTGGTAATGAAAGTCACTGCTGCACTCCCATTGCCATACAGAGTGCAAATAGCACTTGGGTCCGTTCCAAGCAAGTACAGTGTTTTGAACTGAAGAGAAGCTACTGGTCCTGTCAGTTTCCTAAGCAAAGATTAACTAGTAATGGCTCTTGTGTGTAGGAAGCACAGTTCTTTTGTTCTGAGCTAGCACACTGTTCTGGCCCTATAGGTAACACAGTAGAGTAGAAGAGTGTTCTTTTCTCAAAAGCAGAGTGTATTTCTTAAGGCGAGCTAGTGTTTGTTTACCATTCATAAACAGAGTTGAATCACATGCAGATAATGGTCCTATGAGACAGAGTTGTTATCTGGCATACAAGTCACTATTGCGCTCCCAAAGCCATACACAGTGCAAATAGCTCTCTCATCTGTTCCCCTCAAGTACAGTGTTTTGGGCTGAAGAAAAGCTATTGTTCTTCTCAGCTTCATAATCAGATTTGAACTAGATATATCCCGTGTTTGTAGGAAAAACTTTTCTTTTGTTCTGAGCAAGCTCACTCTTCTGGCCTTATAGGAAACACAGTAGAGTAGAAGAGTGCTCTTTTCTCAAAAGAACAGTGTGTTTCTTGTAAGCCGAGCTAGTCTATGTTTCCCATTCATGAACGGAGTTGAATCACATGCAGTTTCTGTTCCCACGAACAAGAGTTGTTTTCTTTAAAAGAAAGTCACTATTGTGCTCAATTACCATACACAGCGCAAATAGCACTCCTGTTTGTTCGCAGCAAGTACAGTGTATTGGACTGAAGAGAAGCTACTGTTCTTGTCATTTCCTAAGCAGAGTTGAACTAGATATAGCCCGTGTGTGTAGGGAGCACAGTTCTTTTCTTCTGAGCAAGCTCATTGTTCTGGCCCTATAGGAAACACAGTGGAGTAGAAGAGTGCTCTTTTCTCAAAAGCAGAGTGTGTTTATTTTAAGGCGAGCTAGTGTTTGTATTCTTTTCATAAACGGAGTTGAATCACATGCAGTTTCTGTTCCTATGAGCAAGAGTTGTTTTCTGGTAAGGAAAGTTACTATTGCACTCATATTGCCATACAGAGTACAAATAGCAATTGTGTCTGATCCAAGCAAGTACATTGTGTTGGACTGAAGAGAAGCTACTGTTTTTGTCAGTTTCCTAAGCAGAGCTGAACTAGTAATGGCCCGTGTGTGTAGGAAGCACAGTTCTTTTTTTCTGAGCAAGCACACTGTTCTGGCACAATAGGAAAAACTGTAGCGTAGATGAGTGCAATTTTTTCAAAAGCAGAGTGTGTTCCTTGTAAGGCGATCTAGTGTTTGTTTCACATTCATAAACGGAGCTGAATCACATGCTGTTTCTGGTCCTATGAGCAAGAGTAGTTTTCTGGTAGGATAGTCATTATTGTGCTCCAATGGCCATACACAGTGCACATATCTCTCCCGTCTGTTCCCAGCAAGTACAGTATATTGGACTGAAAAGAAGCTCTTGTTCTGTTCAGGTTCATAAGCAGAGTTGATCTAGATATTGATCGTGTGTGTACGAAGTACAGTTTTTGTACTGAATAAGCTCACTGTTCTGACACAATAAGAAACCCAGTAGAGTAGAAGCGTGTTCTTTTCTAAAAAGCAGAGCTTGTTTCTTGTAAGGCAAGCCAGTGTTTGTTTCCCATTCATAAACGGAGCTGAATCATATGCAGTTTCTGGTCCTACGAGCAAGAGTTGTTTTCTTGTAAGAAAAGTCACTAATATGCTCCCATTGCCATACACAGTGCAAATAACACTCGCTTCTGTTCCAACAAGTACAGTGTATTGAACTGAAGAAAAGCTGTTCCTGTCAGTTTCCCTAGCAGAGTTGAACTAGATATGGCCTGTGTGTGTAGGAAGCAGAGTTCTTTTGTTCTGAGCAAGCACACTGTTCTGGCCCTATAAAAAACTCAGTAGAATGGAGGAGTGCTCTTTTCTCAAACGCAGAGTATGTTTCTTCTAAGGTGAGCTAGTGTTTGTTTCCCATTCATAAACATAGTTGAATCACATGCAGATAATGGTCCTACAAGACAGCATTGTTATCTGTTATACAAGTCACTATTATGCTCCCATTACCATATACAGTGCAAATAGCACTCGCGTTTGTATGTAGCAAGTACAGTGTATTGGATTGAAGAGAAGCTACTCTTGTTGTCAGTTACCTAAGCAGAGTTGAACTAGATATGGCCTGTGTGTGTAGGAAGCACAGTTCTTTTGTTCAGAGCAAGTTCACTGTTCTGGCCCTATAGGAAACACAGTAGAGTAGAAGAGTGCTCTTTTCTCTAAAGCAGAGTTTGTTTCTGGTAAGGCGCGCTAGAGTTTGTTTCCCATTCATAAATGGAGTTGAATTACATGCAGTATCTGCGTTTACGAAGAAGACTTGTTTTCTGGTAAAGAAAGACACTATTGTGCTGCCATTGCCTTATACTGTGCAAATACCACTTGTGTCTGTTCCCAGCAAGTGCAGTAATTGGAATGACGAGAAGCTACTGTTCTTGTAAGTTTCCTGAGCAGAGTTGAACTACATATGGCTCATGTGTGTAGGAAGCATAATTCTGTTGTTCTGTGCAAGCTCTCTTTTCTGGCCCTATACGAAACAGAGTAGAGAAGAAGAATGCTCTTTTCAAAAAAGCAGAGTATGTTTCTTTTAAGGCGAGCTAGTTTTTGTTTCCCATACATAAACGGAGTTGAATCACATGCAGTTTCTGGTCCTACAAGCAAGAGTTCTCTTCTGGTAAGGAAAGTCTCTATTATGCTCCCATTGCCATCCACAGTGCAAATAGCACTTGCCTCTGTTCCCAGTGAGTACAGTGTATTGAATTGAAGAGGAGCTACTGTTCTTGTAAGTTTCTTAAGCAGAGTTAAAATAGTTATGTCCCATGTGTGTAGGAAGCACAGTTCTTTTGTTCTGAGCAAGTTCACTGTTCTGGCCCTATAGGAAACACAGTAGAGTAGAACAGTATGCTTTTCCCCAAAGTAGGGTGTGTTTCTTGTAAGGAGAGCTGGTGTTTGTTTCAGATTCATAAACGGAGTTGAATCACATGCAGTTTCTGGTCCTACGAGCTAGCATTGTTTTTTGGTAAGGAAAGTCTCTATTGTGCTTCCATTGCCATCCACAGTGCAAATAGCACTCGCCTCTGTTCCCAACAAGTACAGTGTATTGAATTGAAGAGAAGTTACTTTTCTTGTCATTTCCAAAGCAGAGTTGAACTATATATGGCCTGTGTGTAGGAAGCACGTTTTTTTGTTCTGAGAAAGCTCACTCTCTGCCCCTACAGGAAACTCAGTAGAGTAGAAGAGTGCTCTTTGCATAAAAGCACAGTGTGTTTCTTGAAAGGCAAGCTAGTGTTTGTTACCCATTCATAAACGGAATTGAATCACATGCATTTTCTGGTTCTACTCACAAGAGTTGTTTCTGGTAAGGAATGTCACTGTTGTGATCCCATTGCCATATACAGTGCAAATAGGACTCGCGTCTGTTCCCAGCAAGTACAGTGATTTTGAACTGAAGAGAAGGTACTGTTCTTGTCAGTTTCCTAAGCAGAGTTGAACTGCATATGGCCCGTGTGTGTAGGAAGCACAGTACTTTTGTTCTGTGCAAGCTCAATTTTCTGGCCCTATAGGAAAAGCAATAAATTAAAAGAGTGCTCTTTACTCAAAAGCAGAGTGTGTTTCTTGTACAGCGAGCTAGCATTTGTTTTCCACTCATAAACGGAGTTGAATCACATGCAGTTTCTGGTCTTACAAGCCAGATTTGTTTTCTGGTAAGGAAAGTCACTATTGCCCTCTCATTGCCATACACATGCAAATAGCCCTCGTGTCTGTTCCCATCAAGTACAGTGTATTGGACTGAAGAGAAGCTACTGTTCTTGTCAGTTTCTTAAGCAGAGTTGAACTAGATATAGTCCGGTGTGTAGGAAGCACAGTACTTTTATTCTGAGCAACCTCTCTGTACTGGCGTTGTGGAAACACAGTACAGTAGTAGAGTGCTCTTTTCTCAAAAGCAGAGTGTGTTTCATGTAAGGCAAGCTAGTGTTTGTTTCCCATTGATAAACGGTGTTGAATCACATGCAGTTTCTGATCCTAAAAGCAAGAGTTGTTTTCTTGTAAGGAAAGTCACTATTGTGCACCCACTGCCATACATAGTGCAAATAGCACTTGCATCTGTTCCCAGGAAGTACAGTGTATTGGAATGAAGAGAAGCTACTGTTCTTGTCAGTTTCCTTTGCAGAGTTGAACTAGATATGGCCCGTGTGGGTAGGAAACACAGTTCATTTATTCTGAGCAAGCTCACTGTTTTGGCTGTATAGGAAACAGAGTAGAGTAGAAGAGTGCTCTTTTCTCAAAAGTAGAGTGTGTTCCTTGTAAGGCGAGCTAGTGTTTTTTTCCCATTCTTAAACGGAGTTGAATCACATGCAGTTTCTGGTCCTACGAGCAAAAGTTGCTTTCTGGTAACGAAAGACTCTATTGCGCTCCCTTTGCCATACACAGTGCAAATAGCAAGCGCATCTGTTTCCAGCAATTACAGTGTATTGGACTGAAGTGAAGCTACTGTTCTTGTCAGTTTCCTAAGCAGAGTTGAACTAGATATGTGCCTTGTGTGTAGAAAGCACAGTCGTTTTGTTCTGAGCAAGCTCACACTTCTGGCCCTATAGGAAATACAGTAGAGCAGAAGAGTGCTATTTTCTCACAAGCAGAGTGTGTTACTTGTAAAGCGAGGTAGTGTTTGTTTTCCATTTATAAACAGAATTGAATCTCATGCAGTTTCTGGACCTACGAGCAAGAGTTGTTTTCTGGTAAGGAAAGTCACTATTGTGCTCCCATTGCCATATACTGTGCAAATAACACTTGCATCTGTTCCCAGTAAGTGCAGTAATTGGAACGAAGAGAAGCTACTGTTCTTGTCAGTTTCCCAAGCAGAGTTGAACTACATATGGCTCATGTGTGTAAGTAGCACATTTCTTTTGTTCTGTGCAAGCTCTCTTTTCTGGCTCTATAGTAAACATAATAGAGAAGAAGAGTGCTCTTTTCTAAAAAGCAGATTGTGTTTCTTCTAAGGCGAGCTAGTTTTTGTTTCCCATTCATAAACGTAGTTGAATCACTTGCAGTTTCTGGTCGTACAAGCAAGAGTTCTTTTCTGGTAAGGAAATTCACTTTTGTGCTCCCATTGTCATACACCATGCAAAGAGCACTTGCCTCTGTTCCCAGCAAGTACAGTGTACTGGATTGAAGTGAAGCGACTGTTCTTGTCAGTTTCTTCAGCAGAGTTGAACTAGATATGGCTCTTGTGTGTAGGAAGCACAGTTCTTTTGTTCTGAGCAACCTCACTTTTCTGGCCCTATATGAAACATAGTAGAGTAGAAGATATCTCTTCTCTCAAAAGCAGAATGTGTTTCCTGTAAGATGAGCTAGTGTTTGTTTTCCATTCATAAATGAAATAAATCACATGTAGTTTCTGTTTCTTAGAGCCAGAGTTGTTTTCTGTTAAGAAAAGTCACTATTGTGCTCCCATTGCCAGGCATAATGCAAATAGCACTCACGTCTGTTCCCAGCAAGCAGTGTTTTTTTCCCATTCATAAACGGAATTGAATCACATGCAGTTGCAGTTCCTATGAGCAAGAGTTTTTTTCTGATAAGGAAAGTCAATATGCACTCCCATTGAAAAAAACACAGTGCAAATAGCACTCGAATCTGTTCCCATCAAGTAGAGTGTATTGGCCTGAATAGAAGTAACTGTTCTTATCAGTTTCGTAAGCAGAGTTGATCTATTTATGTCTCGTGTGTGTAGGAAGCACAGTTCTTTTAATCTGAGCAAGCTCTCTCTTCTGGCCCTACAAGAATACAGCAGAAGAGAATGCTCTTTACTCATAAGCAGAGTGTGTTACTTGTAAGGCAAGTTAGTGTTTCTTTCCCATTCATAAACGGAGTTGAATAACATGCAGTTTCTGGTCCTATGAGCAAGAGTTGCTTTCTAGTAAGGAAAGTCATTATTGCGCTCCCATTGCCATACACAATGCAAATAGCACTCGAGTCTGTTCCCATCAAGTACAGTGTATTGGACTGAAGAGAAACTACTGTTCTTGTCAGTTTCTAAGCAGAGTTGTAATAGTTGTAATATGGCCCGTGTGTGCAGGAATCACAATTCTTTTACTCTGAGCAACCTAACTCTTCTTGCCCTATGGAAACACAGTAGAGTAGAAGCGAGCTCTTTTATCAAAAGCAGAGTGTGTTTCTTGTAAGGTGAGCTAGTGTTTGTTTCCCATTCATAAACGGAGTTGAATCACATGTAGTTTCTGGTCCTACGAGCAAGAGTTATTTTCTGGTAAGGAAAGTCACTATTGTGCTCCCATTGCCATACAGAGTGCAAATAGCACTCGTGTCTGTTCCAAGCAAGTACAGTGTATTGGACTGAAGAGAAGGTACTGTTCTTGTCATTTCTAAGCACAGATGAACTAGATGAGTCCCGTGTGTGCAGGAAGCACAGATTTTTTGTTCGGAGCAAGCTCATGTTTCAGGCCCTATAAGAAACACCTATGGAGTAGAGTAGAAGAGTACTCTTTTCTCAAAAGCAGCGTGTGTTTCTTGTAAGGCGATCTAGTGTTTGTTTCTCATTCATAAACGGAGATGAATTTCATGAAGTTTCTAGTCCTACGAGCAAGAGTTGTTTTCTAGTAAGGAAAGTCACTATTTCGCTCCCATTGCCATACACAGAGCAAATAGCATTCGTGTCTCTTCCCAGAAAGTACAGTGTATTGGACTGAAGAGAAGCTACTCTTCTTGTCAGTTTCCTAAGCAGAGTTGAACTAGATATGCCCTGTGTAGGAAGCACAGTTCTTCTGTTCTCAGCAAGCTCACTCTTCTTGTCCTGTAGGAAACACAGTAGAGAGGAAGAGTGCTCTTTTCTCAAAAGCAGAGCGTGTTTCTTGGAAGACGAGGTAGTGTTGGTTTCCCATTCATAAATGGAATTGAATCACATGCAGTTTCTGGTCCTATGTGCAAGAGTTGTTTTCTGGTAAGGAAAGTCACTATTGTACTACCATTGCCAAACACAGTGCAAATAGCACTTGTGTCTGTTCCCAGCAAGTACCGTGTATTGGACTGACGGGAAGCTACAGTTCTTGTCAGTTTCTAAGCAGATTTGAACTAGATATGGCCCGTGTGTGTAGGAAGCGCAGTTCTTTTGTTTGGAGCATGCTCACTCTTCTAGCCCTATAGGAAACACAGTAGAGTAGAAGAGAGCTCTTTTCTCAAAAGCAGAGTGTGTTTCTTGGAGGTGAGCTAGTGTTTGTTTATGATTCATAAACGGAGTTGAATCACACGCAGTTTCTGGTCCTATTAACAAGAGTTGTTTTCTGGTAAGGAAAGTCACTATTGTGCTACCATTGTCAAATACTGTGCAAACTGCACTCGCGTCTGTTCCCAACAAGTACAGTATATTGGACTGAAGAGAAAATACTCTTCTTGTCAGTTTCCTAAGCAGAGTTGTACTAGACATGGCCCGTGTGTTTAGGAAACACTGTTCTTTTGTTCTGAGCAAGCTCACTGTTCTGACCCTATAGGAAACACAGTAGAGTAGAAGAGTGCTCTTTTCTCAAAAGCCGAGTGTGTTTCTTGGAGGCGAGCTAGTGTTTGTTTCTGATTCATAAATGGAGTTCATTCACATGCAGTTTGGGGTCCTATGAGCAAGAGTTGTTTTCGGGTAAGGAAAGTCACTATTATGCTACTATTGTCATATACTGTGCAAGTAGCACTTACATCTCTTTCCAGCAAGTACAGTATATTGGACTGAAGAGAAGCTACTGTTCTTGTCAGTTTTCTAAGCAGAATTGAACTAGATATGGGTCATGTGTGTAGCAAACACAGTTTTTGTTTGAGCAAGATCACTGTTCTGACCATATAGGAAACACAGTAGAGTAGAAGAGTGCTCTGTTCTCAAATCAGAGTGTGTTATTTGTAAGGCGAGCTAGTGTTGGTTTTCCATTCATAAACGGAGTTCAATCAAATGCAGTTTCTAGTCGTAAGAGCAAGAGTTGTTTTCTGGTAAGGAAAGTCACTATTGCGCTCCCATTGCCATACACAGTGCAAATAGCACTCGCATCTCCTCCCAGCAAGTACAGTTTATTGGACTGAAGAGAAGCTACAGTTCTTGTCATTTTCCTAAGATCAGTTGAACTAGATATGGCTTGTGTTTGTAGGAAGCACAGTTCTTTTTTTTCGAGCAAGCTCACTATTCTGGCCCTATAGGAAACTCATTAGAGTAGAAGAGTGCACTTTCTTCAAAAGCAGATTGTGTTTCTTGTAAGTCGAGATAGCGTTTGTTTCCCATTCATAAATGGAGTTGAATAACATGCAGTTTCTGGTCCTATGAGCAAGAGTTGTTTTCTGGTAAGGAAAGTCACTATTGTGCTCCCATTGTCTTACACAGTGCAAATTTCACTGGTGTCTGTTCCCATCAATTAGTGTATTGGACTGAAGAAAAGTTACTGTTCTTGTCAGTTTACTAGGTACAGTTGAAATAGATATGGCCTGTGTGAGTAGGAAGCACAGTGCTTTTGTCCTGATCAAGCTTACTGTATTGGCCCGATAGGTACACAGTTGAGTAGAAAAGGGCTCTTTTCTCAAAACCAGAGTGTGTTACTCGGAACGCGAGGTATTGTTTGTTTCCCATTCATAAACGCAGTTTAGTCACATGCATTTTCTGGTCCTACGGGTAGCTTGAGATTTCCTGCCTGGCCCACAGTCAGGACAAATCTCTCTCACCTGCCAGTCCCACTGCCGCTCAGACCCGACCAAGTAAACCCAGAGACTTATATTGCTTACAAACTGTATGGCCATGACAGGCCTTTTGCTAACTGTTTTTACAGCTTAAATTAATCTGTTTCTATAAATCTATACCTTGCTACATGGTTCATGGCTTACCGGCATCTTCACTAGCTATTTGTCATCATGTAGCTGGCAGTGTCTCTCTGACAAAGCCTTCTACTTCCCAGCTTTATTCTCCTCCTTGTCCCGCTTACACTTCCTGCCTAGCAAATTGTCAATCAGTGTTTTACTTACTGACTAATCAGGAACACTTTTGCTATATAGAACATCCCACAGCACGTATGCACAAGAGTTGTTTTCTGGTAAAGATAGACACTATTGCACTACCATTGCCATACACAGTGCAAATAGCACTCACGTCTGTTCCCAGCAAGTACAGTGTATTGGACTGAAGAGAAGCTACAGTTCTTGTCAGTTCCTAAGCAGAGTTGAACTAGATATGGCCCGTGTGTGCAGGAAGCACAGTTCTTTTCTTCTGAGCAAGCTCACTGTTCTGGCTCTATAGGAAACACCGTAGAGTAGAAGAGTATTCTTTTCTAAAAAGCAGAGTGTGTTTCTTGTCGGAGAAGCAAGTGTTTGTTTCCCATTCATAAACGGAGTTGAATCACATGCAGTTTCTGATCTTACGAATAAGAGTTGTTTTCTAGTAAGGAAAATCACTATTGTGCTCCCATTGCCATACACAGTTCAAATAGCACTTGCCTCTGTTAACAGCAAGTACAGTGTATTGGCCTGAAGAGAAGCTACTGGTCTTGTCAGTTTCCTAAGCAGAGTTGAACTAGATATGGCCTGTGTGTGTAGGAAGCACAGTTCTTTTGTTCTTAGCAAGCTCACTCTTCTGGCCCTATAGGAAACACAGTAGAGTAGAAGAGTGCACTTTTCTCAAAAGCAGAATGTGTTTCCTGTAAGGCGAGCTACTGTTTGTTTCCCATTCATAAATGTAGCTGAATCTCATGCAGATAATGGTCCTACGAGACAGAGTTGTTATTTGGTATACGAGTCATTATTGTGCTCCCACTCCAATACACAGTGCAAATAGCACTCGTGTCTGTTCCCATCAAGTACAGTGTATTGGACTGAAGAGAAGGCACTGTTCTTGTCAATTTCCTAAACAGAGTTGAACTAGATATGGCCCGTGTGTTTAGGAAGCATACTTTTTTTGTTCTGAGCAAGCTGACTGTTCTGAACCTACAGGAAACACAGTAGAGTAGAAGAGTGCACTTTACACAAAAGCACAGTGTGTTTCCTGTAAGGCAAGCTAGTGTTTGTTTCCCATTCATAAAAGGAGTGAATCACATGCAGTTTCTCGTCCTATGAGCAAGAGTTGTTTTCTGGTTAGGATAGTCACTATTGTGCTTCTATTGCCATTCAGAGTGCAAATAGCACTCGCGTCTGTTCCAAGCAAGTACAGTGTATTGGACTGAAGAGAAGGTACTGTTCTTGTCAGTTTCCTAAACAGAGTTGAGTCAGATATGGCCCGTGTATGTAGGAAGTACAGTTCTTTGTTCTGAGCAAGCTCACTCTTCTGGCTGTACAGGTATCACAGAAGATTAGAAGAGTGCTCTTTTCTCAAAAGCAGAGTGTGTTATTAGTAAGGCGAGTTGCTGTTTGTTTCCCATTCATAAACGGAGTTGAATCACAAGCAGTTTCTGGACATACGAGCAAGAATTATTTTATGGTAAGGAAAGTCACTATTGGGCTCTCATTGCCATACACAGTACAAATAGCACTCGCATCTGTTCCCAGCAAGTACAGTGTATTTGACTGAACAGAAGCTGCGGTTCTTATCAGTTTCCTTAACTGAGTTGAACTAGATATGGCCCGTGTGTGCAGGAAGCACTGTTCTTTTGTTCTGAGGAAGCTCACTCTTATGGCCATATAAGAAACACAGTAGAGTAGAAGAGTGCTCTCTTCTCAAAATCAGAATGTGTTCCCTGTAAGGCGAGTTGGTGTTTGTTTCCCATTCATAAACAGATGTGCATCACATGCAGTTTCTGGTCGTATGAGCAAGAGTTTTTTTCTTGTAAGGAAAGTCACTATTGCACTCCCATTGCCATACACAGTTCAAATAGCACTCACGTCTATTCCCAGCAGGTACAGTGTATTGGACTGTAGAGAAGGTACTGTTCTTGTCAGTTTCCTAAGCAGAGTTGAACTTGATATGGCCCGTGTGAGTTGGAAGCACAGTTCTTTTGTTCTGAGCAAGCTAACTCATCTGGCCCTAGAGGAAACACAGTAGAGAAGAAGTGTGTTCTTTTCACAAAAGCAAAGTGTGTTTCTTGGAAGGCGAGGAAGTGATTCTTTCTCATTCATAAACAGAGTTGAATCACATACAATTTCTGGTCCTAGGAGCAAGAGTTGTTTTCTGGTAAGGAAAGTCATTATTGCGCTCCCATTGCCATGTACAGTATAAATAGCACTTGTGTCTCTTCCCATCAAGTAGAGTGTATTGGACTGAAGAGTAGCTACTGTTCTTGTCAGTTTCCTAAACAAAGTTGAACTAGATGTGGCCCGTGTGTTTAGGAAGCACAGTTCTTTTGTTCTGAGCAAGCTCACTCTTCTTGCCCTATAGGAAACACAGTAGAGTAAAAGAGTGTTCTTTTCTCAAAAGCAGAGTGTGTTTCTTGTAAGGCATGCTAGTGTTTGTATCCCATTCATAAACGTCATTGAATCACATGCAGATAATGGTCCTACGAGACAGAGTTGTTATCTGGTATGCAAGTCACTATTGTGCTCCCATTGACATACACTGTGAAAATAGCACTCGGGTCTGTTCCTAGCAGTACAGTGTTTTGGACTGATGAGAAGCTACTGCTCTTGTTAATGTTCTAAGAAGAGTTGAACTTGATCTGGCCCATGTGGTTAGGAAGCACATTTCTTTTGTTCTGAGCAAGCACACTGTTCTGGCCCTATAGGAAACACACTAGAGTAGAAGAGTGCTCTTTTCTCAAAAGCAGAGTGTGTTTCTTGTAAGGAGATCTAGTATTTGTTTCCCATTCATAATAGGAATTGAATCACATTCAGTTTCTGGTCCTATGAGCAAGAGTTGTTTTCTAGTAAGGAAAGTCACTGTTGCACTCCCATTGTCATACACAGTGCAAATAGCACCCATGTCTGTTCACTGCAAGTACATTGTATTGGACTGAAGAGAACGTACTGTACTTGTCAGTTTCCTAAACAGAGTTGCACTAGATATGGCCCGTGTGTGTAGGAAGTTCAGTTCTTTGATCTGAGCAAGCTCACTGTTCTGGTCATGTAGGAAACACAGTAGATTAGAAGAGTGCTGTTTTCTAACAAGCAGAGTTTGTTTCTCTTAAGGAGAGCTAGGGTTTTTTTCTCAATCATAAACAGAGTTGAATCACATGCAGTTTCTGGACCTATGAGCAAGAGGTGTTTTCTGGTAATGAAAGTCACTACTGCACTCCCATTGCAAAACAGAGTGCAAATAGCACTCGCGTCTGTTCCAAGCAAGTACATTTCTTTGGATTGAAGAGAAGCTACTGTTCTTGTCAGTTTCCTAAGCAAAGCTGAACTAGTAATGACTCGTGTGTGTAGGAAGCACAATTCTTTTGTTCTGAGCTAGCACACTGTTCTGGCCCTATAGGAAACATAGTAGAGTAGAAAAGTGCTCTTTTCTCAAAAGCAGAGTGTATTTCATAAGGCGAGCTAGTGTTTGTTTACCATTCATAAACAGAGTTGAATCACATGCAGATAATGGTCCTATGAGACAGAGTTGTTATCTGGCATACAAGTCACTATTGTGTTCCCAATGCCATACACAGTGCAAATAGCTCTCTCATCTGTTCCCCTCAAGTACAGTGTTTTGGGCTGAAGAAAAGCTATTGTTCTTGTCAGCTTCATAAGCAGATTTGAACTAGATATATCCCGTGTTTGTAGGAAGCACTGTTCTTTTATTTTGAGCAAGCTCATTCTTCTGACCTTATAGGAAACAAAGTAGAGTAGAAGAGTGCTCTTTTCTCAAAAGAACAGTGTGTTTCTTGTAAGCCGTGCTAGTCTATGTTTCCCATTCATAAACGGAGTTGAATCACATGCAGTTTCTCTTCCTACGAACAAGAGTTGTTTTCTGTAAAAGAAATTCACTATTGTGCTCCCATTGCCATACACAGTGCAAATAGCACTCGTGTCTGTACGCAGCAAGTACAGTGTATTGGACTGAAGAGAAGCTACTGTTCTTGTCATTTCTTAAGCAGAGTTGAATTACATATAGCCTGTGTGTGTAGGGAGCACAGTTCTTTTCTTCTGAGCAAGCTCATTGTTCTGGCCCTATAGGAAACACAGTAGAGTAGAAGAGTGCTCTTCTCAAAAGCAGAGTGTGTTTATTTTAAGGCGTGCTAGTGTTTGTATCCTTTTCATAAACAGAGTTGAATCACATGCAGTTTCTGTTCCTATGAGCAAGAGTTGTTTTCTGTTAAGGAAAGTCACTATTGCATCCCATTGCCATACAGAGTACAAATAGCACTCGCGTCTGTTCAAAGAAGTACATTGTATTGGACTGAAGAGAAGCTACTGTTTTTGTCAGTTTCCTACGCAGAGTTGAACTAGTAATGGCCCGTGTGTAGGAAGCACAGTTCTTTTGTTCTGAGGAAGCACACTGTTCTGGCCCAATAGGGAAAACTGTAGAATAGATGAGTGTGATTTTTTCAAAAGCAGATTGTGTTCCTTGTAAGGAAATCTAGTGTTTGTTTCCCATTCATAAACGGAGCTGAATCACATGCAGTTTCTGGTCCTATGAGCAAGAGTTGTTTTCTGGTCGGAGAGTCATTATTGTGCTCCCATGGCCATACACAGTGCAAATATCACTCCCCTCTGTTCCCAGCAAGTACAGTATATTGGACTGAAAAGAAGTTCCTGTTCTGTTCAGGTTCATAAGCAGATTTGATCTAGATATTGACCTTGTGTGTAGGAAGTACATTTTTTGTACTGAATAAGCTCACTCTTATGACAGTATAAGAAACCCAGTAGAGTAGAAGAGAGTTCTTTTCTAAAAAGCAGATCTTGTTTCTTGTAAGATGAGCCAGTGTTTGTTTTCCATTGATAAATGGAGTTGAATCACAAGCAGTTTCTCATGCTATGAGCAAGAGTTGTTTTCCGGTAAGAAAAGTCACTGTTGTGCTCCCATTGCCATACACAGTGCAAATAGCACTTGCTTCTGTTCCAGCAAGTACAGTGTATTGAAAAGAATAAAAGCTGTTCTTGTCAGTTTCCCTAGCAGAGTTGAACTAGATATGGCCTGTTTGTGTAGGAATCAGAGTTCTTTTGTTCTGAGCAAGCACCCTGTTCTGGCCCCATAAAAAACACAGTAGAGTGGAGGAGTGCTCTTTTCTCAAACACAGAGTATGTATCTTCAAAGGTGAGCTAGCATTTGTTTCCCATTCATAAACATAGTTGAATCACATGCAGAAAATGGTCCTATGAGACAGCATTGTTATCTGTTATACAAGTCACTATTATGCTCCCATTGCCATATACAGTGCAAATAGCACTCACATTTGTTCAAAGCAAGTACAGTGTATTGGACTGAAGAGAAGCTACTCTTCTTGTCAGTTACCTAAGCAGAGTTGAACTAGATATGACCCGTGTGTGTTGAAAGCACATTTCTTTTGTTCAGAGCAAGTTCACTGTTCTGGCCCTATAGGAAACACAGTAGATTAGAAGAGAGCTCTGCTGTGGGAAGTTCTCTATGGCAAATGTGTTGCTAATTAGTCGATAAATAAAACACTGATTGGCCATTGGCTAGGCAGGAAGTGTAGGCGGGACAAGGAGGAGAATAATGCTGGGAAGTGGAAGGCTGAGTCAGAGAGACACTGCCAGCCGCCATGATGAGAAACAGCTTTTTAAGATGCCGGTAAGCCACGAGCCATGTGGCAAGGTATAGATTAATGGAAATGGATTAATTGAAGCTGTAAGTACAGTTAGCAAGAAGCCTGCCATGGCCATAGTTTGTAACCAATATAAGTCTCTGTGTTTACTTGGTCCGGTCTGAGGTTGTGTGACTGGCAGGTGATAGAGATTTGTCCTGATTGTGGGCCAGGCAGGAAAACTCTAGCTACAGAGCTCTTTTCTCTAAAGCAGAGTGTGTTTCTGGTAATGCGAGCTAGAGTTTGTTTCCCACTCATTAATGGAGTTGAATCACATGCAGTATTTGCGTTTACGAGCAAGACTTGTTTTCTGGTAAGGAAAGTCACTATTGTGCTCCCATTCCCAAACACAGTGCTAAAAATCTCCCGACTGTTCCCAGCAAGTACAGTGTATTGGACTGAAGAGAAGCTACTGTTCTTGGCAGTTTTATAAACAGAGTTGAACTAGATATCGCCCGTGTATGTAGGAAGCATAGTTCATTTTTTCTGAGCAAACTCACTGTTCGGGCCCTATAGGAAACACAGTAGAGTAGAAGAGTGCTCTTTTCTTAAAATCAGAGTGTGTTTCTTGTAAGGCAAACTAGAGTTTGTTTCCCATTCCTAAACGGAGTTGAATCACATGCAGGTTCTCATCCTACAGCAGAGTTGTTTTCTGGTAAGGAAAGCCACTATTGTGCTCCCATTATTATACACAGTGCAAATAGCACTCGCGTTTGTTCCCAGTAAGTACAGTGTTTTGGACTGACGAGAAGCTACTGTTCTTGTCAGTTTCCTAAGCATAATTGAACTAGCTATGGCTCTTGTGTGTAGGAAGCACAATTTTTTTGTTCTGCACAAGCTCAGTCTTCTGGCCCTCTAGGAAACACAGTAATGTAGAGGAGTGCTTTTTTCTCAAAAGCAGAGTGTGTTCCTAGTAAGGCGAGAAGGTGTTCATTTCCCATTCATCAACGGAGTAGAATCCCATGCAGTTTCTGGTCCTTAGAGCAAGAGTTGTTTTCTAGTAATGATATTCAATAATGCGTTCCAGTTGCCATACACAGTGCAAATAACACTTGCGTCTCTTCCCAGGAAGTACAGTGTATTTGACTGAAGGGAACCTACTGTTCTTGTCAATTTCCTAAACAAGTTGAACTAGATTAGGCCTGTGTGTTTAGGAAGCACAGTTCTTTTGTTCTGAGCAAGCTCACTGTTCTGGCCCTATAGGAAACACAGTAGAGTATAAGAGTACTCTTTCCTCAATAGCAGAGTGTGTTTCTTTAAGACGATCTAGTGTTTGCATCCCATTCATAAACAGAGTTGAATCACATGCAGTTTCTCATCCTATGAGCAAGAGTTATTTTCTGGTAAGGAAAGTCACTATTGCGCTCCCATTGCCATGCAGAGTACAAATAGCACTCGTGTCTGTTCCCAGCAAGAACAGTTTATTTGACTGAAGAGAAGCTACTGTTCTTGTCAGTTTTTAAGCAGAGATGAATTAGATGAGTCCCGTGTGAGCAGGAAGCACAGTTTTTTTTGTTCGGAGCAAGCTCACGGTTCAGGCCCTATAGGAAACACATTAGAGTGGAAGAGTGCTCTTTTCTCAAAAGCAGCGTGTGTTTCTTGTAAGGCAATCTAATGTTTGTTTCCCATTCATAAACAGAGAAGAATTTCATGAAGTTTCTAGTCCTATGAGCAAGAGTTGTTTTCTGGTAAGGAAAGTCACTTTTGCGCTCCCATTGCCTTACACACAGCAATTTTCACTCGTGTCTGTTCCCAGGAAGTACAGTGTATTGGACTGAAGAGAAGCTCCTGTTCATGTCAGTTTCCTAAATAGAGTTGAACTAGATATGGCCCGTGAGAGTAGGCAGCACAGTTCTTTTGTTCACAGCAGCTCACTCTTCTGGCCTTGTAGAAAACACAGTTGATTAGAAGAATGCTCTTTTCCCAAAAACAGAGTGTATTTCTTGTAAGACGAGCTAGTGTTTGTTTACCATTCGTAAACAGAGTTGAATCACATGCAGATAATAGTCATATGAGACAGAGTTGTTATCTGGCATACAAGTAACTATTGCTCTTCCATTGCCACACAGGGTGCAAATAGCAGTCGTGTCTGTTCCCAGCAAGTACAGTGTATTGGACTGAAGAGAAGCTACTGTTCTTGTCAGTTTCCTAAGCAGAGTTGAACTAGACATGGCCTTTGTGTGTAGGAAGCACATTTCTTTTGTTCTGAGCAAGCTCACTCTTCTTGCCCTACAGGAAACACAGTAGAGTAGAAGAGTGTTCTTTTCTGAAAAGCAGAGCGTGTTTCTTGAAAGGCGAGCTAGTGTTTGTTTCCCATCCGTAAACAGAGTTGAATCACATGCAGTTTCTCGTCCTACGAGCAAGAATTGTTTTCTCATAAGAAAAGATACCATTGCACTCCCATTGCCATACACAGGGCAAATAGGACTCTCATCTCTTCCCCTCAAGTACAGTGTATTAGGGTGAATAATAGCTATTGTTCTTTTTAACTTCATAAGAAGTATTGAACTAGATATATCCCACATTTGTAGGAAGCACAATTCTTTTGTTCTGAGCAAGCTCACCCTTCTGGCTTTATAGGAAACACAGTAGAGTAGAAGAGTGCTCTTTTCTCAAAAGCACAGTGTGTTTCTTGTAAGCCGAGCTAGTCTGTGTTTCCCATTCATGAACAGAGTTGAATCACAGGCAGTTTCTGTTCCTACAAACAAGAATTGTTTTCTGGTAAGGAAAGTCACTATTGTGCTCCCATTGCCATACTCAGTCCAAATAGAACGCGTGTCTGCTTGCTGCAAGTACAGTGTACTGGACTGAAGAGAAGTTACTGTTCTTGTCATTTACTAAGCAGAGTTGAACTAGATATAGCCTGTGTGTTGGAAAGCACAGTTCTTTTTGTCTGAGAAAGCTCTCTGTTCTGGTCCTGTAGGAAACAGTAGAGTAGAAGAGTATTTTTTTCTGAAAAGCAGAGTGTGTTTCTTGTAGGGGGAGCTAGTGTTTGTTTCCCAATCAGAAATGGAGTTGAATCACATGCAGTTTCTGATCTTACGAATAAGAGATGTTTTCTTTTAAGGAAAGTCACTATTGTGCTCCCATTGACATACACAGTTCAAATAGCACTTGCCTCTCTTAACAGCAAGTACAGTGTATTGAGCTGAAGAGAAGCTACTGGTCTTGTCAGTTTCCTAAGCAGAGTTGAACTAGATATGGCCCGTGTGTGTAGGAAGCATAGTTTTTTGGTTCTGAGCAAGCTCACGTTCTGAACCTACAGAAAACACAGTAGAGTATTAGAGTGCTCTTTTCTCAAAAGCACAGTGTGTTTCTTGTAAGGCCAGCTAGTATTTGTTTCCCGTTCATAAACGGAGTGAATCACATGCAATTGCTCGTCCTATGAGCAAGAGTTGTTTTCTGGTAAGGATAGTTACTGTTCTGCTTCAATTGCCATTCAGAGTGCAAATAGCACTCGCCTCTGTTCCCAGCAAGTACAGTGAATTGGACTGAAGAGAAGGTACTGTTTTTGTCAGTTTCCTAAACAGAGTTGAAGTAGATATGGCGCGTGTGTGTAGAAGCACTGTTTTTTTGTTCTGAGGAGGCTTACTGTTATGGCCCTATAGGAAACACAGTAGAGTAGAAGAGTGCTCTCTTCTCAAAATCAGAATGTGTCCCCTGTACGGCGAGTTGGTGTTTGTTTCCCATTCATAAACGGATGTGCATCACATTCAGTTTCTGGTCATATGAGCAAGAGTTGTTTTCTGGTAAGGAAAGTCACTATTGCGCTCCCATTGCCATACACAGTTCAAATACCACTCGCGTCTATTCCCAACAGGTACAGTGTATTGGACTGAAGTTAAGGTACTGTTCTTGTCAGTTTCCTAAGCAGAGTTGAACTTGATATGTCCCGTGTGTGTAGGAAGCAGAGTTCTTTTGTTCTGAGCAAGCTAACTCTTCTGGCCCTAACGGAAACACAGTAGAGAAGAAGTGTGTTCTTTTCACAGATACAGAGTGTGTTTCTTGGAAGGCAAGCAAGTGTTTGTTTCCCATTCATAAACAAGAGTTGAATCACATACAGTTTCTTGTCTGATGAGCAAGAATTGTTTTCTGGTAAAGAAAGTCACTATTGTGCTTCCTTTGCCATTCACAGTGTAAATAGCACTCGTGTCTCTTCCCATAGTAGACTGTATTGGACTGAAGAGACGCTAATGTTTTGTCTGTTTCCTAAGCAGTGTTGAACTAGATATGGCCTGTGGGTTTAGGAAGCACAGTTCTTTGTTCTGAGCAAGCTCACTGTTCGGGCCCTATAGGAAACACAGTAGAGAAGAAGTGTGTTCTTTTCACAAAAGCAAAGTGTGTTTCTTGGAAGGCAAGCTAGTGTTTGTATCCCATTCATAAACGTCGTTGAATCACACGCAAATAATGGTCCTACGTGACAGATTTGTTATCTGGTATGCAAGTCACTATTGTTCTCCCATTGACATACACTGTGCAAATAGCAATCGCGTCTGTTCCCAGCAAGTACAGTGTTTAGGACTGATGAGAAGCTACTGCTCTTGTTAATGCAGTTTCTGGTCCTATGAGCAAGAGTTGTTTTCTACTAAGGAAAGTCACTGTTGCACTCCCATTGTCCTACACTGTGCAAATAGCACTCATGTCTGTTCCCTGCAAGTGCAGTGTATTGGACTGAAGAGAATGCACTATACTTGTCAGTTTCCTAAACAGAGTTGAACTAGATATGGCCCCTGTGTGTTAGAAGTACAGTTCTTTGATATGAGCAAGCTCACTGTTCTGGCCGTGTAGGAAACACTGTAGATTACACGAGTGCTCTTTTCTCACAAGCAGAGTTTGTTTCTTGTAAGTCGAGCTAGGGATTGTTTCCCATTCATAAACAAAGTTGAATCACATGCAGTTTCTGGACCTATGAGCAAGAGGTGTTTTCTGGTAAAGAAAGTCACTATTGCACTCCCATTGCCATATACATTGTAAATAGCACTAGAGTCTGTTTCCAGCAAGTACAGTGTATTGGACTGAAGAGAACCTCCTTTTCTTGTCAGTTTCCTAAAAAGAGTTGAAGTAGATATGGCCCATGTGTGTATAAAGCACAGTTGTTTTGTTCTGAGCAAGCAAATTGTTCTGGTCCTATAGGAAACAAAGTTGAGTAGAAGAGTGCTCTATTCTCAAAAGCACAATGTGTTTCTTATAAGGCGAGCTAGTGTTGGTTTCCTATTCATAAGCGGAGTTGAATCACGTGCAGTTTCTGGTCCTATGAGCAAGAGTTGTTTTCTGGTAAGGAATCTCACTATTGAGCTCCCATTGCCATACACAGTGCAAATTGCTCTTGCGTCTGTTCCCAGCAAGTACTTTGTGTTGGACTGAAGAGAAGGTACTGTCCTTATAAGTTTCCTAAACAGAGTTGAACTAGATATGTCCCGTGTGTGTAGAAAGTACCGTTCTTTGTACTGAGCAAGCTCACTGTTCTGGTCCTATAGGAAACAGATTAGAGTAGAAGAGTGCTCTTTTCTCAAAAGCAGAGTGTGTTTCATGTAAGGAGATCTAGTCTTTGTTTACCATTCATTAATGGAGTTGAGTCACATGCAGTTTCTGTTCCAAAAGCAAGAGTTATGTTCTTGTATGGAAAATCACTATTGTGCTCCCAATGCCATACACAGTTCAAATAGCACTCGTGTCTGTTCCCAGCAAGAGCAGTGTATTGGACTGAAGAATAGCTACTGTTCTTGTCACTTTCCTAAGGAGAATTGAACTAGATATGGCCGTGTGTGTAGGAAGCACAGTTTTTTTTTCTGAGCAAGCACACACTTCTGGCCCTATAGAAAACACAGTAGAGTAGAAGAGTACTCTTTTCTCAAAAGCAGAATATGTTTCTTGTAATGCGAGCTAGTGTTTGTTTCCCATTCATAAACGGAGTTGAATCACTGGGAGTTTCTGGCCCTATGTGAAAGAGTTGTTTTCTGGTAAGGAAAGTCACTATTGCACTCCCATTGACATACACAGTGCAAATAGCACACTCATCTGTTCCCAGCAAGTACAGTGTATTGGACTGAAGAGAAGCTACTGTTCTTGTCACTTTCCTAAGGAGAGTTGAACTAGATATGGCCCGTGGTTGTAAAAAACACAGGTCTTTGTTCTGAGCAAGCTCACTGTTCTGGCCCTCTATGATACAGTAGAGTAGAAGAGTGTTCTTTTCTCAAAGGCAGAGTGTTTTTCTGTGGGGGGAGCTAGTGTTTGTTTCCCATTCATAAACGGAGTTGAATCACATGCAGTTTCTGATCTTATGAATAAGAGATGTTTTCTGGTAAGGAAAGTCACTATTGTGCTCCCATTGCCATACACAGTGCAAATAGCACTTGCCTCTGTAAACAGCAAGTACAGTGTATTGGGCTGAAGAGAAGCTACTGGTCTTGTCAGTTTCCTAAGCAGAGTTGAAGTAGATATGTCCCGTGTTTGCAGGAAGCACAGTTCTTTTTTTCTGAGCCAGCTCACTCTTCTGGCCCTATAGGAAACACAGTAGAGTAGAAGAATGCTCTTTTCTCAAAAGCAGAGTGCGTTTCCTGTAAGGCGAGCTAGTGTTTGTTTCCCATTCATAAATGTAGCTGAATCACATGCAGATAATGGTCCTACGAGACAGAGTTGTTATTTGGTATACAAGTCATTATTGTACTCCCACTGCCATACACTGTGCAAATAACACTCGCAACTGTTCCCATCAAGTACAGTGTACTGGACTGACGAGAAGGAACTTTTCTTGTCAATTTCCTAAACAGAGTTGAACTAGATATGGCCTGTGTGTGTAGGAACCACAGTTTTTTTTGTTCTGAACAAGCTCACTGTTTTGATTCTATAGAAGACACAGTAGAGTAGAAGAGTGCTCTTTTTTCAAAAACACAGTGTGTCTTGTAAGGCGAGCTAGTGTTTGTTTCCCATTCATAAACGGAGTGAATCACATGCAGTTTCTGGTCATACGAGCAAGAGTTGTTTTCTGTAAGGGCAGTCACCATTGGGCTTCCATTGGCCTAAAGTGTGCAAATAGCACTCGCGTCTGTTCCAAGCAAGTGCAGTGTATTTGACTGAACAGAATCTACGGTTCTTGTCAGTTTCCTAAGCACAGTTGAACTAGATATGGCCCGTGTGTTGTAAGCACTGTTCTTTTGTTCTGTGGAGGCTCACAGTTCTGGCCCATAGGAAGCACAGTAGAGTAGAAGAGTGCTCTTTTCTCAAAAGCTGAGTGTGTTCCTAGTAAGGCGAGTTGGTTTTTTTTTCCTCTTTATAAACGGAGTTGAATCACATGCAGTTTCTGGACCTAAAAGCAAGAATTGTTTTCTGTTAAGGAAAGACAATATTGCGCTCCCATTAACATACACAGTAAAAATAGAACTCTTGTCTGTTCCCAGAAAGTACAGTGTATTGGACTGAAGAGAATCTACTGTTCTTGTCAGTTTCCTAAGCAGAGTTGAACTAGATATGGCCTGTCTGTGTAGGAAGCACTGGTCTTTTGTTCTGAGGAAACTCACTGTTATGGCCCTATAGGAAACACAGTAGACTAGAAGAGTGCTCTCTTAACAAAATCAGAGTGTTTTCAGTGTAAGGTGAGTTGGTGTTTGTTTCTCATTCATAAAGGGAGATGCATCACATGCAGTTTCTGGTCGTATGAGCAAGAGTTGTTTTCTGGTAAGGAAAGTCAGTATTGCGCTCCCATTGCCATACACAGTTCAAATAGCACTCACGTCTATTCCCAGCAGGTACAGTGTATTGGACTGAAGAGATTGTACTGTTCTTGTCTGTTTCCTAAGCAGAGTTGAACTTGATATGGCCCGTGTGTGTAGGAAGCACAGTTCTTTTGTTCTGAGAAAGCTAACTCTTCTGGCCCTGTAGGAAGCACAGTAGAGAAGAAGTGTGTTCTTTTCACAAAAGCAGAGTGTGTTTCTTGTAAGGCGAGCTAGTGTTTGTATGCCATTCATAAACGTAGTTGAATCACATGCAGATAATGGTTGTACAAGACAGAGTTGTTATCTGGTATGTAAGTCACTATTGTGCTCCCATTGACATACACTGTGCAAATAGCACTCTCGTCTGTTTCCAGTAAGTACAGTGTTTGGACTGAGGAGAAGCTACTGCTCTTGTTAATGTTCTAAGCAGAGTTGAACTAGATATGGCCCGTGTGGGTAGGAAGCACAGTTCTTTTGTTCTGATCAAGCAAACTGTTCTGGCTTTATAGGAAACACACAAGAGTAGAAGAGTGCTCTTTTCTCAAAAGCAGAGTGTGTTTTTTGTAAGGAGAGCTGGTGTTTGTTTCCCATTTATAAAAGGAATTGAATCACATTCAGTTTCTGGTCCTATGAGCAAGAGTTGTTTTTTAGTAAGGAAAGTCACTGTTGCACTCCCATTGTCATACACAGTACAAATAGCTCTCGTGTCTGTTCCCTGCAAGTACAGTGTATAGGACTGAAGAGAACGTACTGTACTTGTCAGTTTTGTAAACAGAGTTGAACTAGATATGGCCCGTGTGTTTAGGAAGTACAGTTCTTTGATCTGAGCAAGCTCACTGTTTTGGCCGTGTAGGAATCACGTAAATTAGAAGAGTGCTCTTTTCTCACAAGAAGAGTTTGTTTCCTCTAAGGCAATCTAGTGTTTGTTTCATACTCATAAACGGAGTTGAATCACATGGAGTTTCTTGTCCTATGAGAAAGAGTTATTTTCTTGTAAGGAAAGTCACTATTGCACTCCCATTGCCAAACACAGGGCAAATACTACTCACGTCTGTTCCCAGCAAGTAGAGTGTATTGGATTGTAGAGAAGGCACTGTTCTTGTCAGTCTCCTAAGCAGAGTTGAGCTAGATATGGCCCATGTGTGTAGAAAGCACAGTTCTTTGTTATGAGCAATCTCACTCTTCTGGCCCTATAGGAAACACAGAAGAGTAGAGGAGTGTTCTTTTCTCAAAAGCAGAGTGGGTTTCTTGTAAGGTGAGCTAGCGTATGTTTACCATTCATAAACGGAGTTGAATCACATGCAGTGTCTGGGTTTACGAGCAAGAGTTGTTTTCTGGTAAGGAAAGTCACTATTGCACTCCCTTTTTCAAACACAGTGCTAATAGATCTCCCGTCTGTTCCCAGCAAGTACAGTGTATTTTACTGAAGAGAAGCTACTCTTCTTCTCAGTTTCCTAAGCATAGTTGAACTAGATATGGACCGTGTGTTTTGGAAGCACAGTTCTTTTGTTCTGAGCAAGCTCACTGTTCTGACCCTGTAGGAAACACAGTAGAGTAGAAGAGTGCTCTTTTCTCAAAAGTAGAGTGTGTTTCTTGGAGGCGAGGTAGTGTTTGTTTCCGATTCACAAACGGAGTTGAATCACATGCAATTTCTGGTCCTATGAGCAAGAGTTGTTTTTGGGTAAGGAAAGTCCCTATTGT
Organism: Peromyscus eremicus; assembly: GCF_949786415.1. NCBI lineage: Eukaryota > Metazoa > Chordata > Mammalia > Rodentia > Cricetidae > Peromyscus > Peromyscus eremicus. The sequence goes on along the minus strand of NW_026734376.1, from coordinate 153,693 downwards.
GCTACTATTGTCATATACTTTTGCAAATAGCACTCGCATCTGTTCCCAGCAAGTACAGTATATTGCACTGAAGAGAAGCTACTGTTCTTGTCAGTTTTCTAAGCAGAGTTGAACTAGATATGGCTCGTGTGTGTAGGAAGCACAGTTTTTTTTTTCTGAGTAAGATCACTGTTCTGGCCCTATAGGAAACACAGTAGAGTAGAAGAGTGCTCTGTTCTCAAATCAGAGTGTATCTTTTGTAAGGCCAGCTACTGTTGGTTTCCCATTCATAAATGGAGTTGAATCAAATGTAGTTTCTGGTTGTATGAGTAAGAGTTGTTTTCTGGTAAGGAAAGTCACTATTGCACTCCCTTTTTCAAACACAGTGCTAATAGATCTCCTGTCTGTTCCCTGCAAGTACAGTGTATTTTACTGAAGAGAAGCTACTCTTCTTCTCAGTTTCCTAAGCATAGTTGAACTAGATATGGACCGTGTGTTTTGGAAACACAGTTCTTTTGTTCTGAGCAAGCTCACTGTTCTGACCCTATAGGAAACACAGTAGAGTAGAAGAGTGCTCTTTTCTCAAAAGTAGAGTGTGTTTCTTGGAGGCGAGGTAGTGTTTGTTTCCGATTCACAAACGGAGTTGAATCACATGCAATTTCTGGTCCTATGAGCAAGAGTTGTTTTTGGGTAAGGAAAGTCCCTATTGTGCTACTATTGTCATATACTTTTGCAAATAGCACTCGCATCTGTTTCCAGCAAGTACAGTATATTGCACTGAAGAGAAGCTACTGTTCTTGTCAGTTTTCTAAGCAGAGTTGAACTAGATATGGCTCGTGTGTGTAGGAAGCACAGTTTTTTTTTTTTTTTTGAGTAAGATCACTGTTCTGGCCCTATAGGAAACACAGTAGAGTAGAAGAATGCTCTGTTCTCAAATCAGAGTGTATTTTTTGTAAGGCGAGCTACTGTTGGTTTCCCATTCATAAATGGAGTTGAATCAAATGTAGTTTCTGGTTGTACGAGTAAGAGTTGTTTTCTGGTAAGGAAAGTCACTATTGCGCTCCCATTGCCATACACAGTGCAAATAGCACTTGCCTCTGTAAACATCAAGTACAGTGTATTGGGCTGAAGAGAAGCTACTGGTCTTGTCAGTTTTCTAAGCAGAGTTGAAGTAGATATGGCCCGTGTGAGTAGGAAGCACAGTGCTTTTGTCCTGAGCAAGCTAACTCTTCTGGCTCGATAGGAACACAGTTTAGTAGAAGAGGGCTCTTTTCTCAAAACCAGAATTTGTTAAAAGGAAGGCGACGTAGTGTTTTTTTACCATTCATAAACGCAGTTGAATCACATGCAGTTTCTGCTCCTATGTGTAGCTTGAATTTTCCTGCCTGGCCCACAGTCAGGGCAAATTTCCCTCACCTGCTAATCCCACAGCTGCATAGACCCGACCAAGTATACACAGAGACTTTCATTGCTTACAAACTGTATGGCCATGACAGGCTTCTTGCTATCTGTTTTTATAGCTGAAATTAATCCATTTCTATAAATCTATACCTTGCCACATGGTTCATGGCTTACCGGCATCTTCACATGCTGTTTGTCATCATGGAGGCTGGCAGTGTCTCTCTGATTCAGCCTTCCACTTCCCAGCTTTATTCTCCTCCTTGTCCTGCCTACACTACCTGCCTAGCCAATGGCCAATCAGTGTTTTATTTACTGACTAATCAGCAACCCATTTGCCATACAGAACATCCCACAGCACTTCCCCCCCTTTTTTTTTCAAAAAAGATTGTTTTAACCTTAACAATGTAAAATTATATGTAATTTGGGAATTTGGGCGTAGCTTCTCTTACTACTTCCTGCTGGAGGGTGGCGCTGTATCTTATGGGGACACAAAGAAAATTTTAGGATAATGGAGTAGTCCCTGATGCTGTATCGTCTGAGCCAGTCGCCTTGAAACAGTTCTGGATGTTGAATCATCTGGGCCATGGTGTCATCGGAGACCTTTTAGGGGGTCTTGGCTGGTCAAACCTGATGTATCTTAATCTGGAACAAATCCATAGCCTCTGGCTTTCTGTGGGAACAAAAGACACTCTTTTCCAAAGCAACATATCCTTATATCCAAATTTTGAAGTCATGGTATCTTGGTTTAACTCAACAGCTTTTACAATCAAATATTTTTCTGCAGTTAAAAATCCCATAGACAACACAGTCCAGATTCTCTGTCTAATATCCATTTTTATGTGGCTTATTTTTTATACTACCTTTACTGTCTCTTTAAAGACTTTATTTTTAAAACTATGTATTTGTTTCTATAACTCTATATATCACCTTTTTTGTCTCTTTCAAGCCTACGTATCGTTTACACACATTGTAAACTATTACATCTGAATCAGTATTATTGTGAATCTATAGCCTTAAACTGCAGCAGCTATGGCTGCTGGCTCCGCCCACCTCAGCTTCCCAACATGGCGTTGCTATGGTATGTTTACCACCAGCTCTAGGAGCTATCATGGCTCTATGCTTTTAGCCAAGCAACACGTAGCCCAGAAACCTCTTATTTTTTTGTTTTGTACTAGCAAAGGCTAAATCCACCACGCAGCTTAATGTGTCACTTCAAGAGGCCTCATTCCTGCCATAGGGCAGGTCGAGCACGCATGCTAAACCCACAAGTAGCTCAAACCGGCAGTTGCCGCTCATTTGAGAGAGACAATTAGGAAGCTGTTTTTAGCTCCGTTTTAGAATCTTTTTTCTCAGTTTTTAGGTGGAAACGCTTGCCACCACGTTGCACGCCATTTGTAGCTCAAGTTTTCCTGCCAGGCCCACAGTCAGGGCAAATTTCTCTCACCTGCTAGTCCCACAGCTGATCAGACCCGACCAAGTAAACACAGAGATTTATATTGCTTACAAACTGTATGGCCATAGCAGGCTTCATGCTAACTGTTCTTAAAATTAAATTAATCCATTTCTATAAATCCATACCTTGCTACATGGATCACAGCTTGCCGGCATCTTCACATGCTGTTTGTCATCATGATGGCTGGCAGTGTCTCTGACTCAGCCTTCCACTTCCCAGCTTTATTGTCCTCCTTGTCCTGCCTACACTTCCTGCCTAGCCAATGGCATATCAGTGTTTTATTTACTGACTAATCAGCAACAAACTTGCCATAGAGAATGTCCCAAAGCACCTATGCTCAAGAGTTGTTTTCTGGTAAAGAAAGTCACTATTGTGCTACCATTGCCATACACAGTGCAAATAGCACTCGTGTCTGTTTGCAGCAAGTCCAGTGTACTGGACTGAAGAGAAGCTACAGTTCTTGTTAGTTCCTAAGCAGTGTTGAACTAGATATGGCCCATGTGTGTAGGAACCACAGTTCTTTTGTTCTGAGCAAGATCACTGTTCTGCCCTATAGGAAACAGTAGAGTAGAAGAGTGCTCTTTTCTCAAAAGCAGAGTGTGTTTCTTGTAAGGCGAACTAGTACTTGTTTCCCATTCATTATGGAGTTGAATCTCATGCAGTTTCTGGTCCTATGAGCAAGAATTGTTTTCTGTTAAGGAAAGTCCCTATTGCGCTCCCATTGGCATACACAGTGCAAATATCCCTCGAGTCTGTTCCCAGCAAGTACAGTGTATTGGACTGAAGAGAAACTACAGTTCTTGTAAGTTTCCTAAGCAGAGTTGAACTATATGTGACCCATGTGTGTAGGAAGCACAGTTCTTTTGTTCTGAGCAAGCTCAATCTTCTGGCCCTATTGGAAACAAAGTAGAGTAGAAGAGTGCTCTTTTCTCAAAAGCAGAGTGTGTTTTTTGAAAGACGAGCTAGTGTTGGTTTCCCCTTCATAAACGGAGTTGAATCACATGCAGGTTCTGGTCCTAAGAGCAAGAGTTGTTTTCTGGTAAGGAAAGTCACTATTATGCTCCAATTGCCATACACACAGCAAACAGCACTCGTATCTGTTCCCATCAAGTACAGTGTATTAGACTGAAGAGAAGCTACTGTTCTTGTCAGTTTCCTAAGCAGAGTTGAACTAGATATGCTCTGTGTGTAGGAAGCACTGTTCTTTTGTTCATAGCAACCTCACTCTTCTGGCACTATAGGAAACTCTGTAGAGTAGAAGAGTGCTCTTTTCTCAAAAGAAGATTGTGTTTTTTGGAAGGCGAGCTAGTGTTTGTTTCCCATTCATAAACGGAGTTGAATCACATACAGCTTCTGGTCTTATGAGCAAGCACTGTTTTCTAGTAAGGAAAGTCTCTACTGTGCTCCCATTGCCATACACAGTACAAAAAGCACTCGCGTCTCTTCCCAGCATGTACAGTAAATTGGACTGAAGAGAAGCTACTGTTCTTGTGAGTTTCCTATGCAGAGTTGAAGTAGATATGGCTCGTGCGTGTAGGAAGCACAGTTCTTTTTTATGAGCAAGCTAACTCCTCTGCACCTACAGGAAACACAGAAGAGCAGAAGAGTGCTCTGTTCTCAAATCATTGTGTGTTTCTTGGAGTCGAGCTAGTGTTTGTTTCTGATTTATAAACGGAGTTGGATCACATGCAGTTTCTGGTCTTATGAGCAAGAGTTGTATTCTGGTAAAGTCACTATTGTGCTACCATTGCCATACACAGTGCAAATAGCACTCGCGTCTGTTCCAAGCAAGTACAGTGTATTGGACTGAAGAGAAGTTACAGTTCTTGTCAGTTCCTAAGCAGAGTTGAACTAGATATGGCCTGTGTGTGTAAGAAGCACAGTTCTTTTGTTCTGAGCAAGATCACTGTTCTGGCCTTATAGGAAACACAGTAGAGTAGAAGAGTGCTCTGTTCTCAAATCAGTGTGTGTTTCTTGTAAGGCAAGCTAGTGTTGGTTTTCCATTCATAAACGGAATTGAATCACATGCAGTTTCTGGTCCTTTGTGCAAGAGTTGTTTTATGGTAAGGAAAGTCACTATTGCGCTCCCATTGACTTAAAAAGTGCAAATAGCACTCCCGTCTGTTCCCAGCAAGAACAGTGTATTGGACTGAAGAGAACTTACTGTTCTTGTCAGTTTCCTAATGAGAGTTGAACTAGATATGGCCCATGTGTGTAGGAAGCACAGTTCTTTGTTCTGAGCAAGCTCACTGTCTTGGGCATATATGAAACACAGTAGAGTAGAAGAGTGCTCTTTTCTCAAAAGCAGAGTGTGTTTTTTGAAAGGCGAGCTAGTGTTGGTTTGCCCTTCATAAACGGAGTTGAATCACATGCAGGTTCTGGTCCTAGGAGCAAGAGTTGTTTTCTGGTAAGGAAAGTCACTATTATGCTCCAATTGCCATACACAGAGCAAATAGCACTCGTGTCTGTTCCCAGCAAGTACAGTGTATTAGACTGAAGAGAAGCTACTGTTCTTGTCAGTTTCCTAAGTGGAGTTGAACTAGATATGCTCTCTGTGTAGGAAGCACTCTTCTTTTGTTCGTAGCAACCTCACTCTTCTGGCCCTATACGAAACACAATAGAGTAGAAGAGTGCTCTTTTCACAAAAGCAGAGTGTGTTTCTTGTAAGGTGAGCTAGTGTTTGTTTCCCATTGATGAACGGAGTTGAATCACATGCAGTTTCTGGTCCCACGAGCAAGAGTTGTTTTCTGGTAAGGAAAGTCACTAGTGCGTTCCCATTGCCAAAAAAAGTGCAAATCGTACTCGTGTCTGTTCCCAGCAAGTACAGTGTATTTGACTGAAGAGAAGATACTGTTCTTGTCAGTTTCCTAAGCAGAGTTGAACTAGATCTGGCCCGTGTGTGTAGGAAGCACAGTTCTTTTGTTCTGAGCAAGCTAAGTGTTCTGGCCCTACAGAAACACAGTAGAGTAGAAGAGTGCTCTTTTCTCAAAAGCAGAGTGTGTTTCTTGCGGCGAGCTAGTGTTTGTTTCCCATTTATGAACAGAGTTGAATAACATGCAATTTCTTGTCCTATGTGCAAGAATTGTTTTCTGAAAGGAAAGTCAGTATTGTGTTCTCCATGCCATACACAGTACAAATAGCAATCTTGTCTGTTCCCAGCAAGTACAGTGTATTGGCCTGCAGAGAATCTACTGTTTTTGTTAGTTTCCTAAGCAATGTTGAATTAGATATTACCCGTGTTTATAAGAAGCACAGTTTTTTGTTCTTAGCAAGCTCATTTTTCTGGCCCTATAGGAAACAAAGTATAGTAGAAGAGTTGTCTTTTCTCAAAAGCAGAGTGTGTTTCTTGTAAGGCGAGCTAGTGTTGGTTTCCCATTCATAAACGGAGTTGAATCACATTCAGTATCTGGTCCTATGTGCAAGAGTTGTTTTCTGGTAAGGAAAGTCACTATTATGCCCCCAATGCCATATACAGTGCAAATGGTAACTCGCGTCTGTTCCCAGCAAGTTCTGTGTTTTGGATTGAAGAGAAGCTACTCTTCTTGTCAGTTTCTTAAGCAGAGTTGAACTAGATATGGCCCGTGTGTCAGAAGCACAGTTCTTTTGTTCTGAGCAAGCTCATTCTTCTGGCCCTATAGGAAACACAGTAGAGTAGAAGAGTGCTCTTTTCTTAAAAGCAGAGTGTGTTTCTTGTAAGGCGAGCTAGTATTTGTTTCCCAGTCAGAAATTGAGTTGAATCACATGCAGATTCTGGTCCTACGAGCAATAGTTTTTTTTATGGTAAGGAAAGTCTCTATTGTGATCACATTGTCATACACAGTGCAAAGAGCACTGCGTCTTTTACCAGCTAGTACAGTGTATTGGCCTGAAAAGATGCTACTGATCTTGTCAGGTTCCTAAGCAGAGTTGAACTTGGTATTACCCGTGTTTGTAGGAAGTACAGTTTTGTTCTCAGCAAGCTCACTGTTCTGGCCCCAAAGGAAACACAGTAGAGTAGATGAGTGCCGTTTTCTCAAAAGCAGAGTGTGTTTCCTGTAAGGCGAGCTAGTGTTTGTTTCCCATTCATAAACTTGGTTGATTCTCATGAAGTTTCTGGTCCTATGAGCAAGTGTAGTTTTCTGGTAACAAAAGTCACTATTGCGCTCCCCATGCCAAAAATGTGCATAAAGCACTCGCGTCTATTCCCAGCAAGTACAGTGTATTGAACTGAAGAGATCCTACTGTTCTTGTCAGTTTCCTAACCAGAGTTGAACTAGATATGGGCTGTGTGTGTGTAGGAAGCACAGTTCTTTTGTTCTGAGCAAGCTCACTCTTCTGGCCCTATAGGAAACACAGTAGAGTAGAAGAGTGCTCTTTTCTCAAAAGCACAGTGTGTTACTTGTAAGGCGAGCTAGTGTTTGTTTCCCATTTATAAATGGAGTGGAATCACATGCAGTTTCTGGTCCTATGAGCAAGAATTGTTTTGTGGTAAGGAAAGTCACCATTATGCCCCCATTGCCATATACAGTGCAAATTGCAACTAGCATCAGTTCCCAGCAAGTACAGTGTTTTGGACTGATGAGAAGCTATTGTTCTTGTCAGAATCTTAAGCAGAGTTGAACTAGATATGGTCCTTGTGTAGGAAGCACAGGTCTTTTGTGCTGAGCAATATCACTGTCCTGGTCCTATAAGAAACACAATAGAGTAGAAGAGTGCTCTTTTCTCAAAAGCAGAGTGTGTTTCTTATAAGGCGAGCTAGTGTTTGTTTCCCATTGATAAACGGAGTTGAATCACATTCTGTTTCTCGTCCTACAAGCAAGAGTTGTTTTCTGGTAAGGAATGTAACTATTGTGCTCCCATTGCCAAACATAGTACAAATAGCTCTCTGGTCTGTTCCCAGCAATACAGTGTATTGGCCTGAAGAGACACTACTGTTCTTGTAAGTTTCCTAAGCAGAGTTGAACTAGATAATCCCATGTTTGTAGGAAGCACAGTTTTTTTGTTCTCAGTAAGCTCACTTTTCTGGCCCTATAGGAAACACAGTAGAGTAGAAGAGTGCTCTTTTCACAAAAACAGAGTGTGTTTCTTACAAGGCTAGCTAGTGTTTGTTTCCCATTGATAAACGGAGTAGAATCACATGCAGTTTCTGGTCCCATGAGCAAGAGTTATTTTCTGGTAAGGAAAGTCACTATTGTGCTCCCATTGCCAAAAAAAGTGCAAATAGCACTCGCGTCTGTTCCCAGCAAGTACAGTGTACTGGACTGAAGATAAGGAACTGTTCTTGTTAGTTTCCTAAGCAGAGTTGAACTAGATATGACCCGTGTGTGTAGGAAGCACAGTTCTTTTGTTCTGAGCAAGCCAACTGTTCTGGCCTTACAGAAACACAGTGGAGTAGAAGAGTGCTCTTTTCTCAAAAGCAGAGCATGTTTCTTGTAAGGCGAACTAGAGTTTGTTTCTCATTGATAAACCGACTTGAATCACATGATGTTTCTGGTCCTACATGCAAGATTTGTTTTCCGGTAAGGAAAGTCATTATTCTGCTCCCATTGCCATACACAGTGCAAATAGCACTCGCGTCTGTTTCCAGCAAGTATAGTGTATTGGAATGAAGAGAACTACAGTTCTTTTCAGTTTCCTATACAGAATTGAACTAGATATATCTCATGTGTTGGAAGCACAGTTCTCTTGTTCTGAGCAAGCACACTTTTCTGGCCATGTAGGCAAAACAGTAGAGTAGAAGAGTGCTCTTTCCTCAAATGCAGAGCGTGTTTCTTGAAGATGAGCTAGAGTTTGTTTCCCATTGATAAACGGAGTTGAATCACATGCTGTTTCTGCTCCTACAAGCAATAGTTTTTTTATGGTAAGGAAAGTCTCTATTGCGATCCCATTGTCATACACAGTGCAAATAGCACTTGCGTCTTTTCCCAGCTAGTACAGTGTATTGCCCTGAACAGATGCTACTGACCTTGTTAGTTTTCTAAGCAGAGTTGAACTTGGTATTACCGTGTTTGTAGGAAGTACAGTGTTTTGTTCTCAGCAAGCTCACTGTTCTGGCCCTATAGGAAAAACAGTAGAGAGAAGAGTGCTCTTTTCTCAAAAGCAGAGTGTGTTTCTTGTAAGGCGAGCTAGTGTTTGTTTTCCATTCATAAACGGAGTTGAATTACATGCAGTTTCTGGTCCCACGAGCAAGAGTTGTTTTCTGGTAAGGAAAGTCACTATTGCGCTCCGATTGCCAAAAAAAATGTAAATAGCACTCGCGTCTGTTCCCAGCAAGTACAGTATATTGGACTGAAGAGAAGTTACTGTTCTTCTCAGTTTCCTAAGCAGAGTTGAACTTGGCATTACCCGTGTTTGTAGGAAGTACAGTGTTTTGTTCTCAGCAAGCTCACTGTTATTGCCCTAAAGGAAACACAGTAGAGTAGAAGAGTGCTGTTTTCTCAAAAGCAGAGTGTGTTTCTTGTAAGGTGAGCTAGTGTTTGTTTCCCATTCATAAATGTAGTTGATTCACATGAAGTTTCTGGTCCTATGAGCAAGTGTAGTTTTCTGGTAACAAAAGTCACTATTGTGCTCCCAATGCCAAAAAAGTGCATAAAGCACTCGCGTCTGTTCCCAGTAAGTACAGTGTATTGGACTGAAGAGATGCTACTGTTCTTGTCAGTTTCCTAAACAGAGTTGAACTAGATATGGGCTGTGTGTGTAGGAAGCACAGTTCTTTTGTTCTGAGCAAGCTCACTCTTCTGGCCTTATAGGAAACACAGTAGAGTAGAAGAGTGCCCTTTTCTCAAAAGCAGAGTGTGTTACTTGTAAGGCGAGCTAGTGTTTGTTTCTCATTCATAAATGGAGTGGAATCACATGCAGTTTCTGATCCTATGAGCAAAAATTGTTTTGTGGTAAAGAAAGTCACCATTATGCCCCCATTGCCATATACAGTGCAAATTGCAACTAGCATCTATTCCCAGCAAGTACAGTGTTTTGGACTGATGAGAAGCTATTGTTCTTGTCAGATTCTTAAGCAGAGTTGAACTAGATATGGTCCTTGTGTAGGAAGCACAGGTCTTTTTTGCTGAGCAATATCACTGTCCTGGACCTATAGGAAACACAGTAGACTAGAAGAGTGCTCTTTTCTCAAAAGCAGAGTGTGTTTCTTGTAAGGGGAGCTAGTGTTTGTTTCCCATTCATAAATGGAGTTGATTCACATGAAGTTTCTGGTCCTATGAGCAAGTGTAGTTTTCTGGTAACGAAAGTCACTATTGCACTCCCAATGCCAAAAAAGTGCATAAAGCACTCGCGACTGTTGCCAGTAATTACAGTGCATTGGATTGAAGAGATTCTACTGTTCTTGTCAGTTTCCTAAGCAGAGTTGAACTAGGTATGGGCTGTGTGTGTAGGAAACACAGTTCTTTTGTTCTGAGCAAGCTCAGTCTTCTGGACCTATAGGAAACACAGTAGAGTAGAAGAGTGCTCTTTCTTCAAAAGCAGAGTGTGTTACTTGTAAGGTGAGCTAGTGTTTGTTTCCCATTCATAAACGGAGTGGAATCACATGCAGTTTCTGGTCCTATGAGCAAGATTTGTTTTGTGGTAAGGAAAGTCGCCATTATGCCCCCATTGCCATATAAACTGCAAAGTGCAACTAGCATCTGTTCCCAGTAAGTACAGTGTATTGTACTAATGAGAAGCTATTGTTCTTGTCAGTTTCTTAAGCAGAGTTGAAGTAGATATGGTCCATGTGTGTAGGAAGCACAGGTCTTTTGTGCTGAGCAATATCACTGTCCTGGTCCTATAGGAAACACAATAGAGTAGAAGAGTGCTCTTTTCTCAAAAGTGTTTCTTGTAAGGCGAGCTAGTGTTTGTTTCCCATTGATAAACGGAGTTGAATCACATGCTGTTTCTGGTCCTATAAGGAAGAATTGTTTTCTGGTAAGGAATGTCACTATTGTGCTCCCATTGCCAAACACAGTGCAAATAGCACTCGGGTGTGTTCCGAGCAATACAGTGTATTTACATGAAGAGACGCATCTGTCCTTGTAAGTTTCCTAAGCAGAGTTGTACTGGATATTACCCGTGTTTGTAGGAAGCACAGTTCTTTTGTTCTTAGCAAGCTCACTCTTCTGGCCCTACAGAAAACACAGTAGAGTAGAAGAGTGTTCTTTTCTCAAAAGCAGAGTGTGTTTCTTGTAAGGCGAGCTAGTGTTTGTTTCCCATTCATAAACGAAGTGGAATCACATGCAGTTTATGGTCGTATGAGCAAGAGTTGTTTTGTGTTAAGAAGTTCTCTATTATGCCCCCATTGCCATATACATTGCAAATTGCAACTAGATTCTGTTCCCAACTAGTACAGTGTATTGGACTGAAGAGAAGGTACTGTTCTTGTCAGTTTCCTAAGCAGAGTTGAACTAAATATGGGCCGTGTGTAGGAAGCACAGTTCTTTTGTTCTGAGCAAGCTAACTGTTTTGGCCTTACAGAAACACAGTAGAGTAGAAGAGTGCTCTTTTCTCAAAAGCAGAGTGAGCTTCTCGTAAGGCGAGCTAGTGTTTGTTTCCCATTCATAAAAGGAGTTGAATCACATGATCTTTCTGGTCCTACATGCAAGACTTGTTTTGTGTTAAGGAAAGTCACTATTGTGCTCCCATTGCCATACACAGTACAAATAGCACTCGCATCTGTTCCCAGCAAGTATAGTGTATTGGAAAGAAGAGAACTACAGTTCTTTTCAGTTTCCTAAACAGAGTTGAACTAGTTATGACTCATGTGTTAGAAGCACAATTCTTTTGTTCTGAGCAAGCTCACTTTTCTGGCCATGTAGGCAACACAGTAGAGTAAAAGGGAGCTCTTTTCTCAAAGGCAGAGTGTGTTTCTTGTAAGGCATGCCAGTGTTTGTTTCCCATTGATAAACGGAGTTGAATCACATGCAGTTTCTGGTCCCACGAGCAAGAGTTGTTTTCTGGTAAGGAAAGTCACTATTGCGCTCCCATTGCCAAAAAAAGTGCAAATAGCACACTTGTCTGTTCACAGAAAGTACAGTTTATTGGACTGAAGAGAAGGTATTGTTCTTGTCAGTTTCCTAAGCAGAGTTGAACTTGGTATTACCCGTATTTGTAGGAAGTACAGTGTTTTCTTCTCAGCAAGCTCACTGTTCTGGCCCTATAGGAAACACAGTAGAGTAGAAGAGTGCTCTTTTCTCAAAAGCAGAGTGTGTTTCTTGTAAGGCGAGCTAGTGTTTGTTTCCCATTGATAAACGGAGTTGAATCACATGCAGTTTCTGGTCCAATAAGCAAGAGTTGTTTTCTAGTAAGAAATGTCACTATTGTGCTCCCATTGCCCAACACAGTGCAAATAGCACTCGGGTGTGTGCCCAGCAAACAGCGTATTGGCATGAAGAAACGCAATTGTCCTTGTAAGTTTCCTAAGCAGAGTTGAACTGGATATTACCCGTGTTTGTAGGAAGCACAGTTCTTTTGTTCTTAGCAAGCTCACTCTTCTGGCCCTATAGGAAACACAGTAGAGTAGAAAAGTGATCTTTTCCCAAAAGCAGAGTGTGTTTTTTGTAAGGCGAGCTAGGGCTTGTTTCCCATTCATAAACAAAGTAGAATCACATGCAGTTTCTGGTCCTATGAGCAAGAGTTGTTTTGTGGTAAGGAGGTCACTATTATGCCTCCATTGCAATATACATTGCAAATTGCAACTAGCATCTGTTCCCAGCTAGTATAGTGTATTGGACTGAAGAGAAGGTACTGTTCTTGTCAGTTTCCTAATAGAGTTGAACTAGATATGGCCTGTGTGTGTAGGAAGCACAGTTCTTTTGTTCTGAGCAAGCTAACTGTTTTGGCCTTACAGAAACTCAGTAGAGTAGAAGAGTGCTCTTTTCTCAAAAGCAGAGTGTGCTTCTCGTAAGGCGAGCTAGTGTTTGTTTCCCATTCATAAACGGAGTTGAATCACATGATCTTTCTTGTCCTACATGCAAGATTTGTTTTCTGGTAAGGAAAGTCACTATTGTGCTCCCATTGCCATACACAGTACAAATAGCACTCGCATCTGTTCCCAGCAAGTATAGTGTATTGGAAAGAAGAGAACTACAGTTCTTTTCAGTTTCCTAAACAGAGTTGAACTAGATATGACTCATGTATTAGAAGCACAATTCTTTTGTTCTGAGCAAGCTCACTTTTCTGGCCATGTAGGCAACACAGTAGAGTAAAATAGTGCTCTTTTCTCAAAAGCAGAGTGTGTTTCTTGTAAGGCATGCTAGTGTTTGTTTCCCATTGATAAACGGAGTTGAATCACATGCAGTTTCTGGTCCCATGAGCAAGAGTTGTTTTCTGGTAAGGAACGTCACTATTGCACTCCCATTGCCAAAAAAAGTGCAAATAGCACTCTCGTCTGTTCCCAGTAAGTAAAGTTTATTGGACTGAAGAGAAGGTACTGTTCTTGTCAGTTTCCTAAGCAGAGTTGAACTTGGTATTTCCCGTATTTGTAGGAAGTACAGTGTTTTCTTCTAAGCCAGCTCACTGTTCTGGCCCTAGATGAAACACAGTAGAGTAGAAGAGTGCTCTTTTCTCAAAAGCAGAGTGTGCTTCTTGTAAGGCGCGCTAGTGTTTGTTTCCCATTCATAAACGGAGTTCAATCACATGCTCTTTCTTGTCCTACATGCAAGATTTGTTTTCTGGTAAGAAAGTCACTATTGTGCTCCCATTGCCATACACAGTACAAATAGCACTCGCGTCTGTTCCCAGCAAGTATAGTGTATTGGAATGAAGAGAACTACAGTTCTTTTCAGTTTCCTAAACAGAGTTGAACTAGATATGACTCATGTATTAGAAGCACAATTCTTTTGTTCTGAGCAAGCTCACTTTTCTGGCCATGTAGGCAACACAGTAGAGTAAAAGAGGGCTTTTTTTTATAAGCAGAGTGTGTTTCTTGTAAGGCATGCTAGTGTTTGTTTCCCATTGATAAACGGAGTTGAATCACATGCTGTTTCTGGTCCCACGAGCAAGAGTTGTTTTCTATAAGGAAAGTCACTATTGTGCTCCCATTGCCAAACACAGTGCAAATAGTACATGAGTGCGTTCCCAGGAATACAGCGTATTGGCATGAAGAAACGCAACTGTCCTTGTAAGTTTCCTAAGCAGAGATGAACTGGATATTACCCGTGTTTGTAGGAAGCACAGTTCTTTTGTTCTTAGCAAGCTCACTCTTTTGGCCCTATAGGAAACACTGTAGAGTAGAAAAGTGTTCTTTTCCCAAAAGCAGAAGTGTTTTTTGTAAGGCGAACTAGGGTTTGTTTCCCATTCATAAACGGAGTTGAATCACATGCAGAATCTGGTCCTATGTGCAAGAGTTGTTTTCTGGTAAGGAAAGTCACTATTATGCCCCCATTGCCATATACAGTGCAAATTGTAACTAGCGTCTGTTCCCAGCAAGTACTGTGTATTGGAGTGAAGAGAAGCTACTGCTTTTGTCAGTTTCGTACACAGAATTGAACTAGATATGGGCCGTGTGTGTAGGAAGCACAGTTCTTTTGTTCTTAGCAGCTCACTCTTCTGTCACTTTAGGAAACACAGTAGAATAGAAGAGTGCTCTTTTCTCAAAAGCAGAGTGTGTTTCTTTTAAGGCGAGTTATTGTTTGTTTCCCATTCATAAACGGAGTTGAATCACATGCAGTTTCTGGTCCTATGAGCAAGAGTTGTTTTCTGGTAAGGAAAGTCACTATTATGTTCCCATTGTCATATACAATTCGTGTCTGTACCCAGCAAGTACAGTGTATTGGACTGAAGAGAAGCTTTTGTTCTTGTCAGTCTCTTAAGCAGAGTTGAATTAAATATGGTCATGTGTGTAGGAAGCACAGGTCTTGTGTTCTGAGCAAGTTCACTGTTCTGACCCTGTGGAAACACAGTAGAGTAGAAGTGTGCTCTTTTCTCAGAAGCAGAGTGTGTTACTTGTAAGGCGAGCTAGTGTTTGTTTCCCATTCATAAACGGAGTGGAATCACATGCAGTTTCTGGTCCTATGAGCAAGAGTTGTTTTGTGGTAAGGAAAGTCACCATTATGCCCCCATTGCCATATAAAGTGCAAAGTTCAACTAGCATCTGTTCCCAGTAAGTACAGTGTATTGTACTAATGAGAAGCTATTGTTTTTGTCAGTTTCTTAAGCAGAGTTGAAGTAGATATGGTCCATGAATATAGGAAGCACAGGTCTTTTGTGCTGAGCAATATCACTGTCCTAGTCCTATAGGAAACACAATAGAGTAGAAGAGTGCTCTTTTCTCAAAAGCAGAGTGTGTTTCTTGTAAGGCGAGCTAGAGTTTGTTTCCCATTGATAAACGGAGTTGAATCACATGCTGTTTCTGGTCCTATAAGGAAGAGTTGTTTTCTGGTAAGGAATGTCACTATTGTGCTCCCATTGCCAAACACACTGTAAATAGCACTCGGGTGTGTTCCCAGCAATACAGTGAATTGGCATGAAGAGATGCATCTCTCCTTGTAAGTTTCCTAAGCAGAGTTGAACTGGATATTACCCGTGTTTGTAGGAAGCACAGTTCTTTTGTTCTTAGCAAGCTCACTCTTCTGGCCCTATAGGAAACACAGTAGAGTAGAAAAGTGATCTTTTCCCAAAAGCAGAGTGTGTTTTTTGTAAGGCGAGCTAGGGCTTGTTTCCCATTCATAAACAAAGTAGAATCACATGCAGTTTCTGGTCCTATGAGCAAGAGTTGTTTTGTGGTAAGGAGGTCACTATTAAGCCCATTGCAATATACATTGCAAATTGCAACTAGCATCTGTTCCCAGCTAGTACAGTGTATTGGACTGAAGAGAAGGTACTGTTCTTGTCAGTTTCCTAAGCAGAGTTGAACTAGATATGGCCCGTGTGTGTAGGAAGCACAGTTCTTTTGTTCTGAGCAAGCTAACTGTTTTGGCCTTACAGAAACTCAGTAGAGTAGAAGAGGGCTCTTTTCTCAAAAGCAGAGTGTGCTTCTCGTAAGGCGAGCTAGTGTTTGTTTCCCATTCATAAACGGAGTTGAATCACATGATCTTTCTTGTCCTACATGCAAGATTTGTTTTCTGGTAAGGAAAATCACTATTGTGCTCCCATTGCCATACACAGTACAAATAGCACTCGCATCTGTTCCCAGCAAGTATAGTGTATTGGAAAGAAGAGAACTACAGTTCTTTTCAGTTTCCTAAACAGAGTTGAACTAGATATGACTCATGTATTAGAAGCACAATTCTTTTGTTCTGAGCAAGCTCACTTTTCTGGCCATGTAGGCAACACAGTAGAGTAAAATAGTGCTCTTTTCTCAAAAGCAGAGTGTGTTTCTTGTAAGGCATGCTAGTGTTTGTTTCCCATTGATAAACGGAGTTGAATCACATGCAGTTTCTGGTCCCATGAGCAAGAGTTTTTTTCTGGTAAGGAACGTCACTATTGCACTCCCATTGCCAAAAAAAGTGCAAATAGCACTCTCGTCTGTTCCCAGTAAGTACAGTTTATTGGACTGAGGAGAAGGTACTGTTCTTGTCAGTTTCCTAAGCAGAGTTGAACTTGGTATTTCCCATATTTGTAGGACGTACAGTGTTTTCTTCTAAGCCAGCTCACTGTTCTGGCCCTATAGGAAACACAGTAGAGTAGAAGAGTGCTCTTTTCTCAAAAGCAGAGTGTGTTTCTTATAAGGCGAGCTAGTGTTTGTTTCCCATTCATATACGAAGTGGAATCACATGCAGTTTCTGGTCCTATGAGCAAGAATTGTTTTGTGGTAAGGAGGTCACTATTATGCCCCCATTGCCATATACATTGTAAATTGCAAATAGCATCTGTTCCCAGCTAGTACAGTGTATTGGACTGAAGAGAAGGTACTGTTCTTGTCAGTTTCCTAAGCAGAGTTGAACTAGATATGGCCCGTGTGTGTAGGAAGCTCAGTTCTTTTGTTCTGAGCAAGCTCACTGTTTTGGCCTTACAGAAACACAGTAGAGTAGAAGAGTGCTCTTTTCTCAAAAGCAGAGTGTGCTTCTTGTAAGGCGAGCTAGTGTTTGTTTCCCATTTATAAACGGAGTTGAATCACATGATATTTCTGGTCCTACATGCAAGATTTGTTTTCTGGTAAGGAAAGTCACTATTGTGCTCCCATTGCCATACACAGTACAAATAGCACTCGCATCTGTTCCCAGCAAGTATAGTGTATTGGAAAGAAGAGAACTACAGTTCTTTTCAGTTTCCAAAACAGAGTTGAACTAGATATGACTCATGTGTTAGAAGCACAATTCTTTTGTTCTGAGCAAGCTCACTTTTCTGGCCATGTAGGCAACACAGTAGAGTAAAAGAGTGCTCTTTTCTCAAAAGCAGAGTGTGTTTCTTGTAAGGCATGCTAGTGTTTGTTTCCCATTGATAAACGGAGTTGAATCACATGCAGTTTCTGGTCCCATGAGCAAGAGTTGTTTTCTGGTAAGGAAAGTCACTATTGCACTCCCATTGCCAAAAAAAGTGCAAATAGCCCTCTCGTCTGTTCCCAGTAAGTACAGTTTATTGGACTGAAGAGAAGCTGTTCTTGCCAGTTTCCTAAGCAGAGTTGAACTAGATATGGGCCGTGTGTAGAAAGCACAGTTCTTTTGTTCTGTGCAAGCTAACTGATTTGGCCTTACAGAAACACAGTAGAGTAGAAGAGTGCTCTTTTCTCAAAAGCAGAGTGTGCTTCTTGTAAGGCGAGCTAGTGTTTGTTTCCCATTCATAAATGGAGTTGAATCACATGCTCTTTCTTGTCCTACATGCAAGGTTTGTTTTCTGGTAAGGAAAGTCACTATTGTGCTCCCATTGCCATACACAGTACAAATAGCACTCGCATCTGTTCCCAGCAAGTATAGTGTATTGGAAAGAAGAGAACTACAGTTCTTTTCAGTTTTCTAAACAGAGTTGAACTAGATATGACTCATGTGTTAGAAGCACAATTCTTTTGTTCTGAGCAAGCTCACTTTTCTGGCCATGTAGGCAACACAGTAGAGTAAAAGGGAGCTTTTTTCTCAAAGGCAGAGTGTGTTTCTTGTAAGGCATGCCAGTGTTTGTTTCCCATTGATAAACGGAGTTGAATCACATACAGTTTCTGGTCCCATGAGCAAGAGTTGTTTTCTGGTAAGGAAAGTCACTATTGCACTCCCATTGCCAAAAAAAGTGCAAATAGCCCTCTCGTCTGTTCCCAGTAAGTACAGTTTATTGGACTGAAGAGAAGCTGTTCTTGTCAGTTTCCTAAGCAGAGTTGAACTAGATATGGGCCGTGTGTAGAAAGCACAGTTCTTTTGTTCTGTGCAAGCTAACTGATTTGGCCTTACAGAAACACAGTAGAGTAGAAGAGTGCTCTTTTCTCAAAAGCAGAGTGTGCTTCTTGTAAGGCGAGCTAGTGTTTGTTTCCCATTCATAAATGGAGTTGAATCACATGCTCTTTCTTGTCCTACATGCAAGGTTTGTTTTCTGGTAAGGAAAGTCACTATTGTGATCCCATTGCCATACACAGTGCAAATAGCACTCGCATCTGTTCCCAGCAAGTATAGTGTATTGGAATGAAGAGAACTACAGTTCTTTTCAGTTTCCGAAACAGAGTTGAGCTAGATATGACTCATGTATTAGAAGCACAATTCTTTTGTTCTGAGCAAGCTCACTTTTCTGGCCATGTAGGCAAAACAGTAGAGTAAAAGAGTATTTTTTTTTATAAGCAGAGTGTGTTTCTTGTAAGGCATGCTAGTGTTTGTTTCCCATTGGTAAACGGAGTTGAATCACATGCTGTTTCTGGTCCCACGAGCAAGAGTTGTTTTCTGGTAAGGAAAGTCACTATTGTGCTCCCATTGCCAAAAAAAGTGCAAATAGCACTCTTGTCTGTTGACAGCATGTACAGTTTATTGGACTGAGGAGAAGGTACTGTTCTTGTCAGTTTCCTAAGCAGAGTTGAACTTGGTATTACCCGTATTTGTAGGAAGTACAGTGTTTTCTTCTCAGCAAGCTCACTGTTCTGGCCCTATAGGAAACACAGGAGAGTAGAAGAGTGCTCTTTTCTCAAAAGCAGAGTGTGTTTCTTGTAAGGCGAGCTAGTGTTTGGTTCCCATTGATAAACGGAGTTGAATCACATGCTGTTTCTGGTCCTATAAGCAAGAGTTGTTTTCTAGTAAAGCATGTCACTATTGTGCTCCCATTGCCAAACACAGTGAATATAGCACTCGGGTGTGTTCCCAGCAATACAGTGTATTGTCATGAAGAGACGCAACTGTCTTTGTAAATTTCCTAAGCAGATTTGAACTGGATATTACCTGTGTTTTTAGGAAGCACAGTTCTTTTGTTCTTAGCAAGCTCACTCTTCTGGCCCTATAGGAAACACAGTAGAGTAGAAAAGTGTTCTTTTCTCAAAAGCAGGGTGTGTTTTCTGTAAGGCGAGCTAGGGTTTGTTTCCCATTCATAAATGGAGTTGAATCACATGCAGAATCTGGTCCTATGTGCAAGAGTTGTTTTCTGGTAAGGAAAGTCACTATTATGCCCCCATGGCCATATACAGTGCAAATTGTAACTCGCGTCTGTTCCCAGCAAGTACTGTGTATTGGACTGAAGAGAAGCTACTGTTCTTGTCAGTTTCCTATGCATAGTTGAACTAGATATGGGCCGTGTGTGTAGGAAGCACAGTTCTTTTGTTCTTATCAAGCTCGCTCTTCTGGCCCTTTAGGAATCTCAATAGAGTAGAAGAGTGCTCTTTTCTCAAAAGCAGAGTGTGTTACTTGTAAGGCAAGCTAGTGTTTGTTTCCCATTCATAAACGGAGTGGAATCACATGCAGTTTCTGGTCCTATGAGCAAGAGTTGTTTTGTGGTAAGGAAAGTCACCATTATGCCCCCATTGCCATATAAAGTGCAAATTGGAACTAGCATCTGTTCCCAGTAAGTAGAGTGTATTGTACTGATGAGAAGCTATTGTTCTTGTCAGTTTCTTAAGCAGAGTTGAAGTAGATATGGTCCATGTGTGTAGGAAGCACAGGTCTTTTGTGCTGAGCAGTATCACTGTCCTGGTCCTATAGGAAACACAGTAGAGTAGAAGAGTGCTCTTTTCTCAAAAGCAGAGAGTGTTTCTTGTAAGGCGAGCTAGTGTTTGTTTCCCATTCATAAATGGAGTTGATTCACTTGAAGTTTCTGGTACTATGAGCAAGTGTGGTTTTCTGGTAAGGAAAGTCACTATTGCGATGCCATTCCCAAAAAAAGTGCATATAGCACTCGGTGTGTTCCCAGCAATTACAGTGTATTGGACTGTAGAGAATCTACGGTTCTTGTTAGTTTCCTAAGCAAAGTTGAATTAGGTATTGCCCCTGTTTGTAAGAAGGACAGTTTTTTGTTCGCAGCAAGCTCATTATTCTGGCCCTAAAGGAAACACAGTAGAGTAGAAGAGTTCTCTTTTCTCAAACGCAGAGTGTGTTACTTGAAAGGTGAGCAAGCGTTTGTTTCCCATTGATAAACGGAGTTGAATCACATGCAGTTTCTGGTCCTGCAAGCAAGAGTAGTTTTCTGGTAAGGAAAGACACTATTGTGCTCCCTTTGCATAAAAAAGTTCAAATGGCACTCGGGTGTGTTCCCAGCAAGTACAGTGTATTGGACTGAAGAGAAGCTACTGGTCTTATCAGTTTCCTAAGCAGAGTTGAACTAGATATGGCCCGGGTGTGTATGAAGCACATTTCTTTTGTTCTGAGCAAACTCACTGTTCTTGCCCTATGGAAACACAGTACAGTAGAAGAGTGGTCTTTTCTCAAAAGCACAGTGTGTTTCTTGTAAGGGGAGCTAGTGTTTGTTTCCCATTCATAAACAGAGTTGAATCACATGCAGTATCTGGTCCTATGAGCAAGAGTTTTTTTCTGGTAACTAAAATCACTATTATGCCCCCATTGCCATATACAGTGCAAATTGCAACTCGTGTCTGTTCCCAGCAAGTACACTGCATAGGACTAAAGAGAAGCTATTGTTCTTATCACTTTCTTAAACAGAGTTGAACTAGATATGGTCCATGTGTGTAGGAAGCACAGGTCTTTTGTTCTGAGCATGCTCACTATTCTGGCCCTGTGGAAACACAGTAGAGTAGATGAGTGCAGTTTTCTCAAAAGCAGAGTGTGTTTCTTGTAAGGTGAGCTAGTGTTTGTTTCCCAATGATAAACGGAGTTGAATCACATGTAATTTCTGGTCTTGAAAGCAAGAGTTTTATTCTGGTAAGGAAAGTCACTATTGTGCCTCTATTGCCGTACACAGTACAAATAGCAATGACGCTTGTTCCCAGCAAGTACAGTGTATTGGCCTGAAGAGACGCTACTGTTCTTGTAAGTTTCCTAAGCAGAGTTGAACTAGATATTACCCATGTTTGTAGAAAGCACAGTTCTTTTGTTCTCAGCAAGCTCACTTTTCTGGATCTATAGGAAACACAGTAGAGTAGAAGAGTGCTCTTTTAACAAAAGCAGAGTGTGTTTTCTGTAAGGTGAGCTAGCGTTTGTTTGCCATTGATAATCGGAGTTGAATCACATGCAGTTTCTGGTACGACTCATAAGAGTTGTTTTCTGGTGAGGAATGTCAGTATTGTGCTCCCATTGCCATAGAAAGTGCAAATAGCACTCAAGTTTGTTCCCAGCAGGTACAGTGTTTTGAACTGAAGAGAACCTACTGTTCTTGTCAGTTTCCAAAGCAGAGTTGAACTGTATATGACCCTTGTGTGTAGGAAACACATTTGATTTGTTCTGAGCAAGCTCACAGTTTGGGCCGTAAAGGAAACACAGTAGAGTTGAAGAATGGACTTTTCTCAAAAGTAGAGTATGTTACTTGTAAGGCAAGCTAGTGTTTGTTTCCCATTCATAAACGAAGTTGAATCACATGCAGTTTCTGGTCCTATGAGCAAGAGTTGTTTTCTTGTAAGGAAAGTCACTGTTGCGCTCCCATTGCCATACACAGTACAAATAGCATTCCCGTCTGTTTCCAGCAAGTAGAGTGTATTGGACTGAAGAGAAGCTACTGTTCTTGTCAGTTTCTTAAGCACAATTGAACGAGATATGGCCTGTGTCAGTAGGAAGCACAGTTCTTTTGTTCTGAGCAACCTCACTGTACTGGACCTATGGAAACACATTACGGTGAAGAGTACTCTTTTCTCAAAAGCAGAATGTGTTTCTTGTAAGATGAGCTATTGTTTGTTTCCCATTGATAAACGGAGTTGAATCACATGCTGTTTCTGGTCCTACAAGTAATAGTTGTTTTCTGTTAAGGAAAGTCACTATTGCGATCTAAATGTCATACACAGTGCAAATAGCACTCGTGTCTTTTCCCAGCAAGTACAGTGTATTGGCCTGAACTGATACTACTGATCTTGTTAGTTTCCTAAGCAGAGTTGAACTACATATTACCCGTGTTTGTAGGAAGCACAGTGTTTTGTTCTCAGCAAGCTCACTGTTCTGGCCCTATATGAAACACAGTAGAGTAGAAGCGTGCTCTTTCCTCAAAAGCATAGTGTGTTTCTTATAACGCAAGCTAGAGTTTGTTTCCCATTCATAAACGGAGATGAATCACATGCAGTTTCTGGTCCTATAAGAAAGAATTGTTTTCTGGTAAGGAAAGTCACTATCGTGCTCCCATTGCCAAAAAAAAGTGCATATTGCACTCACGTCTGTTCCCAGCAATTGCAGTGTATTGGACTGAAGAGAAGCTCCTGTTCTTGCCAGTTTCCTAAGCAGAGTTGAACTAGATAAGGGCTTTGTGTGTAGGAAGCACGGTTCTTTTGTTCTGAGCAAGCTCACTCTTCTGATCCTATAGGAAACCCAGTAGAGTAGAAGAGTGTTCTTTTCTCAAAAGCAGAGTATATTTCTTGTAAGGCGAGCTTGTGTTTTTTTTTCCTTTGATAAACGGAGTTGAATCACATGCAGTTTCTGGTCCTATGAGCAAGAGTTGTTTTCTGGTAAGGAAAGTAACTATTATGCCCCCATTGCCATATACAGTGCAAATTGTAACTCGTGTCTGTTCCCAGTAAGTACAGTGCATTGGACTGAAGAGAAGCTACTGTCATTGTCAGTATCTTAAGCAGAGTTGAACTAGATATGTTCCATGTAGGAAGCACAGTGCTTTTGTTCTGAGCAAGCTCATGGTTCTGACCATATAGGAAACAGAGTACAGTAAAAGAGTGCTCTTTTATCAAAAGTAGGTGTGTTTCTTTTAAGGCGAGCTAGTGTTTGCTTCCCATTCATAAAAGGAGTTGAATCACCTGCAGTTTCTGGTCCTACGAGCAAGAGTTGTTTTCTGGTAAGAAAATTCACTATTGTGCTCCCATTGTCATACACAGTGCAAATCGAACTGTCGACTGTTCCCAGCAAGTACAGTGTATTGGTATGAAGAGGAACTACTGTTCTTGTCAGTTTCTTAAGCAGAGTTGAACTAGATATGACCCGTGTGTAGGAAGCAAAATTCTTTTGTTCTGAGCAACCTCACTCTTTTTAGCTATGGAAACCAAGTACAGTAGAAGAGTGCTTTTTTATCAAAAGCAGAGTTTTTTCTTGAAAGGCGAGTTAGTGTTTGTTTCCCATTCATAACTGGAGTTGAATCACATGCAGTTTCTGGTCCTACGAGCAGGGTTTTCTTTCTGGTAAGGAAAGTCACTATTGCACGCTCATTGCCATAATCACTGCAAAGAGCACTCGCGTCTGTTCCCAGCATGTACAGTGTATTGGACTGAACAGAATTACAGTTCTTGTCAGTTTCCTAAGCAGAGTTGAACTAGATATGGCCCGTGTGTGTAGGAAGCACAGTTCTTTTGTTCTGAGCAAGCTTACTGTTTTGGCCGTATAGGAAACACAGTAGAGTAGAAGAGTGCTCTTTTCTCAAAATCAGAATGTGTTTCTTGTAAGGCAAGCTAGTGTTTGTTTCCCATTCATAAATGGAGTTTAATCACATGCAGTTTCTTTTCCTACGAGCAAGAGTTGTTTTCTGGTTAAGAAAGTCACTATTGCATTCCCATGGCCATACACAGTGCAAATAGCACTAGCGTGCTTTTCCAGCAAGTACAGTGTATTGGACTGATGAGAAGCTACAGCTCTTGTCAGTTTTCTAAGTAGAGTTGTACTAGATATGGCCCGTGTGTTTAGGAAGCACAGTTGTTTTGTTCTGAGCAAGCTCACTGTTCTGGACTTATAGGAAACACAATAGAGTAGAAGAGTGCTTCTTTCTCAAAA
Source organism: Peromyscus eremicus (assembly GCF_949786415.1). Taxonomy (NCBI): domain Eukaryota; kingdom Metazoa; phylum Chordata; class Mammalia; order Rodentia; family Cricetidae; genus Peromyscus; species Peromyscus eremicus. The sequence goes on along the minus strand of NW_026734376.1, from coordinate 129,693 downwards.
GCAAAGTGTGTTACTTGTAAGGCGAGTTAGTGTTGGTTTCACATTCATAAATGGAGTTGAATCACATGAAGTTTCTGTTCCTACGAGCAAGAGGTGTATTAAGGTAAGGAAAGTCTCTAATGCACTCCCATTGCAATACACAGTGCAAATAGCTCTTGCGTCTGTTCCCAGCAAGTACAGTGTATTGGACTGAAGATAAGCTACTGTTCTTGCCAGGATCCTAAGCAGAATTGAACTAGATATGGCCGTGTGTGTAGGACGCACAGTTCTTCTGTTCTGAGCAAGGACACTGTTCTGGAACTTTAGGAAACACAGTAGAGTAGAAAAGTGCTCTTTTCTCAAAAGCAGGGTGTCTTTCTTCTGAGGCGAGCTAGTTTTGGTTTCCCTTTCATAAGTGGAGTTGAATCACATGCAATTTCTGTCCTACAAGCAAGAGTTGTTTTCTGGTAAGGAAAGTCACTATTGCGCTCCCTTTGCTCTACACAGTGCAAAAAGCACTCGTGACTGTTCCAAGCACTTAACAGTGTCTTAGACTGAAGAGAAGCTACTGTTTTGTCAGTTTCCTAAGCAGTGTTTAACTAGATATCACTCGTGTGTGTAGGAAGCACAGTTCTTTGTTCTGAGCAAGCTCAGTGTTCTGGCCCTATAAGAAACAGAGTAGAGTGGAAGAGTGCTCTTTTCTCAAAAGCAGCGTGTGTTTCTTGTAAGGCGAGCTAGTGTTTTTTTTTCCCATTTATAATCGGACTTGAATCACATGCAGCTTATGGTCCTATGAGCAAGAGTTGTTTTCTGTTTAGGAAAGTCACTATTGTTCTCCCATTGCAATACACAGTGCAAATATCAATAGCATCTGTTTCCAGCAATTATAGTGTATTGGACTGAAGAGAAATTACGGTTCTTGTCATTATCCTAAGCATAGTTGAAGTAGATATGGCCCGTGTATATAGGAAGCACTGTTCTTTTTTTCTGGATAACCTCACTCTTCGGGCCATATAGGAAAAACAGTAGAGTAGAAGAGTGCTCTTTTCTCAAAAGCAGAGTGTGTTTCTTGTGAGGCAAGCTAGTGTTAGTTTCCCATTCAGAAACGGACTTGAATCACATACAGTTTCTGGTCCTATGAGCAACAGTTGTTTTCTGGTAAGGAAAGTCACTATTGCGCTCCCATTGCTCTACACAGTGCAAAAACACTTGTGACTGTTCCAAGCACTTAACAGTGTCTTAGACTGAAGAGAAGCTACTGTTTTGTCAGTTTCCTAAGCAGTGTTTAACTAGATATCACCCGTGTGTGTAGGAAGCACAGTTCTTTGTTCTGAGCAAGCTCATTGTTCTGGCCCTATAAGAAACAGAGTAGAGTAGAAGAGTGCTCTTTTCTCAAAAGCAGAGTGTGTTTCTTCTAAGGTGAGCTAGTGTTTTTTTTTTCCCATTCATAATCGGAGTTGAATCACATGCAGTTTATGGTCCTACGAGCAAGAGTTTGTTTTCTGTTTATTAAAGTTACTATTGTTCCCCCATTGCAATACACAGTGCAAATATCAATCGCATCTGTTTCCAGCAATTACAGTGTATTGGACTGAAGAGAATCTACTGTTCTTGTCAATGTCCTAAGCAGGGTGGAACTAGATATGGCCCCTGTGTGTAGGAAGCACAGTTCTTTTGTTCTGAGCTAGCTCACTGTTCTGGACCTCTGGAAAGACAGCAGAGTAAAAGAGTGCTCTTTTTTCAAAATCTGAGTGTTTTTCTTGTAAGGTGAGCTAGTTTTTGTTTCCAATTCATAAACTGAGTTGATTCACATGCAGTTTCTGGTCCTAGGAGCAAGAGTTGTTTTCTGGTAAGGGAAGTCACTATTGCGCTCCCATTTCCTTACATAACGCAAATAGCACTCACATCTGTTCCCAGCAAATACAGTGTATTGGACTGAAGAGAAGCTACTTTTCTTGTCAGTTTCCTAAGCAGAGTTGAATGAGATATGGCCCGTGTGTGTAGGAAGCACAGTTCTTTTATTCTGAGCAAGCTCACAGTTGTGGCTCTATAAAAATCACGTTAGAGTAGTTGCAAAGTGCTCTTTCCTAAAAAGCAGAGTATGTTCCTTGTCAGGCAAGCTAGTTGTTGTTTCCCATTCATAAACGGAGTTGAGTCACATGCAGTTTCTGGTCCTATGAGCAAGAGTTGTTTTCTGGTAAGGAAAGTCACTATTGCGCTCCCTTTGCCATACACAGTGCAAATAGCACTGGCGTCTGATCCCAGCAAGTACAGTGTATTGGACTGAAGAGAAGCTACTGTTCTTGTCAGTTTCCTAAGCTGAATTGAAGTAGACATGATCCGTCTGTGTAGGAAGCAAAGTTGTTTTTTTTTTTTTTTCTGAGTAAGCACTCTCTCTGGCCCTATACGAAATACAGTAGAGTAGAAGTGTGCTCTTTTTCAAAAGCAGAGTGTGTTTCTTGTAAGGTGAGCTAGTGTTTGATTCACATTCATACAAAGAGGTGGATCACATGCAATTTCTGGTCCTATGAGCAAAAGTTGTTTTCTGGCAAGGAAAGTCACTATTGTACTCCCTTTGCCATACACAGTGCAAATAGAACTCTCATCTGTTCAGAGCAAGTACAGTGTATTGGATTGAAGAGAAAGTACTGTTCTTGTCAGTTTTCTAAGCAGAGTTGAACTAGACATGGCCCTTGAGTGTTGGAAGCACATATCCTTTGTTGTGAGCAAGCTCACTGTTCTGGCACTATTGGAAACACAGTATAGTAGAAAAGTGCTCTTTTCTCAAAACCAGAGTGTGTTTCTAGTAAGGCGAGCTAGTGTTTGTTTCCCATTCATAACCGGAGTTGAATCACATGCACTTTCTGGTCCTACAAGCAGGAGTTTTTTTCTAGTACAGAAAGTAACTGTTTCGCTCCCTTTGCCATACACAGTTCAAATAGCACCCACATCTGTTTCCAGAAAGTACAGTGTATTGGACTGAAGAGAAAGTACTGTTCTTGTCAGTTTTCTAAGCTTAGTTGAACTAGATATGGCCTGTGTGTGTAGGAAGCAGTTTTTTTGTTCAGAGCAAGCTCTCTGTTCTGGTCCATTAGGAAACACTCTAGAGTACAAGAGTGCTCTTTTCTCAAAAGTAGAGTGTGTTTCTTGGAAGGCAAGCTAGCGTTTGTTTCCCATTCATAAAGGGAGTTGAATCACATGCAGTTTCTGGTCCTATGAGCATGATTTGTTTTCTGGTTAAGAAAGTCACTATTGCGCTGCCATTGAAATACACAGTGATAAAAGCACTCGCTTCTGTTCCCAGCAAATACAGTGTATTGGACTGAAGAGAAACTGGTGTTCTTGTCAGTTTCCTTGCAGAGTTGAACTAGATATGGCCTGTGTGTGTAGGAAGCACAGTGCTTTTGTTCTAAGCAAGCTCACTGTTCTGGCCCTATAGGAAACACAGTAGAGTAGAAGTGTGCCTTTTCTCAAAATAGAGTGTGTTTCTTGTAAGTCTAGCTAGTGTTTGTTTCCCATTCATAATCAGAGTTTATTGACTCACATGCAGTTTATGATCCTACAATCAAGAGGTTTTTTTCTGGTAAGGAAAGTCACTCTTGGGCTCCCACTGACAAACACAGAGCAAATAGCATTCACATCTGTTCCTAGCAATTACAGTGTATTAGACTGAAGAGAAGCTACTCTTCTTGTCAGAATCATAAGGAGAGTTGAACTAGATATGGCCCATGTGTGTAGGAAGCACGGTTCTTTTGTTCTGAGCAAGCTCACTGTTCGGGCCCTATAGAAAACACAATAGAGAAGAGTGCTCTTTTCTCAAAGTCAGGGTGTGTTTCTTGTAAGGACAGCTAGTGATTGTTTCCAATTCAAAAACAGAGATTAATCTCATGCAGTTTCTTGTCCTATGAGCAAGAGTTGTTTTTTTTTTAAAGAAAGTGACTATTGATCTCAAAAATCCATACCCAATGCAAATAGCACTCGCGTCTGTTACAAACAAGTACATTGTATTGGACTGAATGGAAGCTACTATTTTTCTCAGTTTCCAGAGCAGAGTTGAACTAGATATGGCCCGTGTGTGTAGGAAGCACAGTTCTTTTGTTCTGAGCAAGCTCACAGTTCTGGCCATATAGGAAACTGAGTAGAGTAGAAGAGTGCTCTTTTCTCAAAAGCAGAGTGTGTTTCTTGTAAGGCCAGCTAGTGTTTGTTTCCCTTTCATCAATGGAGTTGAATCACATGCAGTTTCTGGTCCTATGAGCAAGAGATGTTTTCTCTAAGGAAAGTCACTGTTGCGCTTCCATTGCCATACACAGTGCAAATAACACTGGCGTCTGTTCCCAGAAAGTACAGTGTATTGGCCTGAAGAAAAGCTACTGTTCTTGTCAGTTTCCTAAGCAGAGTTGAACTAGATATGGCCCGTGTGTGTAGGAAGCACATTTCTTTTGTTCTTAGGAAGCTCAATACTGAGGCCCTATAGGAAACAGAGTAGAGTAGAGAGTGATCTTTTCTCAAAGCAGCATGTGTTTCTTGTAAGGCAAGCTAGTGTTTGTTTTCCATTCATAAACGGAGTTGAATCACATGAAGTTTCTGGTCTTGCCATCAAGAATTGTTTTCTGGATCCCTGGGTACCAGCCTCTCTGAAGAAGACATGCCCAACTTGGTACCAGGTTCTGGCTACTGGGCAGGTTCCCTTCTAGCCCCACCTGGAAGGATCCCCTTCTCCAAGACCCCTGGCAGACCCTGCATTCTCCAAGTCCTGCCCCCACACCCATCTGCCCTAGCCCCAAGCCTCTTCCTGAGACTTAGAGGCCGGCCCACAGCTCCCATCTTGCCCCGGACTTCCCTTCTGGAGCACAGCTCCCATCCAGCCCCGGACTTCCAATTTGGACAAGAGAGCTCCCATCTGGACAAGAGAGAGAGAGACTTCCTGAATCTGTCAGCTCTGTCTGAACCAAGTGTGCGGATAAGGCAGAAAGCGAACCACAAGGAAATGGGCAGATGTCAAGGCAGAAACACATACAACAAAATGAATAGCAATACAGCATCACCAGGCCCTAGCCCTCCTCCAACACCTAGACCTGAACATCAGAAATTTGAAGAAGCAGAAGAAAATAGCCTTATGAATGACATCATGAAGAAGCTAGAGGCTTGTGTAGAGGAAAAGACAAAAAATGTGAAGAATGCTGTAAACAACTAGAGGAAAGGGCAAAGAAATTAGAAGAAATCAATAAAGTCCTGGAAGAAAACAATAAAGTACTGAAAGAAAATCAAGAAAAATCAATGAAACAAATGAAGGAAACAGTCCAAGGCCTGAAAAGGGAAATAGAAAAAATGAAGAAGACACAAACAGAGGAAATGCTGGAAATAGAAAATCTGAGAAATGATTGTTAACTTCAGATGCAAGTATAATCAACAGAATGCAAGAGATGGAAGAGAGGATCTCTAGCGTTGAAGATACAGTAGAAGAAATAGATTCATCAGTCAAAGGAAACACGAAAGCCAACAAAGTCAAGAACCAAAATGTCCAAGAAATTTGGGACACCATGAAAAGGCCAAACCTACGAATAATAGGGGTAGAAGAAGGAGAAGAATACCAACTCAAGGGCACAGAAAATATATTCAACAAGATCATAAAAGAAACCTTTCCCAACTTAAAGAAGGAAATGCCTATGAAGATACAAGAAGCCTATAGAACACCAAACAGACTAAATCCCAAAAAAAGTCCCCTCGCCACATAATAATTAAACAACTAAACGTACAGAATAAAGAAAGAATATTAAGAGCAGCAAAGGAAAAAGGCCAAGTGACATATAAAGGCAAACCTATCAGAATAACACTCGATTTCTCAATGGAGACTTTGAAAGCCAGAAGGACCTGGACAGATGTATGCAGACACTAAGAGAACATGGATGTCAGCCTAGACTAATATACCCAGCAAAACTTTCAATCACCATAGATGGAGTGAACAAGACATTCCATGACAAAGCCAGATTTAAACAATATTTATCCACAAACCCAGCCCTACAGAAATCCCTAGAAGGAAAATTCCAACCTAAGGAAGTCAGATACACCCTCGAAAACACAGGCAATAGATAAAGCCACAGCAGTAAACCCCAACGAAGAGAAGTACACACACATCACCACCAAAAAATAACAGGAATGAACAATCACTGGTCATTAATATCCCTTAATATCAATGGACTTAATTCACCTATAAAAAGACATAGGTTTACAGAATGGATATGAAGCAGGACCCATCTTTCTGCTGCATAAATGAAACACATCTCAAATTCAAAGATAGACACTACCTAAAAATAAAAGGCTGGGAAAAGACTTTCCAATCAAACGGTCTTAAGAAACAAGCGGGTGTAGCCATCCTGATATCCAGCAAAACAGACTTCAAACTAAAATCAATCAAAAGAGATCAAGAAGTGCATTACATACTCATCACAGGAAACATCCACCAAGATGAAGTCTCAATTCTGAACATTTATGCCCCAAACAGAAGGGCACCCACATATGTAAAAGAAACATTACTAAAGCTTAAATCACATATAAAACCCCACACATTAATAGTGGGAGACCTCAACACCTCACTTTCACCACTGGACAGATCTCCCAAATTGAAACTTAACAGAGAAATAAAGGACTTAACTGATGTCATGACTCAAATGGACTTAATAGATATCTACAGAACATTCCATCCTAACAAAAAAGAATATACCTTCTTCTCAGCACCCCATGGAACCTTCTCTAAAATCGACCACATACATGGCCACAAAATAAATCTCAACAGATACAAAACAATTAGAATAACCTCCTGCGTTCTATCAGACCACCATGGTCTAAAGTTGGATTTCAACAACAACAAAAACTACAGAAAACATACAATCTCATGGAAACTGAATAATATCCAACTGAATCACCAATGGGTTAAGGAAGAAATAAAGAAGGAAATTAAAGACTTCATGGAGATTAACAGAAATGAAGACACCACATATCCAAACCTATGGGACACTATGAAAGCAGTACTAAGAGGGAAATTCATAGCACTAAATGCCCACATAAATAAGTTGGAGAAATCTCACACTAGTGACTTAACAGCACACATTAAAGCTCTAGAACAAGAAGAATCAAAGTCTCCCAGGAAAAATAGATGCCAGGAAATTATCAAAGTGAGAGCTGAAATCAATAAAATAGAAACAAAGAGAACAATACAAAAAATTAATGAAACAAAGAGTTGGTTCTTTGAGAAAATCAACAAGATAGCCAAGCCCTTATCCAAACTAACCAAAAGACAGAGAGAGAGCATCCAAATCAACAAAATCAGAAATGAAAAGGGGGACATAACAACAGACATTGAGGAAATCCAGAGAATCATCAGGTCATACTTCAAAAACCTCTATTCCACAAACTGGAAAACCTAAAAGAAATGGATAATTTTCTGGATAGGTACCACATACCTAAATGAAATCAAGACCAGATAAACTATTTAAATAGTCCAATAACCCCTAACAAAATAGAAACAGTCATTAAAAGTCTCCCAACCAAAAAAAGCCCAGGACCAGATGGTTTCAGTGCAGAATTCTACCAGATCTTCAAAGAACAGTTAATACCAATACTCTCTAAATTGTTCCACACAATAGAAACAGAAGGAACATTACCAAACTCCTTCTATGAGGCTACAATTACCCTGATTCCTAAACCAAACAAGGATACAACAAAGAAAGAGAATTACAGAACGATCTCCCTCATGAACATTGATGCAAAAATACTCTATGAAATACTGAGAAACAGACTCAAGAACACATCAAAAAAATTATCCACCATGATCAAGTAGGATTCATTCCAGGGATGCAAGGATGGTTCAACATACGAAAGTCTGTCAATGTAATACACCATATAAACAAACTCAAAGAAAAAAACCACATGATTATCTCACTAGATGCTGAAAAGGCATTTGACAAAATCCAACACTCCTTCATGATAAAGGTCTTGGAGTGATAAGGAATACAGGGAACATATTTAAACATAATAAAGGCAATTTACAGCAAGCCAACAGCCCACATCAAATTAAATGGAGAGAAACTCAAAGCAATTCCTCTAAAATCAGGAACGAGGCAAGGCTGTCCGCTCTCCCCATACTTATTCAATATAGTACTTGAAGTTCTAGCCAGAGCAATAAGACAACATAAGGAGATTAAGGGGATAAAAATTGGAAAGGAAGAAGTCAAGCTTTCCCTATTTGCAGATGACATGATAGTATACTTGAGCAACCCAAAAGATTCCACCAAGGAACTGACACAGCTTATAAACACCTTCAGCAACATAGCAGGATACAAGATCAACTCAAAAAAATCAGTAGCCCTCCTATATACAATGGACAAAGAAGCGGAGAAGGAAATCAGAGATACATCACCCTTTACTATTGCCACAAATGACATAAAATACCTTGGGGTAACACTAACCAAGCAAGTGAAGGACCGATATGACAAGAACTTTAAGTCCCTGAAAAAAGAAATTGAAGAAGATGTCAGAAATGGAAATATCTCCCATGCTCATGGATAGGCAGGACTAACATAGTAAAAAAATGGCAATCTTACCAAAAGCAATCTACAGATTCAATGCAATCCCCATCAAAAAACCAACACAATTCTTCACAGACCTGAAAAGAATAATACTCAACTTCATATGGAAAAACAAAAAACCCAGGATACCCAAAAGAATCCTGTACAATAACACAACCTCTGGAGGCATCACGATTCCTTACTTCAAGCTATACTATAGAGCTACAGTAATAAAAACAACTTGGTACTGGCATAAAAACCGACATGTGGACCAATGGAATTGAATTGAAGACCCTGACATCAATCCACACACCTATGAACATATAATTTTTGACAAATAAGCCAAAAGTGCACAATGGAAAAAAGAAAGCATCTTCAACAAATGGTGCTGGCAAAACTGGATATCAACATGTAGAAGGCTGCAAATAGATCCATATCTATCACCGTGCACAAAACTTAAGTCCAAGTGGATCAAGGACCTCAACATAAATCCAGCTACTCTGAACCTGCTAGAAGAGAAAGTAGGAAGTATTCTTGAACGCATTGGCATAGGAGACCACTTCCTAAATAGAACACCAGTAGCACAGACACTGAGAGAAACAATCAATCAATGGGACCTCTTGAAACTGAGAAGCTTTTGTAGAGCAAAGGATACGGTCAACAAGGCAAAGCGACAGCCTACAGAATGGGAAAAGATCTTCCCCAACCCCACATCTGACAGAGGACTGATATCCAGAATATATAAGGAACTCAAGAAATTAGACATCAAAATGCCCAACAGTCCAATTAAGAAATGGGCTATAGAACTAAACAGAGAATTCTCAACAGAGGAAACTCAAATGGTCAATATGGCGCTTTCTTAGAAAATTGGGAATCCATCTCCCCCAAGATCCAGCTATACCACTCTTGGGCATGTACCCAAGGAATGCTCAACCACACCACAGAGTACTTGTTCAGCTATGTTCATATCAGCATTGTTTGTAATAGCCAGAACATGGAAACAACCTAGATGCCCTTCAGCTGAAGAATGGATAAACAAAATGTGGTATATATACACAATGGAACACTACTCAGCAGAGAAAAACAATAACATCATGAGGTTTGCAAGACAAATGGATGGATCTAGAAAAAAATCATCCTGAGTGAGGTAACCCAGACTCAGAAAGACAAACATGGTATGTACTCACTCATAGGAGGATACTAGATGTGGAACAAGGATGACTGGCCTGCTACTCACATCACCAGGGAGGCTACCTGGAAAACAGGACCCCAAGAAAGACACGGGGATTGCCCAATGACAGAGAAATGGAATGAGATCTACATGAACAGCCTGGACATGAGTGGGGGTAGTGAAGGGCGAGGGGCGAGAGAAAGAGAGCTTGTGGGAGCGGAAGATTCCAGCTGGATCAACAACAGAGAGGGAGAACAAGGAATAGGAGGCCATGGTAAACGAAGACCACATGAGAATAGGAAGAAGCAAAGTGCTAGAGAGGCTCACAGAAATCCACAAAGATACCCCCACAACAGACTGCTGGCAATGGTCGAGAGACAGCCCAAACTGACCTACTCTGGTGATGGGATAGCCAAACACCTTAATTGTCGTGCTAGAAACCTCATCCAACTACTGATGGATCTGGATACAGACATCCATGACTAGGCCCCAGGTGGATCTCTGGGAGTCCAATTAGCGAGAATGAGGAGGGTTTATATGAGCGAGAATTGTTGAGACCAAGGTTGGATATAGCACAGGGACAAATAGCCAAATGAATGGAAACATATGAAATATGAACCAATGGCTGAGGGGTCACCAACTGAATCAGGCCCTCTGAGTGGGTGAGACAGTTGATTGGCCTGATCTGTTTGGGAGGCATCTAGGCAGTGGGACCGGGTCCTGTGCTCATTGCAAGAGTTGGCTGTTTGAAACCTGGGGCCTATGCAGGGTCGCTTGGCTCGGCCTGGGAGGAGGGGACTGGACCTACCTGGACTGAGTCTACCAGGTTGATATCAGGCTGCAGGGAAGGCTTTGCCCTGGAGGAGATGGGAATGGGCTGTGGGCTGGGGGGGAAGGTGGTGGGGAAGGTGAGGGGGTAGGAGGGGAGAGAACAAGGGAATCCATGGCTGATATGTAGAATTGATTTGTGTTGCAAAATAAAAATTTAAAAAATTATATATTGGGTACACTTAAGGCCCAGTGCTATCTTTACCCTCTTCAGCTTACAATCTTGGTAGAATGAAACACTTGCTAAACAAGTCAACAAATGCATATAGAAAATTTCAATTTTTAATGTACAATGGATTATCTCTGAGCTACATTCAAAACACTGCACCAGGATGGTCATAGGTGGCTTTTACAGGTTTTTGGATCTTTGCATCAAGGCTTAAAAATGGCAGGTGGATAGAAGAAGCCTACAGTAAGGAAGAAGAACCTCCAGATATAAGAAGACTGAGTGCCAAGCTGTTAAAAAGTGTTCTGGATACCCAAGGAAAACTCATTAAATGTTGTGACTGGAGTGGATTCAGTAGGATTGGGAATTCTTTAGGGTAAGACAGGCTACACAGGAAGGCTGGTAGCTGGTGATGCCTTTGGACCACTCTAGACATGTATAAGTTTTACTTAGGGTGAGATAAGAATCCTCTACAGGGTATTAGTCAAAGGAGATACATACATCTTTGTTTCAAATGGATGACCCCTTAGTGTGGGAAATAGAGTTGAATAGATAGTAGGAGGAAAAACAAGAGGGGACATAGCAGTCTCAATACATAATGGATGGAGATACATCACCAATATGGTGGATGTGGTCAGATCCAGGATATATTTAAAAGGATGAACTGACAGGTCTTCTGTGACATTGAATGTAGAATGTGATGTTCATTAAGAAAACAAGGAATCTTATGGATCTGGCTTAAGCGATTGATCAAAGGAGATTGCTTTCTGCTGAGACACAAAAGACTGTAGAAGAAACTGCTTGGCAAGTGTGTCCAGAACCAAGAGTTTACATTCAGATATGTGAGTTCAAAGAGTCTATTGAATACTTAAGTGGGGATGTTCCATAGACAAATTAAGACATATTTCAAGGACTCCAAGGGACTCTGAAAGCAGATCCTACATACCATTCCAATCTGTCCAAGTGTGCTTTTTCTGTTCCTAGATGACTTATTGATTGTGCATATATTAAAATTTCTTGCTTGTTTCTCTGATCTCCAACAGCAAGATATAGGTAAGAAGCAGCTTTTTAGCTTGCTCAATTTAGGAGCTCAATAAAGTCTGATTAATTGAAAAAAAGTTGTTTTCTGGAGAGGAAAGTCACTATTGCACTCCCATTGCCATACACAGTACAAAACACTCGCGTCTGTTCCCAGGAAATACAGAGTATTGGACTGACAGGAAGCTACTGTCACTGTTAGTTTCCTAAGCAGAGGTGAACTAAGTATGGCCCATGTGTGTTGGAAGCACAGTTCTTTTGTTCTGTGCAAGTTCACTTTTCTGGCACTATGGGAAACACAGTAGCGTAGAAGAGTGCTGTTTTCTCAAAGGCAGAATGTGTTTCTTGTAAGGCGAGCTAGTGTTTGTTTAACTTTCATAAACGGTGTTGAATCACATGCAGTTTCTGATCCTACCAGCAAGAGTTGTTTTATGGTAAGGAATGTCACTATTGTGCTCCCAATGTATACACAGTGCAAATAGCATTCGCGTCTGTTCCCAGCACATACAGTGTAATGGACTGAAGAGAAGCTACTGTTCTTGTGAGATTCCTAAGCAGAGTTGAACTAGATATGGCCCATGTGTGTTGGAAGCACAGTTCTTTTGTTCTGAGCAAGCTCACTGTTCTGTCCTTATAGGAAAAATAATAGAGTAGAAGAGTACTCTTTTCTGAAAAGCAGAATGTGTTTCCTGTAAGGCGAGCTAGTATTTGTTTCCCATTCATAAATGGAGTTGAATCACATGCAGTTTCTGGTCCTATGAGCAAGAGTTGTTTTCTGGTAAGGAAAGTCAGTATTGTTTCACTATTGACATACACAGTGCAAATATCACTAGCGTCTGTTCCCACCAAGTATAGTGTATTGGACTGAAAAGAAGCTACTGTCTTGTCAATTTCCTAAGCAGATTTAAACTTGATATGGCCTGGGTATGTAGGAACCACAATTCTTTGGTCTAAGCAAGCTCACTGCTCTGACCCTATGGAAACACAGTAGAGTAGAAGCGTGCTCTTTTCTCAAAAGCAGAGTGTGTTTTTGTAAGGCGAGCTAGTGTTTCTTTCCCATTTATGAACGGAGTTGAATCACATGCAGTTTCCGGTTCAACAAGCAAGAGTTGTTTTCTGGTAAGGAAAGTCACTATTGTGCTCCCATTGCTATACACAGTGCAAACAGCTCTCGCATCAGTTCCCAGCAATTACAATGTATTGGACTGAAGTGAAGCTACTGTTCTTGTCAGTATCCTAAGCAGAGTAAAAGTAGATATGGCCTGTGTGTAGGAAGCACAGTTCTTTTGTTCTGAGCAAGCTCACTCTTCTGGCCCTGTAGGAAACAAAGTAGAGCAGAAGAGTGCTCTTTTTTCAAAAGAAGAATGTGTTTCTTGTAAGGCGTGGTAGTGATTGTTTCCTATTCATAAACGGAGCTGAATCACATGCAGTTTCTGGCCCTACGAGCAAGAGTTGTTTTCTGGTAAGGAAAGACATTGTTGTGCTTCATTTTCCATACACAGTGCAAGTAGCACCTGTGTCTGTTCCCAGGAAGTACAGTGTATAGACTGAAGAGAAGCTACTCTTCTATTCAGTTTCCTAGGCCAAGTTGAACTAGATATGCCCCGTGTGTCTAGGAAGCACAGTTCTTTTGTTCTGAGCAAGCTCACTGTTCTAGCCCTAAAGGAAACACAGTGGAGTAGAAGAGTGCTCTTTTCTCAAAAGCAGAGTGTGTTTCTTGTAAGGCGAGAAGTGTTTGTTTCCCATCCATAAATGGAGTTGAATCACATGCACTTTCGAGTCCTACGAGCAAGAGTTGTTTTCTGGTAAGGAAAGTCACTATTGTTTCCCCATGCCATACACAGTGGAAATATCACTCATGTCAGTTCCCAGCAAGAACAGTGTATTGGACTGAAGAGAAACTACTGTTCTTGTCATTTCCTAAGAAGAGTTGATGTAGATATGGCCCGTGGGTGTAGGAAGCACAGTTCTTTTGTTCTGAGCAAGCTCACTGTTCTCACCCTACAGGAAATACAGTAGAGTAGAAAAGTGTTCTTTCCTCAAAAGCAGAATGTGTTTCTTGAAGGTGAGCTAACGTTTGTTTCCCATTCATAAAAGCAGTTGAATGAATCACATGCAGTTTCTGGCCCTACGACCAAGAGTTGTTTTCTGGTAAGAAAAGTCACTATTGAGCTGGGCGGTGGTGGCGCACGCCTTTAATCCCAGCACTTGGGAGGCAGAGCCAGGTGGATCTCTGTGAGTTCGAGGCCAACCTGGGCTACCAAGTGAGTTCCAGGAAAAGGCGCAAAGCTGCACAGAGAAACCCTGTCTCGAAAAACCAAAAAAAAAAAAAAAAAAGAAAAGTCACTATTGTTCCTCCATTGCCATACACAGTGCTAATATCATTCGCGTCTGTTCCCAGCAAGTACAGTGTATTGGACTGAAGAGAAGCTATTATTTTTCTCAATTTCCTAAGAAGAGTTGAACTAGATATGGCACGTGTGTATAGGAAGCACAGTTCTTTTGTTATGAGCAAGCTAACTGTTCTGGTCCTATAGGAAACAAGTACAGTAGAAGAGTACACCTTTCTCAAAAGCAGAGTGTGTTCCTTGTAAGGCGAGCTAGTGTTTGTTTCCCATACATAAACGGAGTTAAATCACATGCTGTTTCTGGTCCTACGAGCAAGATATATTTTCTGGTAAGAAAAGTCACTGTTGTGCTTCCATTGCCATACACAGTGCAAATAGCACTGGCGTCTGTTCCCAGCAAGTACAGTGTATTGGACTGAAGTGAACCTACTGTTCTTGTCAGTTTGCTAAGAGTTGAAATAGATATGGCCCGTGTGTGTAGAAAGCACAGTTTTTTTTTGTTCTGAGGAAGATCACTGTTGTGGCCCTACAGGAAAAGGTGTATAGTAGAGAGTGATCTCTTCTCAAAAGCAGCATGTTTTTCTTGTAAGGTGAGCCAGTGTTTGCTTCTTATTGATAAACGAAGTTGAATCACATTGCAATTTCTGGTCCGACCACCAAGAGTTGTTTTCTGGAGAGGAAAGTCACTATAGTGCTCCCATTGCTATACACAGTTCAAATAGCACTCGCGTCTGTTCCCAGCAAGTACAGAGTATTGGACTGACTAGAAGATAGTGGTCCTGTTAGTTTCCTAAGCAGAGGTGAACTAAATATGGCCCATGTGTGTTGGAAGCACAGTTCTTTTGTTCTGTGCAAGCTCACTTTTCTGGACCTATGGGAAACACAGTAGTGAAGAACAATGCTGTTTTCACAAAAGCAGAGTGTGTTTCTTGGAAGGCAAGCTAGTGTGTGTTTCACATTTGTAAACCGAGTTGAATCACATGTAGTTTCATGGTCCTACCAGCAAGAGTTGTTTTTTGGTAAGAAAAGTCACTATTGTGCACCCAATCCATACAAAGTGCAAAGAGCACTCGCGTCTTTTCCCAGCAAGTACAGTGTATTTGACTGAAGAGAAGCTACTGTTCTTGACTGTTTTCTAAGCAGACTTGAACTAGATATGGCCCGTGTGTGTAGGAAGCATATTTCATTTGTTCTGAGCAAGCTCACTGTTCTGTCCTTATAGGAAACAAAGTAGAGAAGAAGAGTGCTCTTTTCTCAAAAGCAGAGTATGTTTCTTGTAAGGCGAGGTAGTGTTTGTTTCCCATTCATAAACGGAGTTGAATCACATGCTGTTTCTGGTCCTAAGAGCAAGGTATATTTTCTGGTAAGGAAAGTCACTGTTGCGCTTCCATTGCCATACACAGTGCAAATAGCACTGGCGTCTGTTCCCAGCAAGTACAGTGTATTGGACTGAAGTGAACCTACTGTTCTTGTCAGTTTGCTAAGAGTTGAAATAGATATGGCCCGTGTGTGGAGGCAGCAAATTTCTTTTGTTCTGAGCAAGCTCACTCTTCTGGTTCTTTCAGAAACACTGTAGAGTAGAAGAGCGCTCTTTTTCAGAACCAGAGAATGTTTCTTGTAAGACGAGCTAGTGTTTGTTTTCCATTCATAAATGGAGATGAATAGCAGGCAGTTTCTGGTCCTACGAGCAAGAGTTGTTTTCTGGTAAGGAAAGTCACTATTGCACTCCCATTGCCATACACAGTGCCAATAGCACTCACATCTGTTCCCAGCAAGTACAGTGTATTGGACTGAAGAGAAGCTACTGTTCTTGTGAGATTTTTAAGCAGAGTTGAACTAGATATGGCCCATGTGTGTTGGAAGCACAGTTCTTTTGATCTGAGCAAGCTCACTGTTAAGTCCTTATAGGAAACACAATAGAGTAGAAGAGTGCTCTTTTCTGAAAAGCAGAATGTGTTTCTTGTAAGGCGAGCTAGTGTTCGTTTGCCATTCATAAACGGAGTTGAATCCCATGCAGTTTCTGGTTCTATGTGCAAGAATTGTTTTCTGGTAAGGAAAGTCACTCTTGCGTTCCCATTGCCATACACAGTGCAAATAGCAATTGTGTCTGTTCCCAGCATGTACAGTGTATTGGACTGAATAGAAGCTACTGTTCTTGTCAGTTTCTTATGCAGAATTGAACAATATATGCCCCGTGTTTTTGTGAAGCACAGTTCTTTTATTCTGCGCATGCCCACTGTTCTGGCCCTACAGGAAACAGAGTAGAGAAGAAGAGCTCTCTTTTCTCAAAAGCAGAATGTGTTTCTTGTAAGGTGAGTTAGTGTTTGTTTCCCACTCATAAACGGAAGTGAATCACATGAAGTTTCTGGTCCTACTAGCAAGAGTTGATTTCTGGTATGGAAAGTCACTATTGTGCGCTCATTGCCATACTCACTGCAAATACCACTCGTGTCTCTTCCAAACATGTACAGTGTATTGGACTGAGGAGAAGCTACTGCTCTTGTCAGTTTCCTAAGCAGAGTTGAAATAGATATGGCCTGTGTGTGTAGGAAGCACAGTTCTTTTTTTCTGAGCAAGCTCACTGTTCTGACTCTATAGGAAACATGGTAGAGTAGAAGTGTGCTTTGTTCTCAAAACGAGAGTGTGTTTATTGTAAGGCGAGCTAGTGTTGGTTTCCCATTCTTAAACAGAATTGAATCACATGCAGTTTCTGTTCCTAACAGCAAGAGTTGTTTTCTGGTAAGGAAATTCTCTATTGTCCTCCAATTGCCATACACAGTACAAAGAGCACTCGCGTCTGTTCCCAGCAAGTATGGTGTATTGGACTGAAGAGAAGCTACTGTTCTTGTCAGTTTCACAATCAGAGTTGAACTAGATGTGGCCATGTGTGTAGGAAGCACAGTTCTTTGTTCTGAGCAATCTCACTGTCCTGGCACTAGAGGAAACACAGTAGAGTAGAAGAGTGCTCTTTTCTCAAAAGCAGAGTGTGTTTCTTGTAAGTCAAGCTAGCGTTTGTTTCCCATTCATAAACGGAGTTGAATCACCTGCAGTTTCTGGTCCTACAAGCAAAAGTTGTTTTCTGGTAAGGAAAGTCACTATTGTGTTCCCATTGCCATACACAGTGTAAATAGCACTGGTGTCTGTTCCCAACAATACAGTGTATTGGACTGAAGAGAAGCTTCTGTTCTTGTCAGTTTTCTAAGCAGAGTTGAACTACACATGACCCGTGTGTGTAGGAAGCACATTCTTTTGTTCTGAGCAAGCTCACTGTTCTGGCCCTATAGGAAACACAGTAGAGTAGAAGAGTGCTCTTTATTCAAAAGCAGAGTGTCTTTCTTGTAATGTGAGCTAGAAATTGTTTTCCATTCATAAATGAAGTTGAACCACATGCAGTTCTGGTCCTATGAGCTTGAGATGTTTCCTTTTAAGGACAGTCACTATTGCAATACCATTGCCAAGTACAGTGCAAATAGCAGTCACGTCTGTTCCCAGCAAGTACAGTTTCTTGGAATGAAGGGATGACACTGTTCTTGTCAGTTTGCTAAGCAGAGTTGAATGAGATATGGTCCGTTTGTGTAGGAAGCAAAATCTTTTGTTCTGAGCAAGCTCACTGTCCTGGCCCTATAGGAAACAGAGTAGAGAAAAAGAGTGCTCTTTTCTCAAAAGCAGAGTGTGTTTCTTATAAGGTGAGCTAGTGTTTGTTTCTCATTCATAAACAGAGTTGAATCACACGCAGTTTCTGGTCTTACGTCCAAGAGTTGTTTTCTGGTAAGGAAAGTCACTACTGTGCTCCCATTGCTTTACACAGTGCAAATAGCTCTCACGTCTTTTTCCACGAAGTACAGTGTATTGAACGGAATAGAAGCTACTATTCTTGTCAGTTTCCTAAGCAGAGTTGAACTAGATATGGTTCGTGTGTGTAGGCAACACACTTCATTTCTTCTGAGCAAGATCACTTTTCTGCCCATATGGGAAACACAGTAGAGTAGAAGAGTGCTCTTTTCTCAAAGGCAGAGTGTGTTTCTTGTAAGGCAAGCGAGTGTGTGTTTCCCATTCATAAATGGAGTTGAATCACATGCAGTTTTTGGTTCTATGAGCAAGAGTTGTTTTCTGGTAAGGAAAGTCACTATTGTGCCCCTACTGCCATACACAGTGCAAATAGCAGTCGCGTCTGTTCCCAGCGAGTACAGTGTATTTGACAGAAGAGAAGCTACTGTTCTTCTCGGTTTCCTAAGCAGAGTTGAACTAGAAATGTCCCCTGTGTGTAGGAAGCACATCCTTTTGTTCTGAGCAGGCTCACTGTTCTGGACCTATAGGAAACAGAGTAGAGTAGAAGAGTGCTAATTTCTCAAAAGCAGAGTGTGTTACTTGTAAGGCGAGATAGTGTTGGTTTCCCATTCATAAATGGAATTGAACCACATGCAGTTTTTGGTCCTATGAACAAGAGATGTTTCTGGTAAGGATAGTCACAATTGCGCTACCATTGCCATACACAGTGCCAATATCAGTCGCGTCTGTTCCCAGCAAGTACAGTGTATTGGAATGAAGAGAAGCTACTGTTCTTGTCAGTTTCCTAAGAAGAGTTGAACTACATATGGTCCGTTTGTGCAGGAAGCACAATTCTTTTGTTCTGAGCAAGCTCACTGTCCTGGCCCTATAGGAAACACTGCAAAGTAGAAGGGAGCTGTTTTCTCAAAAGCAGAAAGTGTTTCTTGTAAGGCAAGCCAGTGTTTGTTTTCGTTCATAAATGGAGTTGAATCACATGCAGTTTCTAGTTCTATGAGCAAGAGTTATTTTCTGGTGAGGAAAGTCACTATTCCGCTCCAATTGCCATACACAGTGCAAATAGCAGTTGTGTCTGTTCCCCACAAGTACAGTGAATTTGACAGAAGAGTAGCTACTGCTCTTGTCAGATTCCTAAGCAGAGTTGAACTAGATATGGTCCCTGTGTGTACGAAGCACAGTTCTTTTGTCCTGAGCAAGCTCACTGTTCTGGCTTTTTAAGAAACACAGTGTAGTAGAAGAGTGCTCTTTTATCAAAAAATGACTGTATTTCTTGTAAGGTGATCTAGTGTTGGTTTCCCATTCATAAACAGAGTTGAATCACATGCAGTTTCTGGTCCTAGAACCAAGATGTGTTTTCTTGTAAGGAAAGTCACTATTGTGCTCTCATTGTCAAACATAGTGCATATAGCACTAGCGTCTCTTCCCACCAAGTACAGGGTATTGGACTGAAGAGAAGCTACTGTTCTTGACAGTTTCCTAAGCAGAGTTGAATTAGAAATGGCTCTTGTGTGTAGGAAGCACAGTTCTTTTGTTCTGAGCAAGCTCACTGTTCTGGACCTATAGGAAACACAATAGAGTAGAAGAGTGCTCCTTTCTCAAAAGCAGAGTGTCTTTCTTGTAAGGCGAGCTAGTGTTTGTTTCCCATTCATAAACGGAGTTAACCACATGCAGTTTTTGGTCCTATGGGCAAGAATTTTTTTTCTGGTGAGGAAAGTCACTATTGTGCTCCCATTGCCAAACACAGTGCTAATAGCACTCACGTCTGTTCTCAGCAAGTACAGTGTATTGGACAGGAAGAGGAGCTACTGTTCTTGTCAGTTTCCTCAGTGGAGTTAAACTAGATATGATCCTTGTATGTAGGAAGCACAATTCTTTTGTTCTGAGCAAGCTCATTTTTCTGGCCCTTTAGAAAACACAGTAGAGTAGAAGTGTGCTCCTTTCTAAGAAGCAAAGTGTCTTTCTTGTAAGGTGATCTAGTGTTTGTTTCCTATTCATAAATGGATTTGAATCACACGCAGTTTCTGGTCCTAGGATTTAGAGTTGTTTTCTGGTATTGAAAGTCACTATTGTGCTCCCATTGCCATACATTGTTCAAAAAGCAGTGGCGTCCGTTTCCAGTAAGTACAGTTTGTGAGACTGAAATGAAAATACTGTTCTTGTCAGTGTCCTAAGCAGAGTTGTACTAGACATAGCCTGTGCGTAGGAAGCACAGTTCTTTTTTCTTAGCAAGCTCACTATTCTGGCTCTATAGGAACCACAGTAGAGTAAAAGAGTGCTCTTTTCTCAAAAGTAGAGAGTATTTCTTGTAAGGCGAACTAGTGTTTGTTTCCCAATCATAAATATAGTTGAATCACATGTAGTTTCTGGTTCTATGACCAAGAGTTGTTTTCTGGAAAGGAAAGTCACTATTCTGCTCCCTCTGCCAAACACAGTGCAAATAGCACTCGTGTCTGTTCCCAGAAAGTACAGTGTATTGGACGTAGGAGAAGCTACTGTTCTTGTCAGTTTCCTAAGCAGAGTTGAACTAGATATGGCCCTGTGTGTAGAAAGCACTATCTTATATTCTGAGCAAGCTCACTGTTCTTGTCCTTTAGGAAACACAGTAGAGTAGAAGAGTGCTCTTTTATCAAAAGATGAGTGTCGTGCTTCAAAGACGATGTAGTGTTGGTTTCTCATTCAAAGACGGAGTTGTATCACATGCAGTTTCTGGTTATATGAGCAAGAGTTGTTTTCTGGTAAGGAAAGTCACTAATGTGCCCCCACTGCTATATACAGTGTAAATTGGAGTCACATCTGTTCACAGCGAATACAGAGTATTGCACAGAACAGAAGCTACTGTTCTTGTCTTTTTCCAATGCAGAGTTGAACTAGATATGTCCTGTGTGTGTAGGAAGCACATTCTTTGTTCTGAGAAGACCAACTGTTCTGGCCTTATAGGAAACAGAGTAGAGTAGAAGAGTGCTCATTTCTCAAAAACAGAGTGTGCTGCTTGTATGGCGAGCAAGTGTTGGTTTCCCATTCATAAACAGAGTTGAATCACATGCAGTTTCTGGTTCTATGAGCAAGAGATGTTTTCTGGTAAGGAAAGTGTCAATTGTGCTCCCATTGCTATACACAGTGCAAATAACACTTGTGACAGTTCCCAGGAAGTACAGTGTGTTGAATGAAAGAGAAGCTACTCTTTTTGTCAGTTTCCTAAGCAGAGTTGAACTAAATATGGCCCGTTTGTGTAGGAAGCACAGTTCTTTGTTCTGAGCAAGCTCTCTGTTCTGGCCAAATAAGAAACACAGAAGAGTAGAAGAGTGCTCTTTTCTCAAAAGCAGAGTGTGTTTCTTGTATGGCGTGCTAGTATTTGTTTCCCATTAATAAACGAAGTTGAATCACATGCAGTTTCTGGTCCTATGAGCAAGAGTTGTTTACTGGTAAGGAAAGTCACTATTGCGCTCCCTTTGCCATATACAGTGCAAATAGCAGTCGCATCTGTTCCCAGCAAGAACAGTGTATTGGACTGAAGAGAAGCTACTCTTCTTGTCAGTTCCCTAAACAGAGTTGTACTAGATATCGCCTTTGTGTTTAGGAAACACAGTTCTTTTGTTCTGTGGAAGCTCACTCTTCTGGCCCTATAGGAAAACACAGTGGAATAGATGAGTGCTCTTTTCTCAAAAGCAGAGTGTGTTTCTTGTAAGGCTAGCTACTGTTTTATTTCCCATTCATAAATGGAGTAGAATCACATGCAGTGTCTGGTTCTATGAGCAAGAGTTGTTTTCTGGTAAGGAAAGTCACTATTCTGCTCGCTCTGCCATACACAGTGCATATAGCACTGTAGTCTATTGCCAGCAAATACAGTGTATTGGACTTAGGAGAAGCTACTTTTCTTGTCAGTATCCTAAGCAGAGTTGAAGTAGATATGGACAGTGTGTGCATCAAGCACATTCTTTTCTTTTGAGCAAGCTCACTGTTCTGGCCCTATAGGAAACACAGTAGAGTAGAAGAGTGCTCTTTTCTCAAAAGCAGAGTGTGTTTCTTGTAAGGCTAGCTAGTGTTGGTTTCCCAATCATAAACGGAGTTGAATCACATGCAGTTGCTGTTCTTACGACAAAGAGTTGTTTTCTGGTAAGGAAAGTCACTACTGTGCTCCCATTGCTATACACAGTGCAAATAGCACTCTTGTCTCTTCCCAGGAATTACAGTGTATTGAATGGAACAGAAGCTACTGTTCTTGTCAGTTTCCTAACCAGAGTTTAACTAGTTATGGACCGTGTGTGTACAAAGCACATATCTTTTGTCCTGAGCAAGCTCACTGTTTTGGCCCTATAGGAAACACAGTAGAGTAGAAGAGTGCTCGTTTCTCAAAAGCAGAGTGTGTTTCTTGTAAGGCGAGCTAGTGTTTGTTTCCCATTCATAAATGGAGTTGAATCACATGCAGTTTTTGGTTCTATGAGCAAGAGTTGTTTTCTGGTAAGGAAAGTCACTATTCTGCCCCCACTGAAATACACAGTGCAAGTAGCAGTCGCGTCTGTTCCCAGCAAATACAGTGTATTTGACAGAAGAGAAGCTACTGTTCTTATTATTTTTCTAAGCAGCATTGAACTAGATACGTCCCGTGTGTGTAGGAAGAACATTCTTTTGTTCTGAGAAGGCTCATTGTTCTGGCCCTATAGGAAACAGAGTGGAGTAGAAGAGTGCTCATTTCTCAAAAGCAAAGTGTGTTTCTTGTAAGGAGAGCTAGTGTTTGTTTCCCATTCATAAATGATGTTGAACCACATGCAGTTTCTGGTCCAATGAACAAGAGATGTTTTCTGGTAAGGAAAGTCACTCTTGGGCTCCCTTTGCCATATACAGTGCAAATAGCAGTCACTTCTGTTCCCAACAAGAACAGTGTATTGGACTGAAGAGAAGCTACTGTTCTAGTCATTTTCCTAAGCAGAGTTGTACTAGATATGGCCCGTTGTTTAGGAAGCACAATTATTTTGTTCAGAGCAAGCTGACTATTCTGGTCCTATATGAAACACAGTGAAATAGAAGAGTGCTCCTTTCTCAAAAGCAAAGTGTGTTTCTTGTAAGGTGAGCTAGTGTTTGTTTCCCATTCATAAATGGAGTTGAATCACATGCAGTTTCTGGTAATACAAGCAAGAGTTTTTTTCTGGTAAGGAATGTAATTATTGAACTCCCATTGCCCTACACAGTGCAAATAGCACTCAAGTCTGTTCCCAGAAAGTACAGTATATTGGACTGGAGAGTAGCTACTGTTCTTGTCAGTTTCCTAAGCAGAGTTGAACTAGATATGGCCCCTGTGTGTAGGAAGCACATTTCTTTTGTTCTGAGCAAGCTCACTGTTCTGGCACTATAGGAAAAACAGTAGATTAGAAGTGTGCTCTTTTCTCAGAAGCAGAGTGTATTTCTTGTAAGGCGAGCAAGCGTTTATTTCTGCTTCATAAATGGAGTTGAATCACATGCAATTTTTGGTCCTATGAGCAAGAGTTGTTTTCTAGTAAGAGGAGACACTATTGTGCTCTCTTTGCCTTACACAGTGCAAAGAGCACTCGCGTCTCCTCCCAGCAATTACAGTGTTTTGGACGGAAGAGAAGCTACTGTTCTTTTCAGTTTCCAAAGCAGAGTTGAACTACATATGGCCCGTCAGTGTAGGAGGTAAAATTCTTTTTTTTAAGAGCAAGCTCACTCTTCTGGCCCTATAGGAGACATACAAGAGTAGAAGGGTGCTCTTTTTTTTTCAAATTAAAATGTGTTTCTTGTACAGCAAGCAAGTGGTTTTTTTTTTTTTTCCATTCATAAACGGAGTTGAATCACATGCAGTTTCTGGTCCTACAAGCCAGAGTTGTGTTCTGGTAAGGAAAGTCACCATTGTGTTCCATTGATACAAACAGTGCAAATAGGACTCGCATCTGTTAACAGCAAGTACAGTGAATTGGACTGAATGGAAGCTACTTTTCTTGTCAGATTCCTAAACAGAGTTGAACTAGATATGGCCTGTGTGTGAAGGAAGCACCGTTCTTTTGTTCTTAGCAAGCTCACTGTTCTGGCCTTAGGAAACACAGTAGAGTAGAACAGTGTTCTTTTCTCAAAAGTAGAGTGTGTTTCTTGTAAGGCGATCTTGTGTTTGTTTCTCATTCATGTACGAATGGAATCACATACAGTTTTTGGTCCTCCGAGCAAGAGTTGTTTTCTGGTAAGGAAAGTCACTATTTTGCTACCATTGCCATACACAGTCCAATTTACAGTCACGTCTGTTCCCAGCAAGTACAGTGTATTAAAAGGAAGAGAAGCTATTGTTCCTGTCAGTTTCCTAAGCAGAGTTGATCTAAATATAACCCGTGTGTGTAGGAAGCACACTTCTTTTGTTCTGAGCAAGCTCACTGTTCTCTCCCTATAGGAAACACAGTAGAATAGGACTGCACTTTTCTCAAAAGCAGAATGTCTTTATTGTAAGGCGATCTAGTATTGGTTTCCCATGCATACACGGAGTTGAATCACATGGAGTTTCTGGTCCTATGAGCAATAGATGTTTTCTTGTTGGAAAGTCACTATTGTTCTCCCATTGCAATATACAGAACAAATAGCAATCGCGTTTGTTCCCAGCAAGTTCAGTGTATTGGACTGAAGAGAAGCTACTGTTCTTGTCAGTTTCCTAAGCAGAGTTGTGCTAGATATGGCATATGTGTGTAGGAAGCACATTCTTTTTTACTGAGGAAGCTCACCGTTCTGGTCCTATAGTAAACAGAGTAGATTAGAAGAGTGCTCTTTTTTTAAAAGTAGAGTGTGTTTCTTGTAAGGTGAGCTAGTGTTTGTTTCCCACTCATAAATGGAGTTCAACCACATGCAGTTTCTGTTCCTATGAACAAGAGTTGTTTTCTGGGAGGTAAAGTCACTAATGTGCTCCCATTACCATACACAGAGCAAATAGCAATCGCATCTGTTCCCAACAAGTACTGTGTATTGGATTGAAGAGAAGCTACTGTTCTTGTAAGAATCCTAAGCTGAGTTGAACTAGATACAGCCTCTGTGTGTAGGTAGCACAGTTCTTTGGTTCTGAGCAAGCTCACAGTATTGGCCCTATATGAAACACAGTAGAGAAGAAGAGTGCTCTTTTCTCAAAAGCAGAGTGTGTTTTTTGTAAGGCGAGCTAGTGTTGGTTTCCCATTCATAAAGGAAGTTAAATCACATGCAGTTTCTAGTCCTACAAACAAGAGTTGTTTTCTGGTAAGGAAAGTCACTATTGTGCTCTCATTGCCAAACACAGTGCAAATAGCCATTGCGTCTGTTCCCAGCAAGAACAGTGAATTGGACTGAAGAGAAGCTACTGTTCTTGTCAGTTTCCTAAGCAGAGTTGAACTAGATATGGATCGTGTGTATGAAGCACAATTCTTTGGTTCTGAGCAAGCTCACAGTTCTGGCCCTTTAGGAAACACATTAGAGTAGAAGAGTGCTCTTTTCTCAAAAGCAGAGTGTGTTTCTTGGAAGGCGAGCACGCGTTTGTTTCCCATTCCTAAACAGGGTTGAATCACATACAGTTTCTGGTCCTACGAGCAGGAGTTGTGTTTTGGTAATAAAAGTCATTATTGTGCTCCAATTGCCATAAACAGGGCAAATAGCGCTCTCGTCTGTTCCCAGCAAGTACAATGTATTGGACTAAAGAGAAGCTACTATTCTTTTCAGACTCCTAAGTAGAGTTGAACTCGATATGGATCGTGTGTATGAAGCACAATTCTTTGATTCTAAGCAAGCTCACTTTTCTGGCACTTTAGGAAACAGTAGAGAAGAAGAGTGCTCTTTTCGAAAAAGCAGAGTGAGTTTCTTTGTAAGTCGAGCTAGTGTTTGTTTCCCATTCATATATGGAGTTGAATCACGTGCAGTTTTTGGTCCTACAAGCAAGAGTTGTTTTCTGGTAAAGAAAGTGACTACTGCACTCCCATTGCCATACACAGTGCAAATCGCCCTCACATATGTTCCCAGCAAGTACAGTGTATTGGACTGAATAGAAGCACATGTTCTTGTCAGTTCCTTAAGCAGAGTTGAACTAGACATGGCCTGTGTTTGTAGGAAGCACAGTTATTTTGTTCTGAGCAAGCTCATTCTTCTGGCCCTATCGGAAACACAGTACAGAAAAAGAGTCAATTTTCTCAAAAGTAGAGAGTGTTTCTCATGAGGCGAGCTTGTGTTTGTTTCCCATTCATAAACAGAGTTGAATCACCAGCAGTTTCTGGTCCTTTGAGCAAGAGTTGTTTTCTGGTAAGGAAAGTCACTAATACGCTCCCATTGCCATACTCAGTGCAAATAGCATTCGAGTCTGTTCCCAGCAAGTACAGTGTATTGCACTGAAGATAAGCTACTGTTCTTGTCAGTTTCCTAGGCAGAGTTGAACTAGATATGGCCCGTGTGTGTAGGAAGCAAAGTTGTTTTGTTCTAAGATAGCTCACTGTTCTGTCCCTATAGGAACCCAGTAGAGTACAAGAGTGTTCCTTTCTCAAAATCAGAGTGTGATTCTTGTCAGGCGAGCTAGTGTTTGTTTCCCTTTCATAAACGGTTTTGAATCACATGCAGTTTCTGGTTTCTACGAGCAAGAGTTTTTACTGGTAAAGAAAGTCACTATTGTGCTCCCATTGCCATGCACAGTGCCAATAGCCAATGCGTCTGTTCCCAGCAAGTACAGTGAATTGGACTGAAGAGAAGCTACTGTTCTTGTCAGTTTCCTAAGCAGAGTTGAACTTTATATGGACCACGTTTATAGTAAGCCCAGTTCTTTTGTTCTGAGCAAGCTCACTCTTCTGGCGCTATAGGAAACACAGTAGAGTAGAAGAGTGCTCTTTTCTCAAAAGCAGAGTGTTTTTCTTGGAAGGCAAGCTAATGTTTGTTTCCAATTCCTAAACAGAGTTGAATCACATACAGTTTCTGGTCCTACGAGCAGGATTTGTGTTTTGGTAATAAAAGTCATTATTGTGCTCTAATAGCCATAAACACTGCAAATAGCACTCTGGGCTGTTCCCAGCAAGTACAGTGTATTGGACAAAAGAAGTTACTGTTCACCCTGTTGTGATGGTTCACGCCTTTAATCCCAGAACTGGGGAAGCAGAGCCAGGCAGATCTCTGTGAGTTCAAGGCCAGCCTGGGCTTCCAAGTGAGTCCCAGGAAAGCACAAATCTACACAGAGAAACCCTGTCTCGAAAAAAAAAAAGCAGCTACTGTTCTTGTCAGTTTCCTCAGCAGAGTTGATCAAGATATGCTCCGTGTGGGTAGGAAGCACAGTTCTTTTGTTCTGAGCAAGCTCACTCTTCTGGCCTATAGGAAACACAGCAGAGTCAAAGAGTGCTCTTTTCTCAAAAGAAGAGTGTGCTTTTTGTTTGGCTAGCTAGTGTATGTTTCCCATTCATAAACGGAGTTGAATCACATGCAGTTTCTGGTCCTATAATCAAGAGTTATTTTCTGGTAAGGAAAGTCACTATTGTGCTCCCATTGCCATACCCGTTGCAAATAGCACTCGCGTCTGTTCCCAGCAAGCACAGTTTCTTGGACTGAAGAGAAGCTGCTGTTCTTATCACTTTTCTAAGAATAGTTAAACTAGATATGGCCCGTGTGTCAAAAGCAAAGTTCTTTGATTGTGAGCAAGCTCACTCTTCTGGCCCTATAGGAAACACAGTACAGTAAAAGAGTAAATTTTCTCAAAAGTAGAGTGTGTTTCTTGTAAGGCGAGCTAGTGTTTGTTTCCCATTCATAAACGGAGTTGAATCACATGCAGTTTGTGGTCCTATGAGCAAGAGTTGTTTTCTGGTAAGGAAAGACACTATTGAGCTCCCCCCATTGCCATACACAGTGCAATTAGCACTCGCGTCTGTTTTCAGCAGGTACAATGTAAAGAAAAGAAGAGAAGCCACTGTTTTTGTCAGTTTCCTAAGCAAAGTTGAACTAGATATGGCTTATGTGTGTAGGAAGCACATTCTTTTTTTCTGAGGAAGCTCACTGTTCTGGTCCTATAGTAAACAGTATAGAGTAGAAGAATGCTCTTTTTTTAAAAGCAGAGTGTGTTTCTTGTAAGGCGAGTTAGTGTTTGTTTCCCATTCATAAATGGAGTTGAACCACATGCAGTTTCTTGTCCTATGAGCAAGAGTTGTTTTCTGGGAGGGAAAGTCACTAATGTGCTCCTATTACCATACACAGAGCAAATAGCAATCGCATCTGTTCCCAACAAATACTGTCTATTGGATTGAAGAGAAGCTACTGTTCTTGTAAGATTCCTAAGCCGAGTTGAACTAGATATGGCCTGTGTGTGTAGGAAGCACAGTTCTTTGGTTCTGAGCAAGCTCACTGTATTGGCCCTCTAAGAAACACAGTAGAGTAGAAGAGTGCTCTTTTCTCAAAAGCAGAGTGTGTTTTTTGTAAGGCGAGCTAGTGATGGTTTCCCATTCATAAAGGAGGTTGAATCACATGCAGGTTCTAGTCCTACGAGCAAGAGTTGTTTTCTGGTAAGGAAAGTCACTAGTGTGCTCCCATTTCCATACACTGTGCAAATAGCACTTGCGTCTGTTCCCAGCAAGTACAGTATAATATACGGAAGAGGAGCTACTGTTCTTGTCAGTTTTCTAATCAGAGTTGAACTAGATATGATCCATGTGTGTAGGAAGCACAGTTCTTTTGTTCTGAGCAAGCTCACTGTTCTGGCCCTTTATTAAACACAGTAGAGTAGAAGAGTGCTCTTTTCTCAAAAGCAGAGTGTGTTTCTTGTAAGGCGAGCTAGTGTTTGTTTCCCATTTATAAACGTAGTTGATTCACATACATTTTCTGATCCTACGAGGAAGAGTTGTTTTCTGGGAAGGAAAGACACTATTGTTTTCCCATTGCCATACACAGTTCAAATAGCAGTTGTGTCTGTTCCCAGCAAATACAGTGTATTGGACTGAAGAGAAGCTACTGTTCTTGTCATTTTCCTAATCAGAGTTGAACTAGATATGGCCTGTGTGTAGGAAACACATTCTTTTGTTCTGAGCAGGCTCACTGTTCTGGCCCTCTAGAAAAAAGAGTAGAGTAGAAGAGTGCTCTTTTCTCAATAGCAGAGTGTGTTTCTTATAAGGTGAGCTAGTGTTTGTTTCCCATTCATAAATGGAGTTGAACCACATGCAGTTTATGGTCCTATGTGCAATAATTGATTTCTGAGAGGGAAAGTCACTAATGTGCTCCCATTACCATACACAGAGCAAATAGCATTTGCGTCGGTTCCCAACAAGTACAGTGTACTGGACTGAAGAGAAGCTACTGTTCTTGTAAGATTCCTAACCCGAGTTGAACTAGATATGGCCCGTGTGTGTAGGTAGCACATTTCTTTCGTTCTGAGCAAGCTCACTGTATTGGCCCTATATGAAACACAGTAAAGTAGAAGAGTGCTCTTTTCTCAAAAGCAGAATGTGTTTTTGTAAGGCGAGCTAGTGTTGGTTTCCCATTCATAAATGGAGTTGAATCACATGCAGTTTCTAGTCCTACGAGCAAGAGATGTTTTCTGGTAAGGAAAGTCACTATTGTGCTCCCATTGCCATACACTCTGCAAATAGCACTCGTGTCTGTTCTCAGCAAGTACAGTGTATT
Source organism: Peromyscus eremicus (assembly GCF_949786415.1). NCBI lineage: Eukaryota > Metazoa > Chordata > Mammalia > Rodentia > Cricetidae > Peromyscus > Peromyscus eremicus. Next base: position 100,224 of record NW_026734376.1, on the reverse strand, counting down.
GGATGGAAGAGAAGCTACGGTTCTCTCCAGTTTCCTAAGCAAAGTTGATCTAGATATGGCTCGTGTGTGTAGGAAGCACATTCTTTTGAAATGAGCAAGCTCACTCTTCTGGCCCTATAGGAAACACAGTAGAGTATAAGAGTGCTCTTTTCTCAAAAACAGAGTGTGTATTTGTAAGGAGCACTAGTGTAGTTTTCTATTCATTAACGGAGATAAATCATATGCAGTTTCTGGTATTACGAGCAAGAATAGTTTTCTGGTAAGAAAAGTCACTATTGTGCTCCCATTGCCATACACAGAGCAAATAGCACTTGCATCTGTTCCCAGCAAGTACAGTGTATTGGACTGAAGAGAAGCTACTCTTCTTGTCAATTTCCTAATCATAGTTGAACCAGATATGGCCCGTGTGTAGGAAACACAGTTCTTTTTTTCTGAGCAAGCTCACTCTTCTGGCCATATAAGAAACAGAGTAGAGAAAAAGAGTGCTCTTTTCTCAAAACCAGAGTGTGTTTCTTGTAAGGCAAGCTAGTGTTTGTTTCCCAGTCAGAAATGGAGTTGAATCACATGCAGTTGTGGTCCTATGAGCAAGAGTTTTTTTTCTGGTAAGGAAAGACACTATTGAGCTCCCTCCCATTGCCATACACAGTGCAATTAGCACTCGCGTCTGTTTCCAGCAGGTACAATGTAAAGGAAAGAAGAGAAGCCACTGTTTTTGTCAGTTTCCTAAGCAAAGTTTAACGAGATATGGCCCGTGTGTGTAGGAAGCACAGTTCTTTTTTCTGAGCAAGCTCACGCTTCTGGCCCTTTAGGAAACACAGTAGAGTAGAAGATTGCTCTTTTCTCAAAAGCAGAGTTTGTTTCTTGTAAGGCGACCTAATGTTTGTTTCTCATTCAAAAACGGAGTAGAATCACATATAGTTTCTGTTCCTACGAGCGAGAGTTGTTTTCTGGTAATGAAAGTCACTATTGCGCTCCCATTGCCATACACAGTGCAAATAACACTCGCGTCAGTTTCCCGCAAGTACAGTGTATTGGACTGAAGAGAAGCTACCGTTCTTGTCAGTTTCCTAAGCAGAATTGAACTAGATATGGCCCGTGTGTGTGGGTAACACAGTTCTTTTGTTCTGAGTAAGATCACTGTTCTGGCACTAAAGGAAAAACGGTAGAGAAGAAGAGTGCTCTTTTCTCAAAAGCAGAGTGTGTTTCTTGAAAGGCGGGCGAGATTTTTTTTCCAATTCATAAACAGAGTTGAATCACATTCAATTTTTGGTTCTACAAGCAAGAGTTGGTTTCTGGTAAAGAAAGTGACTATTGTGCTTCCATTGCCATACACATTACAAATCGCCCTCGCGTATGTTCCCAGCAAGTACAGTGTATTGGAATGAAAAGAAGCTAATGTTCTTGTCAGTTCCCTAAGCAGAGTTGAACTAGACATGGCCAGTGTTTGTGGGAAGCACAGTTCTTTTGTTCTGAACAAGCTCACTGTTCTGGCCCTATAGGAAACACAGTACAGTAAAAGAGTCAATTTTCTCAAAAGTAGAGAGTGTTTCTTGTAAGGCGAGCTAGTGTTTGTTTCCCATTCATAAGCGGAGTTGAATCACCAGCAATTTCTGGTCCTTCGAGCAAGAGTTTTTTTCTGGTAAGGAAAGTCACTATTGCGTTCCCATTGCCATACTCAGTGCAAATAGCACTCGTGTCCATTCCCAGCACGTACACTGTATTGCACTGAAGAGAAGCTACTGTTCTTGTCAGTTTCCTAGTCAGAGTTGAACTAGATATGGCCCGTGTGTGTAAGAAGCAAAGTTGTTTTGTTCTAAGAAAGCTCACTGTTCTGTCCCTATAGTAACACAGTAGAGTAGAGGAATGTTCCTTTCTCAAAAGCAGAGTGTGTTTCCTGTCAGGCGAGCTAGTGTTTGTTTCTTTTTCATATACGGTTTTGAATCACATGCAGTTTCTGATCCGATTAGCAAGAGTTTTTTTTTCTGGTAAGGAAAGTCACTTTTGTGCTCTCATTGCCAAACACAGTGCAAATAGCCATTGCGTCTGTTCCCAGCAAGAACAGTGAATTGGACTGAAGAGAAGCTACTGTTCTTGTCAGTTTCCTAAGCAGAGTTGAACTAGATATGGATCGTGTGTATGAAGCACAATTCTTTGGTTCTGAGCAAGCTCACAGTTCTGGCCCTTTAGGAAACACATTAGAGTAGAAGAGTGCTCTTTTCTCAAAAGCAGAGTGTGTTTCTTGGAAGGCGAGCACGCGTTTGTTTCCCATTCCTAAACAGGGTTGAATCACATACAGTTTCTGGTCCTACGAGCAGGAGTTGTGTTTTGGTAATAAAAGTCATTATTGTGCTCCAATTGCCATAAACAGGGCAAATAGCGCTCTCATCTGTTCCCAGCAAGTACAATGTATTGGACTGAAGAGAAGCTACTGTTCTTTTCAGACTCCTAAGCAGAGTTGAGCTAGATATGGATCGTGTGTATGAAGCACAATTATTTGATTTTAAGCGAGCTCACTCTTCTGGCACATTAGGAAACACAGTAGAGAAGAAGAGTGCTCTTTTCGAAAAAGCAGAGTGAGTTTCTTTGTAAGTTGAGCTAGTGTTTATTTCCCATTCATATATGGAGTTGAATCACGTGTAGTTTTTTGTCCTACAAGCAAGAGTTGTTTTCTGGTAAGGAAAGTGACTACTGCACTCCCATTGCCATACACAGTGCAAATCGCCCGCACGTATGTTCCCAGCAAGTACAGTGTATTGGACTGAAGAGAAGCACATGTTCTTGTCAGTTCCCTAAGCAGAGTTGAACTAGTCATTTCCAGTGTTTGTAGGAAGCACAGTTATTTTGTTCTGAGCAAGCTCATTCTTCTGGCCCTATCGGAAACACAGTACAGTAAAAGAGTCAATTTTCTCAAAAGTAGCGTGTGTTTCTTGTAAGGCGAGCTAGTGTTTGTTTCCCATTCATAAACGGAGTTGAATCACCAGCAGTTTCTGGTCCTTTGAGCAAGAGTTGTTTTCTGGTAAGGAAAGTCACTATTGCGCTCCCATTGCCATACGCAGTGCAAATAGCACTCGCGTCTGTTCCCAGCAAGTACAGTGTATTTCATTAAAGATAAGCTACTGTTCTTGTCAGTTTCCTAAGCTGAGTTGAACTAGATATGGCCCATGAGTGTAGGAAGCAAAGTTGTTTTGTTCTAAGAAAACTCACTGTTCTGTCCCTATAGGAACACAGTAGAGTAGAAGAATGTTCCTTTCTCAAAAGCAGAGTGTGTTTCTTGTCAGTCGAGCTAGAGTTTGTTTCTTTTTCATATACGGTTTTGAATCACATGCAGTTTCTGATCCGATTAGCAAGAGTTTTTTTCTGGTAAGGAAAGTCACTATTGTGCTCTCATTGCCAAACACAGTGTAAATAGCCATTGCATCTGTTCCCAGCAAGAACAGTGAATTGGACTGAAGAGAAGCTACTGTTCTTGTCAGTTTCCTAAGCAGAGTTGAACTGTATATGGCCTATGTGTAGGAAGCACAGTTCTTTTTTTCTGAGCAAGCTCACATTTCAGACTCTGTGGAAACACTGTAAAGTAGAAGATTGCTCTTTTCTCAAAAGCAGAGTGTGTTTCTTGTAAGGCAAGCTAGTGTTTGTTTCCCATTCATAAACCGAGTGGAATCACATGCAGTTTCTGGTCCTACAAGCAAGAGTTGTTTTCTGGTAAGGAAAGTCACTATCACGTTCCCATTGACATTCACAGTGCAAATAGCACTTGCATCTTTTTCCATGAAGTACAGTGTATTGGACTGAAGAGAAGCTACTGTTCTTGTCAGTTTCCTAAGCAGAGTTGAACTAGGTATGGCCCGTGTGTAGGAAGCACAGTTCTTTTGTTCTGAGCAACCTCACTTTTCTAGCACTATGGAAACACAGTACCGTAGAAGAGTGTTCTTTTCTCAAAAGCAGAGTGTGTTTCTTGTAAGGGGAGCTAGTGTTTGTTTCTCATTCATATACAGAGTTGAATTACATGCAGTTTCTTGTCCTACGAGCAAGAGTTGTTTTCTGGTAAGGAAAGTCACTTTTGTGCTCCCACTGCAAAAAAAAAAAGTGCATTTTTCACTCGCGTCTATTCCCATCAAGTACAGTGTATTGGACTGAAGTGAAGCTACTTTTCTTGTCAGTATCTTAAGCAGAGTTGAACTAGATATGGCCCGTGTGTAGGAAGCACAATTCTTTTGTTCTGAGCAAACTCACTTTTCTAGCACTATGGAAACACAGTACAGTAGAAGAGTGCTCTTTTCTCAAAAGCAGAGTGTGTTTCTTGTAAGGTGAACTAGTGTTTGTTTCTCATTCATAAACAGAGTTGAATTACATGCAGTTTCTTGTCCTACGAGCAAGAGTTGTTTTCTTGTAAGGAAAGTCACTTTTGTGCTCCCACTGCAAAAAAAAGTGCATTTTGCACTCGCGTCTGTTCCCAGCAAGTACAGTGTATTGGACTGAAGTGAAGCTACTTTTCTTGTCAGTATCTTAAGCAGAGTTTAAGTAGATATGTCTCGTGTGTGTAGGAAGCAGAGTTCTTTTGTTCTGAGCAAGCTCACTCTTCTGGCCTTATAGGAAACACAGTAGAGTAGAAGAGTGCTCTTTCCTCAAAAGCAGTGTGTGTTTTTGTAAGGCGAGCTAGTGTTTGTTTCCCATTCAAAAACGGAGTTGAATCACATGTACTTTCTGGTCCTACTCACAGGAGTTGCTTTCTGTTAAGGAATGTCACTGTTATGCTCCCATTGCTTTATACAGTGCAAATAACACTCTCGTCTCTTCCTTGCCAATACAGTGTATTGGACCGAAGAAAAGCTACTCTTCTTGATAGTTTTTTAAGCAGAGTTGAACTGGATATGGATCATGTGTGTAGGAAGCACAGTTCTTTTGCTCTGAGCAAGCTCACTGTTCTAGCCATGTGGAAACATAGTGGAGTAGAAGAGTGCTCTTTTCTCAAAAGCAGAGTGTGTTTCTTGTAAGGCGAGCTAGTCTTGTTTTCCCATTTATAAACGGAGTTGAATCACATGCAGTTTCTGTCATATGAGCAAGAGTTGTTTTCTGGTAAGGAAAGTCACTATTTTACCCCCTTTGACATATACAGTTAAAATTGCTACTCGCGTCTGTTCCCACCAAGTACAGAGTATTGTACTGAAGAAATGCTACTGTTCTTGACAGTTTCTTAAGTAGAGTTGAACGAGATATGGTTCGTGTGTGTAGGAAGCACAGTTCTTTTGTTCTGAGCAAGCTCACTGTTCTGGCCTTATAGGAAACACAGTAGAGTAAAATAGTGCTCTTTTCTCAAAAGCAGAGTGTGTCACTTATAAGGCAAGCTAGTGTTTTTTTCTCATTCATAAATGTGTTAATAGCACTCGTGTCTGTTCCCAGCAAGTACAGGGTTTTCAACTGAAGAGAACCTACTGTTCTTGTCAGTTTCTTAAGCAGATTTGAACATTGTATAGGCCGCGTGTTTAGGAAGCACAGTTCTTTGGTTCTGAGCAAGTTCATAGTTCGTGCCCTTTAGGAAACACAGTAGAGTAGAAGAGGGCTTTTTCTCAAAACCAGAGTGTGTTTCTTATAAAACTAGCTAGTTCTTTTTTCCCTTTAATATATGGAGTTGAATCACATGCAGTTTCTGGTCCTACTCACAAGAGTTGCTTTCTGGTATGGAAAGTCACTGTTGCGCTCCCATTGCCATACACAGTGCAAATAGCACTTGCGTCTGTTCCCAGCTATTACAGTATTTTGGACTGAAGAGAAGCTACTGTTCTTGGCAATTAACAAAGCAGAGTTGAACTGTATATGGCTTTTGTGTGTAGGAAGCACAGTTCTTTTGTTCTGAGAAGCTCACAGTTCAGGCCATATAGGAAACAGAGTAGAGTAGAAGAGTGCTCTTTTTTCAAAAGCAGAGTATATTACTTGTAAGGCGAGATTGTGTTTGTTTCACATTCATAAGCGGAGTTGAATCACATGGAGTCTCTGCTCAATGTTCAAGAGTTGTTTTCTGGTATGGAAAGTCACTATTTTGATCTCATTGCCATAAACAGTGCAAATAGCACTCGGGTCTTTTCCCAGCAAGTTCAGTGTATTGGACTGAACAGAAGCTACTGTTCTTGTAAGGTTTCCTAAGCAGAGTTTTACTAGATATTACCCGTGTTTGTAGGAAGCATAGTTTTTTGTTCACAGCAAGCTCACTTTTCTGGCCCTATAGGAAAAACAGTAGAGTAGAAGAGTTTGCTTTTCTCAAAAGCAGAGTGTGTCTCTCGTAAGGCGAACTAGGGTTTGTTTCCCATTGATAAATAGAGTTGAATCACATGCTGTTTCTGGTCCTACACGCAATAGTTGTTTTCTGGTAAGGAAAGTCACTATTGTGATCCCATTGACATAAACATTGCAAATAGCACTCGCGTCTTTTCCCAGCATGTTCAGTGTATTGGCCTGAACCGAAGCTACTACTGTTCTTGTTAATTTCCTAAGCAGCGTTGAACTAGATATTACCCGTGTTTGTTGGAAGCACAGTTCTTTTTTTCATAGCAAGCTAACTTTTCTGTCTCTATAGGAAAACAGTAGACTAAAAGAGTGCTCTTTTCTCAAAAGCAGAGTGTGTTTGTTGTAAGGCAAGCAAGTGTTTGTTTCCCATTCATAAACAGAGTTGAATCACTAGCAGTTTCTGGTCCTATGAGTAAGAGTTGTTTTCTGGTGAGGAACGTCACTATTGCGCTCCCTTTGCCATACACAGTGCAAATAGCACTGGCGTCTGTTCCCAGCAAGTACAGTGTATTGGACTGAAGAGAAGCTACAGTTCTTGTCAGTTTCCTAAGCAGAGTTGAACTAAATATGGTCCATATGTGTAAAAAGCACAGGTCTTTTGTTCTGAGAAAGCTTACTGTTCTGGCCCTGTGGAAACACAGTAGAGTATAAGAGTGTTTCTTTCTCAAAGCAGAGTGTGTTTCTTGTATGGCGAGCTAGTATTTGTTTCCCATTGATAAATGTAGTTGAACCACATGCAGTTTCTGGTCATACGAACAAGAGATGTTTTCTGGTAAGTAGTGTCACTATTGTGTTCTCATTGCCATAAACAGTACAAATAGCACTCTTGTCTGTTCCCAGCATGTACAGTGTATTGGACTGAAGAGAAGCTACTGTTCTTGTCAGTTTCCTAAGCAGAGTTGAACTAGATATGGCCCGTGTGTGTAGGAAGCACAGTTCTTTTGTTCTGAGCAACCACACTGTTCTGGCCCTATGGAAAGACAGTACAGGAGAAGAGTGGTCTTTTTTCAAAAGCAGAGTGTGTTTCTTGTAACTTGAGCTAGTGTTTGTTTCCCAATCATAAACTTAGTTGAATTACATGCAGTTTCTTGTCCTACCAGCAAGAGTTGTTTTCTGGAAAGGAAAGTCACTTTTGTGCTTCCTCTGACAAAAAAAGGGCATATTGCACTCGCGTCTGGTCCCAGCAAGTACAGTGTATTGGACTGAAGAGAAGCTGCTGTTCCTGTCAGTTTCCTAAGCAGAGTTGAACTAGGTATGGGCCGTGTGTGTAGAAACCACAGTTCTTTAGTTCTGAGTAGGATCACACTTCTGGCCCTTTAGGAAACACTGTAGAGAAGAACAGTGTTCATTTCTGAAAAGCTGAGTGTGTTTCCAGTAAGGCGAGCTAGCGTTTGTTTCTCATTTATAAACGGAGTTGAATCATATGCAGTTTCTGCTAATATGAGAAAAGGTTTCTTTTTGGTAAGGAAAGTCACTATTATGCCCCCATTGCCATATACAGTGCAAATTGCAACTCGCATCTGTTCCCAGGTAGTACAGTGTATTGGATTGAAAAAAAGCTATTGATCTTGTCAGTTCCTTAAGCAGAGTTGTACTAGATATGGTCTATGTGTGTAGGAAGCACAGGTCTTTTGTTCTGAGCAAGCTCACTGTTCTGGCCTGTGGAAACACAGTAGAGTAGAAGAGTGCTCTTTTCTAAAAAGCAGAGTGTGTTTCTTGTAAGGCGAGCAAGCGTTTGTTTTCCATTGATAAATGGAGTTGAATCACATGCAGTTTCTGCTCCTACGAGCAAGAGTTGTTTTCAGGAAAGGAAAGTCATTTTGTGCTCCCCCTGACAAAAAAAGTGCATATTGCACTCCCGACTGTTCCCAGCAAGTACAGTGTATTGGACTGAAGAGAAGCTACTGTTCTTGTCAGTTTCCTAAGCAGAGTTGAACTAGATATGGCCCGTGTGTGTAGGCAGCACAGTTCTTTTGTTCTGAGCAACCACACTGTTCTGGCCCTATGGAAAGACAGTACAGGAGAAGAGTGGTCTTTTTTCAAAAGCAGAGTGTGTTTCTTGTAACCTGAGCTAGTGTTTGTTTCCCATTCATAAACTGAGTTGAATTACATGCAGTTTCTTGTCCTACCAGCAAGAGTTGTTTTTTGGAAAGGAAAGTCACTTTTGTGTTCCCTCTGCCAAAAAAAAGGTCATATTGCACTTGCGTCTGTTCCCACCAAGTACAGTGTATTGGACTGAAGAGAAGCTGCTGTTCCTGTCAGTTTCCTAAGCAGAGTTGAACTAGGTATGGGCCGTGTGTGTAGAAACCACAGTTCTTTAGTTCTGAGCAAGATCACACTTCTGGCCCTTTAGGAAACACTGTACAGTAGAAGAGTGCTCTTTTCTGAAAAGCATAGTATGTTTCCAATAAGGCAAGCTAGCATTTGTTTCTCATTCATAAACGGAGTTGAATCATATGCAGTTTCTGCTAATATGAGAATGAGTTGCTTTTTGGTAAGGAAAGGCACTATTATGCCCCCATTGCCATATACAGTGCAAATTGCAACTCGCGTCTGTTCCCAGGAAGTACAGTGTATTGGATTGAAGAGAAGCTATTGTTCTTGTCAGTTTCTTAAGCAGAGTTGAACTAGATATGGTCTATGTGTGTAGGAAGCACCAGTCTTTTGTTCTGAGCAAGTTCACTGTTCTGGCTTGTGGAAACACAGTAGAGTAGAAGAGTGTCCTTTTCTCAAAAGCAGAGTGTGTTTCTTGTAATGCAAGCTAGTGTTTGTTTCCCATTCATAAATGGAGTTGAATCACATGCAGATTCTGGTCCTAAGAGTAAGAGTTGTTTTCTGGTAAGGAAAGTCACTATTGTGCTCCCATTGCCATACACAGTGCAAATAGCACTCGCGTCTGTTCCCAGCAAGTATAGTGTATTGTTATGAAGAGAACTAGAGTTCTTGTCAGTTTCCTAAGCAGAGTTGAACTAGATATAGCGTGTGTGTAGGAAGCACAGTTCTTTTGTCCTGAGCAAGTTCACTGTTCTGGTCCTAGAGGAAACACAGTAGAGCAGAAGAGTGCTCTTTTCTCAAAACAAGAGTGTGTTTCAAGTAAGGCGAGCTAGTGTTTGTTTCCCATTCATAAACTTAGTTCAGTCACATGCAGTTTCTGTTCCTATGAGCAAGAGTTGTTTTCTGGTAAGGAAACTCACTATTATGTCCCCATTGACATATACAGTGCAAATTGCAACTCAATTCTTTTCCCAGCAAGTACAGTGTCTTAGAATGAATAGAAGCTTCTATTCTTGTCAGTTTCCTATGCAGTGTTGAACTAGATATGGCCCGTGTGTGAAGGAAATACAATTCTTTTGTTCTGAGCAAGCTCATTGTTCTGGACCTTAGGTAACACAGTAGAGTAGAAGAATACTCTTTTCTCAAAAGCAGAGTGTGTTACTTGTAAGGTGATTTTGTGTTTGTTTCCCATTCATAAATGGAGTTGAATCACATGCAGTTTCTGGTCCTACGAGTAAGAGTTGTTTTCTGGTGAGGAAAGTACTATTGTGCTCCCATTGCCATAAAAAGTGCAAAGAGCACTCGCGTCTGTTCCCAGCAAGTACAGTGTTTTGAACTGAAGAGAACCGATTGTTCTTGTCAGTTTCTTCAGCAGATTTGAACATTCTATAGCCCGTGTGTTTAGGAAGCACAGTTCTTTGCTCTGAGCAAGCTCATAGTTCATGATATTTAGGAAACACAGTAGAGTAGAATAGTGCTCTTTTCTCAAAAGCAGAGTGTGTTTTTTATAAAGCAAGCTAGTTCTTGTTTCCCCTTAATAAATGGAGTTGAATGACATACAGTTTCTGGTCCTACTCACAAGAGTTGCTTTCTGGTAAGGAAAGTCACTGTTGCACTCCCATTGCCATACACAGTGCAAATAGCACTTGCGTCTGTTCCCATCAAGTACAGTGTATTGTTCTGAAGAGAACTACAGTTCTTGTCAGTTTCCTTAGCTGAGTTGAACTAGATATGGCTCTTGTGTGTATGACGCACAGTTCTTTGTTCTGTGCTAGCTCACAGTTTGTGCCATGTAGGAAACACAGTAGAGTAGAAGAGTGTGCGTTTCTTAAAAGCAGAGTATGTTATTTTTTAAGGGGAGCTAGTGTTTGTTTCCCATTCATAAACGGAGTTGAATCACATGCAGTTTCTCCTCCTATGATCAAGAGTTGTTTTCTGGTAAGGAAAGTCACTATTGCAATCCCATTGATATAAACAGTGCAAATAGCACTTGGGTCTTTTCCCAGCAAGTTCAGTATATTGTCGTGAACAGAAGCTACTGTTCTTGTTAGTTTCCTAAGCAGAGTTGAACTACATATTATCCGTGTTTTTAGGAAGCACAGTTTTTTGTTCTTAGCAAGCTCACTTTTCTGGCCCTATAGGAAACACATTAGAGAAGAAGAGTTCTCTTTTCTCAAAAGCAGAGTGTGTTTCTTGTAAGGCAAGCTAGCGTTTGTTTCTCATTGATAAAATGAGTTGAATCACATGCTGTTTCTGTTCCTACAAACAATAGTTTTTTTTTTCTGGTATGGAAAGTCACTATTGCCAATCCCATTGCCATAAACAGTGCGAATAGCACTCGTGTCTTTTCTCAGCAAGTTCAGTGTATTGGCCTAAAAAGAAGCTACTGTTCTTGTTAGTTTCCTAAGCAGAGTTGAGCTAGATATAACCGTGTTTATAAGAAGCACAGTTCTTTTGTTCTCAGGAAGTAAACTTTTCTGGCTCTATAGGAAGCACAGTAGAGTAGAAGTGTGCTCTTTTCTCAGAAGCAGAGTCTGTTTCTTGTAAGGCAAGCTAGTGTTTGTTTCCCATTCATAAACAGAGTTGAATCACATGCAGTTTATGGTCCTACAAGCAAGAGTTGTTTTCTGGTAAGGAAAGTCACTACTGTGCTCCCATTGCCCAAAAAAGTGCATATTGCACTCCTATCTGTTCCCAGCAAGAACAGTGTATTGGACTGAAGAGAAGCTACTGTTCTTATCAGTTTCCTAATCAGAATTGAACTAGATAAGGGCCATGTGTGTAGGAAGCACAGTACTTTTTTTCTGAGCAAGCTCACTCTTCTTGCCCTATAGGAAAAACAGTAGAGTAGAAGAGTGCTTTTTTCTAAAAAGCAGAGTGTGTTTCTTGTAAGGCGAGAACGTGTTTGTTTTCCATTGATAAACAGAGTTGAATCACATGCAGTTTCTGGTTGTACGAGCATGAGTTGTTTTCTGGTGAGAAAAGTCACTATTATGCCCACATTGCCATATACAGTGCAAATTGCAACTCACGTCTGTTCCCAGCAAGTACAGTGTATTGGATTGAAGAGAAGCTACTTTTCTTGTGAGTTTCTTAAGCAGAATTGAACTAAATATGGTCCATGTGTGCAGAAAGCACAGGTCTTTTATTCTGAGCAAGCTCACTGTTCTGGCCCTGTGGAAACACAGTAGTGTAGAAGATTGGTCTTTTCTCAAAAGCAGAGTTTGTTTCTTGAAAAGTGAACTAGTGTTTGTTTCCCATTCATTATAAACTGTGTTGAATTACATGCAGTTTCTGTTCTTATGAGCAAGAGTTGTTTTCTGAAAAGGAAAGTCACTGTTGTGTTCCCATTGCCATAAAAAGTGCAAATAGCACTCGCGTCTGTTCCCAGCAAGTACAGTGTATTGTTCTGAAGAGAACTACAGTTCTTGCCAGTTTCCTAAGCAGAGTTAAACTAGATATGGCACGTGTGTGTAGGAAGCATAGTTCATTTGTTGTGAGCAAGGTCACAGTTCTGGCCCTATAGTAAACACAGTAGAGTAGAAGTGTGCTCTTTTCTCAAAAGCAGAGTGTGTTTCTTGTAAGGCGAGCTAGTGTTTGTTTCCCTTTCATAAAGGGAGTTGAATCACATGCAGTTTCTGTTCCTATGAACTAGAGTTGTTTTCTGGTAAGGAAAGTCACTCTTGCGATCCCATTGCCATATACAGTGCAAATTGCAACTCGAGTCTGTTACCAGCAAGTACAGTGTCTTGGACTGAAGATAAGCTATTATTCTTGTCAGTTTCCTACTCAACATTGAACTAGATATTGCCCAGGTGTTTAGGAACTACAGTTCTTTTGTTCTGAACAAGCTCACTGTTCTGGCCCTATAGGAAACACAGTAGAGTAGAAGAGTGCTCTTTTTACAAAAGCAGAGTGTGTTTCTTGTAAGGCGAGCTAGTGTTTGTTTCCCTTTCAAAAACGGAGTAGAATCACATGCAGTTTCTGGTCCGAAGAGCAAGAGTTGTTTTCTGGTAAGGAAAGTCACAACTCTGCTCCCATTGCCATACACAGTGCAAATAGCATTGGCGTCTGTTCCCAGCAAGTCCAGTGTATTGGACTGAAGAAAAGCTACTGTTCTTATCAGTTTCCTGAGCAGAGTTGAACTATATATTCCCCGTGTGTGTAGGAAGCACAGTTCTTTTGTTCTGAGCAAGCAAACTGTTCTAGTCCTATGGAAACACAGTAGAGTCCAAGAGTGCTCTTTTTTCAAAAGCAGAGTGTCTCTTATAATGAGAGCTTGTTTTTGTTTCCCATTTATAAATGGAGTTGAATCACATTCAGTCTCTTGTCTTACGAGCGAGAATTGTTTTCTGGTAAGGAAAGTCACTATTGCACCTCCATTTTCATACACTGTACAATAGCATTCACGTGTGTTCCCAGGAAGTACAGTGTATTGGACTGAAGAGAAGCTATTGTTCTTGTCATTTTCCTAAGCATAGTTGAACTAGATATGCCCCTGTGTGTAGGAAGCATAGTTAATTTGTTCTGAGCAAGCTAACTGTTCTTTCCCTACAGAAACACAGTATAGTAGATGAATGCTCTTTTCAAAAAAGCAGATTTTGTTTCTTGTAAGGCGAGCTAGTGATTGTTTCCCTTTCATAAACGAAGTTGAATCACTTGCAGTTTCTGGTCCTAGGAGCAATAGTTGTTTTCTGGTAAGGAAAGTCACTATTGCGCTCCCATTGCCATACACATTGCAAATAGCACTCGCGTCTGCTCCCAGCAAGTACAGTGTATTGGACTGAAGAGAAGCTACTGTTCTTGTCAGAATCCTAAGGGCCGTGTGTGTAGCAAGCATAGTTGTTTTGTACTGAGAAAGCTCACTCTTCTGGCCCTATAGGAAAGACAGTAGAGTAGAGGAGTGCTCTTTTCTCAAAAGCAGTGTATTTCTTGTAAGGCGAGCTAGTCTTGGTTTTTCCTTCATAAACGGAGTTGAATCACATATATTTTCTGGTCCTCCTAGCAAGACTTGTTATCTTGAAAGGAAAGTCACTATTGTGCTTCATTGCCACACATAGTGCAAATAGCACTCGCATTTGTTCCCTGTAATTACAGTGTATTGGACTGAAGGGATGCTTCTGTTCTTGTCAGTTTCCTATGCAGAGTTGAACTATATATGGACTGTGTGTGTGTAGGAAGCACAGTTCATTTGTTCTGAGCAAGCTCACTGTTCTAGCCTTATAGGAAACACAGTAGAGTAGAAAAGTACTCTTTTCACAAAAGCAGAGTATGTTACATGAAAAGCGACCTTATCTTTGTTTCCCATTCAAAAACGGAGTTGAATCACATGCAGTTTTTGGTTTTACGAGCAAGAGTGGTTTTCTGGTAAGGAAAATCACTATTGCTCTCCCATTGTCAAACACAGTGCAAATAGCACTCGCGTCTGTTCCCATCAAGGACAGTGTACTGGACCAAAGAGAATGTACGGTTCATGTCAGTTTCCAACGCAGAATTTAACTAGATATGACCCATATGTATAGGCAGCTCAGTTCTTTTGTTCTGAGCAAGCTAACTGTTCTGATCCTACGGAAACACAGTAGAATAGAAGAGTGCTCTTTTCTCAAAAGCAGAGTGTATTTCTTGCAATGCGAGCTTTTGTTGGTTTTCCCTTCATAAACAGAATTGAATCACATACACTTTCTGGTCCTATGACGAAGAGTTGTTTTCTTCTTAGGAAAGTCACTATTTCACTTCCATTGCCATACACAGTGCAAATTGTCCTGGCCTCTCTTCCCAGGAAGTACACTGTATTGGACTGAAGAGAAGCTACAGCTCTTGTCAGTTTCGTAAGCAGAGTTGAACTAGATATTGCCCATGTGTGGAGGAAGCACAGTTCTTTTGTTCTCAGCAAGTTCACAGTTTGGGCACTATAAAAAACACAGTAGCCTAGAAGAGTGCTCTTTTCTCAAAAGCATAGTGTGTTTCTTGTAAAGAGAGCTACTGATTGTTTCCTTTTCATAAACAGAGTTGAATCACATGCAGTTTCTGGTCCTACGAGCAAGAGTTTTTTTCTGGTAAGGAAAGTCACTATTGTGCTCCCATTGCCATACACATTACAAATAGCACTCGCATCTGTTCCGTGGAAGTACAATGTATTGGACTGAAGAGAAGTTACTGTTCTTGTCAGTTTCCTATGCAGAGTTGAACTAGATATGGCCCATGTGTTTAGGAAGCACAGTTCTTTTGTTCTGAGCTTGATCACTGTTCGGGCCCTAATGGAAACACAGTAGAGTAGAAGAGTGTTCTTTTCTCAAAAGTAGAGTGTTTTATTTCATAGTCGAGCTAGTGTTTGTTACCCATTTGTAAACGGAGTTGAATGACATTCAATTTCTGGTCCTATGAACAAGAGTTGTTTTCTGGTAAGGAAAGTCACTATTATGCTCCCTTTGCCATATATAGTGCAAATAGCACTCGTGTGTGTTCCCAGCAAGTACAGTGTATTGGACTGAAGAGAAGCTACTGTTCTTATCAGTTTCCTAAGCAGAGTTGAACTAGATATGGGCTGCATGTGTAGGAAGCACATTTCTTTTGTTCTGAGCAAGCTCACTCTTCTGGATCTATGGGAAACACAGTGGAGTAGAAGAGTGCTCTTTTCTCAAAAGCAGAGTCTCTTTCTTCTAAGGCGTGCTTGTGTTTGTTTCCCATTCATAAAACGAGTTGAATCACATGCAGTTTCTTGTCCTACGAGCAAGAGTTGTTTTCTGGTAAGGAAAGTCACAATTGTAATCCAATTGCCATACACAGTGCAAATAGCACTTGTGTCTCTTCCCAGCAAGTACAGTGTATTGGACTGAAGTGAAGCTACTGTTCTTGTCAGTTTCCAAAGCAAAGTTGAACTGTATATGGCCCGTGTGTATAGGAAGCACATTTCTTTTGTTCTCATCAAGCTCACTGTTCTGGCGCTATAGGAAACACAGTAGAGTAAAAGAGTGCTCTTTTATAAAAAGGCAGAGTGTATTTCTTATAAGGCTAGCTAGTCTTGTTTTCCCCTTCATAAACGGAGTTGAATCACATACATTTTCTGGTCCTATGAGTAAGACTTGTTATCTGGAAAGGAAAGTCACTATTGCGCTCCCATTGCCATACACATTGCAAATAGCACTTTTGTCTGTTCCCAGGATGTACAGTGTATTGATCACAAGAGAAGCTACTGTTCTTTTCAGAATTCTAAGCAGAGTTGAACTAGATATGGCCCAAGTGTGTAGGAAGCACAGTTCTTTTGTTCTGAACAATCTCACTGTTCTGGCCCTATAGGAAACACAGTAGAGAAGAAAAGTGCACTTTTCTCAAAAGCAGACTCTTTTACTTGTAAAGCGAGCTAGTGTTTTTTTTTTTTTCCATTCATAAACGGAGTTGAATCACATGCAGTTTTTGGTCATACGAGCAAGAGTTGTTTTCTGGTAAGGAAAATGACTATTGGTCTCCCATTGCCATACACAGTGCAAATAGCACTCGAGCCTGTTCCCAGCAAGTACAGTGTATTGTCAGTTTCCTAAACAGAGTTGAACTAGATATGGCTCTGTGTAGGAAGCACAGTTCTTTTGTTCTGAGCAAGCTC
This sequence comes from Peromyscus eremicus, assembly GCF_949786415.1. Taxonomy (NCBI): domain Eukaryota; kingdom Metazoa; phylum Chordata; class Mammalia; order Rodentia; family Cricetidae; genus Peromyscus; species Peromyscus eremicus. The sequence goes on along the minus strand of NW_026734376.1, from coordinate 84,068 downwards.
ACTCTTCTGGCCCTTTAGGAAACACAGTAGAGTAGAAGAGTGCTCTTTTCTCAAAAGCTGCGTGTGTTCTTGTAAGGCGAGCTAATGTTTGTTTCCCATTCATAAATGGAGTTGAATCACATGCACTTTCTGGTCCTACGACCAAGAGTTGTTTTCTGCTAAGGAAAGTCACTGTTATGCACCCATTGCCATATACAGTGCAAATAGTGATCGCGTATGTTCCCAAGAAGTACATTGTATTGAACTGAAGACAAGCGACTGTTCTTGTTAGTTTCTTAAGCAGAGTTGAACAGATATGGTCCGTGTGTGTAGGAAGCACAGTTCTTTTGTTCTGAGCAAGCTAACTGTTCTGGCCCTACAGAATCACACTAGTATAGAACAGTGGTCTTTTTTGTAAAGTAGAGTGGAAGAGTGCTGTTTTCTTAAAATCAGAGTGTGTTTCTTGTAAGGCAAGCTAGTGTTTGTTTCCTATTCATGAATGGAGTTGAATCACATGCAGTTTCTGGTCCTTGAGCAAGAGTTGTTTTTTGGAAAGAAAAGTCATTATTGTGTTCCCCTTGCCATACACAGTACAAATAGCAATATTGTCTGTTCCCAGCAAGTACAGTGTATTGGCCTGAAGAGAAGCTACTGTTCTTATTAGTTTCTTAAGCAAAGTTGAACTAGATATTAACCGTGTTTGTATGAAGCACAGTTTTTTGTTCTCAGCAAGCTCACTTTTCTGGCCCTATAGGAAACACAGTAGAGTAGAAAAGTTCTCTTTTCTCAAAAGCAGATGGTGTTTCTTGTAAGGAGAGCTATTGTTTGTTTCCCATTCATAAACAGAGTTGAATCACATGCTGTTTCTGGTCCTGTGAGCAATAGCTGTTTCCTGGTAAGGAAAGTCACTATTGCGATCACATTGCCATACACATTGCTAATAGCACTCGTGTCTTTTACCAGCAAGTTCAGTGTATTGGTCTGAACAGAAGCTACTGATCTTGTTAGTTTCCTTAGCAGAGTTGAACTAGATATTACCAGTGTTAATAGGAATCACAGTTCTTTTGTTCTCAGCAAGCTCACTTTTCTGGCCCTATAAGAAACACAGTAGAGTGGAAGAGTGCTATTTTCTCAAAAGCAGAGTGTGTTTCTTGTAAGGCGAGCTAGTGTTTCTTTCCCACTTATAAACGGAGTAGAATCACATGAAGTTCCTGGTCCTATGAGCAAAAGATGTTTTTTGGTATGCAAAGTCACTATTATGCTCCCATTGCCATACACAGTGCAAATAGCAATCGCACTTGTTCCCAGCAAGTAAGTGTATTTGCCTAAAGTGAAGATACTGTTTTTGTTAGTTTCCTAAGCTGAGTTGAACTAGATATGGGCTGTTTGTTTAGGAACCACAGTTCTTTTGTTCTGAGCAAGCTCACACTTCTGTCCCTATAGAAAATAGAGTAGAGTACAAGAGTGCTCTTTTCTCAAAAGTAGAGGGTGTTTCTTGTAAGGCGAGCTATTGTTTGTTTCCTATTCATAAACAAAGTTGAATCACATGCAGTTTCTGGTCCTATGAGCAAGAGTTTTTTTCTGGGAAGGAAAGTCACTATTGCGCTCCCATTGCCAAAAAAAGTGCACATAGCACTCGCATCTCTTCCCAGCAAGTACAGTGTATTGGACTGAAGAGAAGCTACTGTTCTTGTCAGTTTCCTAAGCAGAGTTGAATTAGATATGGGCATTGTGTGTAGGAAGCACAGTTCTTGTGTTCTGAGCAAGCTCAATCTTTTAGCCCTATAGGAACACAGTAGAGTAGAAGTGTGCTCTTTTCTCAAAAGCAGATTATGTTTCTTGTAAGGTGAGCAAGTGTTTGATTCCCATTCATACAGGGATATGAATCACATGCAGTTTCTTTTCCTACAAGAAAGAGTTGTTTTCTGGTAAGAAAAGTCACTATTGTGCTCCTATTGCCATACACAGTGCAAAGAACAATCGCGCTTGTTCTCAGCAAGTACAGTGTATTGGCCTGAAGAGAAGCTACTGTCTTGTTAGTTTCCTGAGTAGAGTTGAGCTAGATATGGCCCGGGTTTGTAGGAAGCACAGTTCTTTTTTTCTGAACAAAATCACTGTTCAGTCCCTATGGAAACAGTGTACAGAAGAAGAGTGCTCTTTTCTCAACAGCAGAGTAGGTTTCTTGTATTCGAGCTAGTGTTTGTTACTCATTCATAAACGGAGTTGAATCACATGCAGTTTCTAGTCCTATGCACAAGAGTTGTTTTCTGGTAAGGAAAGTCACTATTGGGCTCCCATTTCCATACACTGTGGAAATAGCACTCCTGTCTGTTACCAGCAAGTACAGTGTATTGGAATGAAGAGAACTACAGTTCTTGTCAGTTTCCTAAGCAGAGTTGAACTAGATATGGCTCGTGTGTGTAGGAAGCACAGTGCTTTTGTTCTGAGCATGCTCACTATTCTGGCTCTGTATGAAACACAGTAGAGTAGAAGAGTGCTCTTTTCTCAAAAGAAGAGTGTGTTTCTTGTAAGATGAGCTAATGTTTGTTTCCCATTCATAAACGGAGTTGAGTCACATGCAGTTTCTGATCCTATGAGCAAGAGTTGTTTTCTGGTAAGGAAAGTCACTGTAATATCCCCTTTGCATATCCAGTGCAAATTGAAACTCTAGTCTGTTCCCAGCAAGTACAGTGTATTGGACTGAAGAGAAGCTACTGTTCTTGTTAGTTTCAAAAGCAGAGTTGAACTAGATATGGCCCGTGTGTGCAAACATACATTTCTTTTGTTCTGAGCAAGCTCACAGTTCGGGTCCTATAGGAAACACAGTAGAGTAGAAGAGTGCTCTTTTCTCAAAAGCAGAGTGTATTTCCTGTAAGGTGAGCTAGTGTTTGTTTTTAATTCATAAACTGAGTTGAATAACTTACAGTTTCTTGTTTCATGAGCAAGAGCTGTTTTCTCGTAAGGAAAGTCACTATTGCGCTTCCATTGCCATACACAGTGCAAATACCACTCACGTCTGTTCCCAGTAAGTGCAGTGTTTTCACTCAAGTGAAGCTATTGTTCTTTTCAGTTACCTAAGCAGAGTTGACCTAGATCTGGCCCCTGTGTGTTGGAAGTACATTCTTCTCTTCTGAGCAAGCTAACTGTTCTGGCCCTAGAGGAAACTCAGTAGAGTAGAAGAGTGCTCTTTTTTCAAAAGCAGAGTGTGTTTCTTGTAAGACGAGCTAGTGTTTGTTTTTCATTTATAAACGGAGTTGAATAACATGCAGTGTCTGGTCCTAGGAGCAAGAGTATTATTCTCATAAGGAAAGTCACTTTTTGCGCTCCCATTGCGTTACACAGTGCAAATAGCACTCACGTCTGTTCCCAGCAAGTGCAGTGTTTTCACTCAAAAGAAGCTATTGTTCTTTTCAGTTTCCTAAGCAGAGTTGACCTAGATCTGGCCCCTGTGGGTTGGAAGTACATTCTTCTCTTCTGAGAAAGCTCACTGTTATGGAACTGTAGGAAACAAGGTTGAGAAGAAGAGTGCTCTTTGTTCAAAAGCAGAGTGTGAATCTTGTAAGGCGAACTAGTGTTTGTGTTCCATTTATAAACGGAGTTGAATCACACGCAGTGTCTGGTCCTATGAGCAAGAGATTTTTTCTGGTAAGGAAAGTCACTATTGTGCTCCCAGAGCCAAACCAGTGCAAATATCCCTCGTCGCTGTTCCCAGCAAGAACACTGTATTGGACTGAAGAGAAGCTACTGTTCTTGTTAGATTCCTAAGCAGAGTTGAACTAGATATGGCCCGTGTGTGTAGGAAGCTCATTTCTTTTGTTCTTATTAAGCACACTTTTCTTGCCCTACAGGAAACACAGTAGTGTAGAAGAGTGCTCTTTTCTCAAAAGCAGAGTGTGTTTCTTGTAAGTCGAGCTAGTGTTAGTTTAACATTCATAACCAGAGTTGTATCACATGCAGTTTCTGGTCCTATGAGCAAAAGCAGTTTTCTGGTAAGGAAAGTCACTATTGTACTCCCCTTGCAATACACAGAGCAAATAGCAGTTGTGTCTGTTCCCAGCATGTGCAGTGTATTGGACTGGACAGAAGCTAATGTTCTTTTCAGTTTCCTAGGCTTAGTTGACCTAGATATGGCGTGTGTGTAGGAAGCACAGTTCTTTTGTTCTGAACAAGATCACAGTTCTGGACCTATAGGAAACACAATATAATAGAAGAGTCTTCTTTTCTCAAAAGCAGAGTATGTTTCTTGTAAGGCGAGTTTGTGTTTGTTTCCCATTCATAAATGTAGTTGCATCCCATGCAGTTTCTGGTCCTGCAAGCAAGAGATATTTTCTCTTAAGATAAGTCACTATTGCACTCCCATTGCCATACACAGTTTTATAGCACTCTGGTCTGTTCCCAGCACGTACAGTGTATTGGACTGAAGAGAAGCTACTGTTCTTGTCATTTTCCTAAGCAGAGTTGAAGTAGATAAGGCCCGTGTGTAGGAAGCACAGTTCTTTTGTTCTGAGCAAGTTCACTGTTTTAGCTTATGGGAAACACAGTAGAGGAGAAGAGTGCTCTTTTCTCAAAAGTAGAGTATGTTTCTTGTAAAGCGAGCTAGTGTTTGTTTCCCATTCATAAACGGAGTTGAATCACATGCAGTTTCTGGTCCTACAAGCAAGAGATGTTTTCTGCTAAGGAAAGTCACTATTGTATTCCCATTGTCATACACAGTGCAAATAGCACTCCTGTCTGTTCGTAGCAAGTGCAGTGTATTGGACTGAAGCAAAGCTACTGTTCTTGTCAGTGTCCTAAGCAGAGTTGAACTACATATGGACCGTGTGTTTAGGAAGCACAGTTCTTTTGTTCTGAGCAAGCTGTCTGTTCTGGCCCTTTGGAAAGAGAGAAGAGTAGAAGAATGATTTTTTTTTCTCAAAAGCAGAGTGTATTAACTGTCATGGGAGCTAGTGTTTATTTCTCTTTCATAAACGGAGTTGAAACACATGCAGTTTCTGGCCCTACAAGCAAGAATTGTTTTCTGGTATTGCGAGTCACTATTGTGGTCCCATTGCCATACACAGTACAAATAGCACTTGCATCTGTTACCAGCAATTATAGTGTATTGGACTGAAGAGAAGCTCCTGTTCTTGTCAGTTTTCTAAGCAGAGTTGAAGTAGATATGGCCATTGTGTGTAGGAAGCACAGTTCTTTGTTCTGAGCAAGCTCATTCTCTGGCCCTATAGGAAATTCATTAGAGTAGAAGAGTGCTCTTTTTTCAAAAGCAGAGTGTGTTTCTTGTAAGGCAACCTAGTGCTTGTGTTCCATTTATAAACGGAGTTGAATCACATGCAGTGTCTGGTCCTATGAGCAAGAGTTTTTTTCTGGTAAGGAAAGTCACTATTGTGCTCCCAGAGCCATATCAGTGCAAATATCCCTCATCTCTGTTCCCAGCAAGTACAGTGTATTGGACTGAAGAGAAGCTACTGTTTTTGTCAGTTTCCTAAGCAGAGTTGAACTAGATATGGCCCGTGTGTGTAGGAAGCTCATTTCTTATATTCTTATTAAGCACACTTTTCTTGCCCTACAGGAAACACAGTAGTGTAGAAGAGTGCTCTTTTCCCAAAAGCAGAGTGTGTTTCTTGTAAGTCGAGCTAGTATTAGTTTAACATTCATAAACAGAGTTGTATCACATGCAGTTTCTGGTCCTATGAGCAAAAGCTGTTTTCTGGTAAGGAAAGTCACTATTGTGCTCCCATTGCCAAACACAGTACAAGGAGCACTCGCGTCTGTTCCCAGCAAGTACAGTGTATTGGACTGAAGAGGATCTACTGTTCTTGTCAATTTCCTAAGTAGAGTTGGACTAGATATGGCCCGTGTTTGTGGGAAGCACAGTTCTTTTGATCTGAGCATGCTCATTTTTCTTGTCCTATAGGAAACACAGTAGAGTAGAAGAGTGCTCTTTCTCAAAAGCAGAGTGTGTTTCTTGTAAGTCGAGCTTGTGTTTGTTTCACATTCATAAACAGATTTGAATCACATGATGTCTGGTCCTATGAGCAAGAGTTGTTTCCTGGTAAGGAAGGTCACTATTGTGTTCATATTGTCATATATAGTGCTAATAGCACTCGCGTCTGTTCCCAGCAAATATAGTGTATTGGACTGAAGTGAATCTACCGTTGTACTCAGTTTCCTAAGCAGATTTAACAAGATATGGCCCGTTTTTGTAGGAAGCACAGTTCTTTTGTTCTGAGCAAGATCACTCTTCTGGCCCTCTAGGAAACACAGAAGCATAGAAGAATGCTCTTTTCTCTAAAGCAGAGTGTGTTTCTTGTAAGGCAAGCTAGTGTTTGGTTCCCATTCATAAACGAGTTGAATCACATACAGTTCCTGGTCCGACGAGCAAGAGTTTTTTTCTGGTAAGGAAAGTCACTATTGTACTCCCATTGCCAAACACAGTGGAAATCGCACTCACGTCTGTTCCCAGCAAGCACAGTGTATTGGACTGAAGAGAAGCTACTGGTCTTGTCAGTTTCCTAAGCAGAGTTGAACTAGATATAACCCGTGTGTGTAGGAAGCACAGTTCCTCTGTGGTGAGGAAGCTCACTGTTCTGGCGATATAGGAAACACAGTATAGTAGAATAGTACTCTTTTCTCAAAAGCAGAGTGTGTTTCTTGTAAAGGTGAGGTAGTGTTTCTTTCCCATTCATAAACGGAGTTGAATCACATGCAGTTTCTGTTTCTATGAGCAAGAGTTGTTTTCTGGTAAGGAAAGTCACTATTGTGTTCCTATTGCCATAAACAGTGCAAATTGCACTCATGTCTGTTCCCAGCAAGTACAGTGTATTGGACTGAAGTGAATCTACTGTTCTTGTCAGTTTCCTCAGCAGAATTGAACTAGATATGGCTCCTGTGTATAGGAATCACAGTTCTTTTGTTCTGAGCAAGCTCACTGTTCTGGCCGAATAGGACACAATGTAGAGTAGAAGAGTACTCTTCTCTAAAGCAGAGTGTGTTTCTTGTAAGGCAGGCTAGTGTTTGCTTCTGCTTCACAAACGGAGTTTAATCACATGCAGTTTCAGGTCCTACGAGCATGAGTTGTAATCTGGTAGAAATGTCACTATTGCGCTCCGATTGCCATACACAGTGCACATAGCACTCCTGTTTGTTCCCAGCAAGTACAGAGTATTGGAATGAAGAGAAGCTACTGTTCTTGTCAGTTTCCTGAGCAGATTTCAACTAGATGTGACCCTTGTGTTTAGGAAGCACAGTTTTTTTGTTCTGAGCAAGCTCAGTTTTCTGGACTTATAGAAAAAAACAGTAGAGTAGAAGAGTGCTCTTTTCTCAAAAGCAGAGTATGGTTCTTGTAAGGCAAGCTAGTGTTTGTTTCTCAAACATATACGTATTTGAATCACATTCTTTTTCTGGTCCTAGGAGCAAGAGTTGTTTTTTGATAAGGAAATTCACTGTTGTGCTCCCACTGCATTCACAGTGCAAATATCTATCACAACTGTTACAAAAGTACAGTATATTGGACTGAAGAGAAGCTACTGTTCTTGTCAGTTTTCTAAGCAGAGTTGAACTAGTTATGGCCCGTGTGTGTAGAAAGCACAGTTTTTTGTTATGAGCAAGCTAACTGTTCTGGCACTATAGGAAACACAGTAGAGTAAAAGAGTGCTCTTTTCTAAAAAGCAGAGTGTGATTCCTGTAAGACGAGCTAGTGTTTGCTTTCCATTCATAAACAGATTTTAATCACATGCAGTTTCTGGTACTATGAGCATGAGTTGTTTTCTGGAAGAAAAGTCACTATTGTGTTCTCATTGCCATACACAGTGCAAATAGCAATCGCGTCTGTTCCCACTTAGTTCAGTGTATTGGACTGAAGAGAGTCTACTTTTCTTGTCAGTTTCCTAAGCAGAGTTGAACTATATATGGCATGTTTGTGTAGGAAGCACAGTTCTTTTGTTCTGAGCAAGTTCACTATTCTTGCCCTATAGGAAACACAGTAGTGAAGAAGAGTGCTCTTTTCTAAATAGCAGAGTGTGTTTCTTATATGGCGAGCTAGGGTTTGTTTCCCATTCATAAACGGAGTTGAATCACATGCAGTTTCTGGTCCTATTAGAAAGAGTTGTTTTTTTTTTTAAGGATGGTGACTTTTACGCTTCCATTGCCATATACAGTGCAAAATGCACTAGCGTGTGTTCCCATCAAGTACTGTGAATTGGACTCAAAAGAAGCTACAGTTCTTCTCAGTTTCCTAAGCAGAGTAGAACTATATATGTCGTGTGTGTGTATTAGCACACTTCTTTTTTTCTGAGCAAGCTCACTGTTCTGGCCCTATAGGAAACACAGTAGAGTAGACATGTGCTCTTATCTCAAAAGCAGAGTGTGTTTCTTGTAAGTTGATCTAGTGTTTGTTTCTCATTCATAAACAGAGTTGAATAACAGGAAGTTTCAGGTCCTATGAGCAAGAGTTGTTTACTGGTAAGGAAAGTCAATATTGTGCTACCATTGCAATACAGAGTGGATATAGCACTCATGTCTCTTCCCAGCAAGTACAGTGTATTGCACTGATGAGAAGCTGCAGTTCTTGTCAGTTTCCTAAGCAGAGTTGAACTAGATATGGCCCGTGTGTGTCAGAAGCACAGTTCTTTGTACTGAGCAAGCTCACTCTTCTGGCCCTCTAGAAAATGCAATAGAAAAGAATGCTCTTTTCTCAAAAGTAGAGTGTATTTCCTGTAAGGCGAGCTAGTATTTATTTCCCATTCATAAACGGAGTTGAATCACATGAAGTTTCTGGTCCTATGAGAAAGAGTTGTTTTCTGGTAAGGAAAGTAACTATTGTACTCCCATTGCAGTACACAGTGCAAATAGCACTCGTGTCTGTTCCCAGCAAGTACAGTGTATTTGACTGAAGAGAAGCTACTGTTTTTGTCCGTTTCCAAAGAAAGTTGAACTAGATATGGCCAATGTGTGTAGGAAGTACAGTTCTTTTTTTCTGAGTTAGCTAACGGTTCTGGCCTTTAGGAAACACAGTAGAGTAGAAGAGTGGTCTTTTCTCAAAAGCAGAGTGTTTTTCCTGTAAGGCCAGCTACTGTATGTTTCCCAATCATAAACGGAGTTCAATCACATGCCGTTTCTGGTCCTAGGAGCAAGAGATGTTTTCTGTTAAGGAAAGTCACTATTGTGTTCCTATTGCCGTACTCAGTGCAAATAGCACTCGCATTTGTTCCAAGCAAGTACAGTGTATTGGACTGAAAAGAAGCTACTGTTCTTGTCAGTTTCCTAAGTAGAGTTGAACTGTATATGTCCTGTGTGTGTAGGAAGCACAGTTCTGTTCTTCTGAGCAAGCTCACACTTCTGGCCCTATAGCCAACACAGTAGAGTAGAAGAGTTCTCTTTTCTTAAAAGCAGAATGTGTTTCTTGTAAGGCGAGCTAGTGTTTGTTTCCCATTCATAAACATCGTTGAATCACATGGAGTTTCTGTACCTATGAGCAAGAGTTTTTTTTCTTTTAAGGAAAGTCACTGTTGTGTTACCTTTGCCATACACAGTTCAAATAGCAGTCGCGTCTGTTCGCAGCATGTACAGTGTACTGGACTGAGAGAAGCTACTGTTCTTGTCAGTTTCCTAAGCAGAGTTGAACTGGATATGGCCTGTGTGTGTTGGAAGCACAGTTCTTTTGTTCAGGCAAGCTCACTGTTCTGGCCCTATAGGAAACAGAGTAGAGTAGAAGAGTGTTCTTTTTTCAAAAGCAGAGTGTGTTTCTTGTGAGGCGAGCTAGTGATTGTTTCCCATTCGTAAACGGAGTTGAATCACATGCAGTTTCTGTTCCTATGAGCAATAGTTGTTTTCTGTTAAGGAAAGTCACTATTGGGCTCCTCCATTCATACACAGTAAAAATAGTTCTCGCGTCTGTTCACTGCAAGTACCCTGTATTTGACTGAAGAGAAGCTACTGTTCTTGTTATTTTCTTAAGCATAGTTGAATGAGTTATGGCCCATGTGTAGGAAGCACAGTTCTTTGGTTCTGTGCAAGCTCATTGTTCGTGCCATATAGGAAACACAGTAGAGTAGAAGAGTGCTCTTTTTGTAGCTAGAGTTTTCCTGCCTGGCCCACCTCAGGACAAATCTCTCTCACCTGCCAGATCCACAGCTGCTCAGACCCAACCAAGTAAACACAGAGACTTATATTGGTTTCAAACTGTATGGCTGTGGCAGGCTTCATGCTAACTGTTCTTACATTAATTAATCCATTTCTATAAATCTATTCTTTGCCACGTGGCTTGTGGCTGACTGGTACTTTACATCTCCCTTGTCCTGATGGCTTCTGGTAGTGTCTCTCTCACCCAGCTTCTTGTTATCTCAATTCTCCTCTCTGTTAGTCCCGCCTATACTTCCTGCCTTGCCACTGACCAATCAGTGATTTATTTATTGACCAATCAGCAACACATTTGACATACAGACCATCCCACAGCACTTCCCTTTTTCTTTTCTTTAAAAGGAAGGCTTTAACCTTTATACATCTCCAAAGTCAGCTGGGTATATTTGGGAATTTGGGAGTAGCTTCTCTTACTACTTCTTGCTGGAGGGGGGCGCTGTATCTTATGGGGACACAAAAAATATTTTAGGATTATGGAGTAGTCCATGAGTGTGTATTGTCTGAGCCAGTTGCCTTGAAACGGTTCTGGATATTGGATCATCTGGGCCATAGTGTCATAGGAGACCTTACAGGTGGTCTTGGCTGGTCAAACCTGATGTATCTTAATCTGGAAAAATTCATAGCCTCTGGCTTTCTGTGGAAACAAAAGCAGAGCCTACTTTCCAAAGCAACATATCTTTACATCCAAATTTTGAAGTCAAGGTACCTTTAAAATATACATTTTGGCATAACTCAACAGCTTTTGTAATCAAATGTTTTTCTTCAGTTACGAATATCAAAGAGAAAATAATCCAGATTCTCTGTGTGGTAGCCATCGTTACGTGGCTTATTTTTTTATATTAGCTTGAGCCTATTGCATTAAACTGCAGCCTTCTAAGCCTGAAAGGGCGCTGGCGCTGTGGCTGCTGGCTCTGCCCACTTCAGCTTCCCAACATGGCGGTGGGACGATGGCTTCTGATGTGCAATGGAACAGCAGCTGAAACAGTTATTCTGGAAGAGTAACTAAGCTCACACCCCTCAATAATAGACTGGCATTTGATAAAGGGATGTGGAGAAGACTGGGATGCTGAGATGAAGCCATATGTACACAACCAAGAAGAATGGACAGCTGAATTAAAAAACCATCAACAATTTCCAGAATTTAAAATCCTGAATCATGACATGACACTAGTGGAATTCAGGTGTTTCTGGTACATGGACTGCTCTCACCCAATGTGAGGTGGAACTGCTGACCTTGTGTACATCCTACTTCACAAACAGGTCTGTCAGATATGCTAAGCCTATAGACTGAAGATGATGCCCCAGCATTGCGGACAAACCTCAGGTGACTGTCCAGGCAGCTGGCTGTTTCTGTCAACTTACAATTTTTTTGGAAGTTGCTTGCATGCACTTTCTGTTTTTATTTTTGTTAACTAATATTATTTCCTTCTTGGGTCTCTGAAGAAGTTGTAGGTTAGTTAGTTATAGTTGAAGGTTTGTCAGTTATAGTTGAAGATTAATTAGGATAGAAAGTGAATTAGATACATTTTGAACTTAACAAAATAGGATAATGAAATTATTATCTCTGAATTTGTCTAATACAAATGGACTAGACATTGTTTAGACATTTGTTAATTGTATATATTGTACATAGTTATTGTACCTTTGTATATAGATTTTCTTTTGTTAGTTATAACCTTTTTCATTTTTTTCCTTTTTATTAGAATAGAAAAGGGGAAATGTGGTGGTATTTTACTTGTACTGAAATGTGATTTTAATTGTATATTAATAAATAAAGTTGCCTGTGAGTAAGAGCTATTAGAGCCATAGCAATGGCGTGGCGGTGGTGGCCCACACATTTAAGGACCTGGAGGGCGGTACATGAGGCAGTGACAAGGCAGTCACATGTTTAGGTTAACAAACAATGACAAGGCAGAGCAGCTAGACTATATAAAGACATACACACAGGAAGTAGGCCCTTTCGGAGAGCTCTCTTGACTGAAGAGGATCACTGAAGCGGGGAGGGTTAGGCTCTTAGCTCTGATCTCTTGGCATTCTTCTCTGAATAGACTCTGTGTATCTTATTTAATTAGACAATTGGATACATCTACATGATTCTCAAAAGCAGAGTGTGTTTCTTGTAAGGCGAGCTAGTGTTAGTTTCCCATTCATAAACGGAGTTGAATCACATGCAGTTTCTGGGTCCTACGAGCAAGAGTTGTTTTCCGGTAAGGAAAGTCACTATTGCGCTCCCATTGACATACACAGTGCAAATCGCACTTGTGTATGTTCCCAGCAAGCACAGTGTATTGGACTAAAGAGAAGCTACTGTTCTTGTCAGTTTCCTAAGCAGAGTTGAGCTAGATATGGCCCCTGTGTGTAGGAAGCACTGTTCTTTTAGTCTGAGCAAGCTCATGGTTCTGGCCCTAGAGGAAACACGGTAGAGTAGAAGAGTGCTCTTTCCTCAAAAGCAGAGTGTGTTTCATGTAAAGCGAGCTAGTGTTTGTTTCCCATTCATAAACAGAGTTGAATCACATGCAGTTTCTGGTCCTAAGAGAAAGAGTTGTTTTCTGATAAGGAAAGTCACTATTGTGCTCCCATTGACATACACAGTGCAAATAACACTCGGGGATGTTCCCAGCAAGTACAGTGTATTGGACTGAAGAGAAGCTACTGTTCTTGTCAGTTTTCTAAGAAACTTGAACTAGATATGGCCCGTGTGTGTAAGAAGCACAGTTCTTTTGTTCTGAGCAAGCTCACTCTTCTGGCTCTGTAAAAAACACAGGAGAGTAGAAGAGTGTTTTTTTCTTGAAAGCAGAGTGTGTTTCTTGTAAGGGGATCGAGTGTTTGTTTCTCATTCATAAACGGAGTTGATTCACAGGAAGTTTCAGGTACTATGTGCAAGAGTTGTTTTCTGCTAAGGAAAGTCACTATTGTGCTACCATTGCAAAACAGAGTGGAAATAGCACTTGCGTCTGTTCCCAGCAAGTATAATGTATTGTACTGAAGAGAAGCTAAAGCTCTTGTCAGTTTCCTAAGCAGAGTTGAACTAGATATGGCCCATGTCTGTAGAAAGCACAGTTCTTTGTACTGAGCAAGCTCAATCTTCTATCACTCTAGGAAATACAGTAGAGTAGAAGAGTGCTCTTTTCTCAGAAGCAAAGTGTATTTCTTGAAAGGCGAGCTAGTGTTTATTTCCTATTCATAAACAAAGTTGAATCACATGCAGTTTCTGGTCCTACAAGCAAGAGTTGTTTTCTGGTAAGGAAAGTCACTATTGTGCTTCCATTGCAGCACACAGTGCAAATATCCCTCGCGTCTGTTCCCATCAGTACAGTGTACTGGACTGAAGAGAAGCTACTGTTCTTGTCAGTTTCTAAGCAGAGTTGAACTAGATATGGCTCGCGTGTGTAGGAAGCACAATGCTTTTGTTCTGAGCAAGCTTACTGTTCTGGACGTATAGGAAACACAGCAGAGTTGAGGAGTACTCTTTTCTCAAAAGCAGAGTGTGTTTCTTGTAAGGCAAGATAGGTTTTGTTTCCCATGAATAAACATTGTTGAATCACATCCAGTTTCTGGTCCTACAAGCAAGAGTTTTTTTCTGGTAAGGAGAGTCACTATTATGCTCCTATTGCCATGCACAGTGCAAAGAGCACTCTCGTCTGTTCCCAGCAAGTACAGTGTATTGGACTGAAGAGATGCTACTGTTCTTGTCAGTTTCTAAGCAGATTTGAACTAGATATGGCCCATATGAATAGGAAGCCCAGTTTTTTGTACTGAGCAAGCTCATTCTTCTGGACTGAAGGAAATACAGTAGAGTAGAAGATTGCTCTTTTCTCAAAAGCAAAGTGTGTTTCTTGTAAGGCTAGCTAGTGTTTATTTCCCATTCATAAATGGAGTTGAATCACATGCAGTTTCTGGTCCTACGAGCAAGAGTTGTTTTCTGGTAAGGAAAGTCACTATTACGCTTCCATTGCAGTACACAGTGCAAATAGCACTTGCGTCTGTTCCCAGCAAGTACAGTGTATTGGACTGAAGAGAAGCTACTGTTCTTGTCAGTTTCTAAGCAGAGTAAAACTAAATATGGCTCACGTGTGTAGGAAGCATAATGCTTTTGTTCTCAGCAAGCTCACTGTTCTGGCCCTATAGGAAACACAGCAGAGTAGAGGAGTATTCTTTTCTCAAAAGCAGAGTGTGTTTCTTGTAAGGTGAGATAGTGTTTTTTCCCATTCCTAAATGGAGTTGAATCCCATGCAGTTTCTGGTCCTATGAGCAAGAGTTGTTTTCTGCTATGGAAAGTAACTATAGCGTTTCCATTGCCATAAATACTGCAAATAGCACTCGCATCTGTTCCCAGAAAGTACAGAGTATTGGACTGAAGAGAAGCGACTGTTCTTGTAGGTTTCCTAAGGGGAGCTGAACTAGATATGGCCTGTGTGTGTAGTAAGCACAGTTCTTTTGTTCTGAGGAAGTGCACTCTTCTGGCTCTATAGGAAATGCAGTAGATTAGAAGATTGCTCTTTTCTCAAAAGCAGAGTTTTTCTTGTAAGGCGAGCTAGTGTTTGTTTCCCATAAATAAATATTGTTGAATCAAATGCAGTTTCTGGTCCTACGAGCAAGAGTTGGTTTCTGGTAAGGAAAGTCTCTATTGCACTCTTATTGCCAAGCACAGTACAAATAGTACTTGCTTATGTTTCTAGCAAGTACAGTGTATTGGACTGAAGAGAAGCTACTGTTCTTGTCAATTTTCTAAGCAGAGTTGAACTAGATATGGCCCGTGTGTGAAGGAAGCACAGTTATTTTGTTCTGAGCAAACTCACTCTTCTGACTCTATAGGAAACACACTAGCGTAGAAGAGTGCTCTTTCCTCATAAGCAGAGTGTGTTTCTTGTAAGGCGAGCTAGTGTTTGTTTCACATTAATAAATGGAGTTGAATCCCATGCAGTTTCTGGTCCTACGACCAAGAGTTGTTTTCTGGTAGGGAAAGTTACTATTGCTCTCCCATTGCAATACACCGTGCAAATACCACTCACATCTGTTCCCAGCAAGTACAGTGTATTGGACTGAAGAGAAGCTACTGTTCTTGTCAGTTTTAAGCAGAGTGTTACTACATATCCATGTGAGTAGGAAGCACTGTTCTTTTGTTCTTTGCAAGCTCACTGTTCAGGCCCTATAGGAAACACAGTGGAGTAGAAGAGTTCTCTTTTCTCAAAAGCAGAGTGTGTTTCTCGTAACAGAGGTAGTGTTTGTTTCCCATTCATAAATGGAGTTGAATCATATGCAGTTTCTGCTTTTACGAACAAGAGTTGTTTTCTGGTAAGGAACATCACAATTGTGATTCCATTGCCATACACAGTGCAAATAGCACTGGTGTCTCTTCCCAGCAAGTACAGTATATTGGACTGAAGACAAGCCACTGTTCTTGTCAGTTTGCTAAGCAGAGTTGAACTAGATATGGCCTTTGTGTGTTGTACTGAGCAATCTCACTGTTCTGACCCTATGGAAACACAGTAGAGTAGATGATTGCTATTTTCTCAAAAGCAGAGTGTGTTTCTTGTAAGGCGAGCTAGTGTTTTTTTTTTCCGAAGCATAAATGGAGTTGAATCACATGCAGTTTCTGGACCTATGAGCAAGAATTGTTTTCTGGTATGGTAAGTCACTATTGCGCTCCAATTGCCATACACATTGCAAATAGCACTTGCCTCTGTTCCCAGCAAGTACAGTGTATTGGACTGAAGAGAAGCTTCTGTTCTTGTCAGTTTTTTAAGCAGAGTTGAGCTAGATATGGCTCGTGTGTGTAGGAATCACAGTTCTTTTGTTCTGAGCAAGATCCCTGTTCTGACCATATAGGAAACACAGTAATAAGTACAAGAGTGCTCTTTTCTCAAAAGTCAAGTGTGTTTCTTGTAAGGTGTGCTAGAATTTGTTGCTCATTCATATACGGAGTTGAATCACACGCAGTTTCTGGTCCTATGAACAAGAGTTGTTTACTGGTAAGGAAATTCACTATTGTGTTCGCATTGCAGTACACAGTGCAAATAGCACTCGCGTCTGTTCCCAGCAAGTACAGTGTATTGGACTGAAGAGAAGCTACTGTTATTGTCAGTTTTCGAAAAAACTTGAACTAGATATGGCCCGTGTGTGTAGGAAGCACAGTTCTTTTGTTCTGAGCAAGCTCACTCTTCTGGCTCTATAAGAAATACAGGGGAGTGGAAGAGTGCTCTTTTCTCGAAAGCAGAGTGTGTTTCTTGTAAGGGGATCGAGTGTTTGTTTCTCATTCAAAAATGGAGTTGATTTACTGGAAGTTTCAGGTCCTATGTGCAAGAGTTTTTTTTCTGGTAAGGAAAGTCACTACTGCGCTCCCATTGCAATACAGAGTGGAAATAGCACTTGCTTCTGTTCCCAGCAATTATAATCTATTGGACTGAAGAGAAGCCACAGTTCTTGTCAGTTTCCTAGGCAGAGTTGAACTAGATATGGCCCATGTGTGTAGAAAGCACAGTTCTTTGTACTGAGCAAGCTCAATCTTCTGGCACACTAGGAAATACAGTAAAGTAGAAGAGTGCTCTTTTCTCAAAAGCAAAGTGTATTTCTTGCAAAGCGAGCTAGTGTTTATTTCCTATTCATAAACGGAGTTGAATCACATCCAGTTTTTGGTCCTATGAGCAAGAGTTGTTTTCCGGTAAGGAAAGTCACTATTGCACTCCCATTGCAGTACACAGTGCAAATATCCCTCGCTTCTGTTCCCAGCAAGTACATTGTATTGGACTGAAGAAAAGCTACTGTTCTTGTCAGTTTCTAAGCAGAGTTGAACTAGATATGGCTCACGTGTGTAGGAAGCACAATGCTTTTGTTCTGAGCAAGCTCACTGTTCTGGCCGTATACGAAACAGCAGAGTTGAGGTGTGCTTCCATAGCCATATACAGTGCAAATATCCCTGGCGTCTGTTTCGAACAAGTACAGTGTATTAGACTGAAGAGAAGCTACTGTTCTTGTCAGTTTCCTATACAGAATTGAACTAGATATGGCCCGTGTGTGTAGGAAGCACAGTACTTTTTTTTCTGAGCCAGGACACTGTTCTGGCATTATAGGAAACACAGTAGAGTAGAAGAGTGCCCTTTTCTCAAAAGCAGAGTTTTTTCTTGTAAGGCAAGCTTGTGTCTGTTTCCCATTTATAAATGGAGTTGAATCACATGCAGTTTCTGGTCCTACGAGCAATACTGGTTTTCTGGTAAGGAAAGTCACCATTACACTCCCATTGCCAAACACAGTACAAATAGCACTGGCGTCTGTTCCCATCAAGTACAGTATATTGGACTGAACATAAGTTACTGTTCTTGTCAGTTTCCAAAGCAGAGTTGAACTAGATATGGTCCGTGTGTGTAGGAAGCACGGTTCTTTTGTTCTGAGCAAGGTCACTGTTCTGTCCCTATTGGAAACACAATAGAGTACAAGAGTGCTCTTTTCTCAGAAGCAGAATGTGTTACTTTGCAGTGATCTAGTGTTTGTTTCCCATTCATAAACGTAGTTGAATCACATTCAGTTTCTGGTCCTACAAGCAAGAGTTGTTTTCTGGTAATTAAAGTCACAATTGTGCTCCATTGCCATACACAGTGCAAATAGCACTCTTGTCTCTTCCCAGCAAATACAGTGTATTGGACAGAGGAGAAGCTACTGTTCTTGTTAGTTTCTTAAGCAGAGTTGAACGAGATATGGCCCGAGTGTGTAGAAACCACAGTTCTTTTGTTCTGTATATTATCACTGTTCTTGTACTGTAGGAAACACACTAGAGTAGAATATTGCTCTTTTTTCAAAAGCAGATTGTTTTTCTTGTAAGGGGAGCTAGTGTTTGTTTCCCATTCATAAACGGAGTTGAATCAAATGCAGTTTCTGGTCCTATGAGCAAGAATTGTTTTCTGGTAAGAAAAGACACTATTGCACTCCCATTGCCATACACAGTGCAAATAGCACTCGTGTCTCATCCCAGCAAGTACAGTATATTGGAATGAAGAGAAGCTACTTTTTGTGTCAGTTTCCTAAGCAGCATCGAACTGGATATGGCCTGTGTGTGGGAAGCACAGTTCTTTTATTCTGAGCAAGCACATCGTTCTGGCTTTATAGGAAACACAGTAGAGTAGAAAGTGCTCTTTTCTCAAAAGCAGAGTGTGTTTCTTGTAAGGCGAGCTAGTGTTTGTTTCCCATTCAAAAACAGAGTTGAATCACATGCAGATTCTGGTTCTACGAGCAAGAGTTGTTTTCTGGTAAGGAAAGTCACTATTATGCTCCTATTGCCATATACAGTGCAAATAGTACTGGCGTCTGTTCCCATCATGTACAGTGTATTGGACTCAAAAGAAGCTACTGCTCTTGTCAGTTTCCTAAGCAGAGTTGAACTAGATATGGCCCGTGTTTGGCAAGCACAGTTCTTTTGTTCTGAGCAAGGTCACTGTTCTGTCCCTATTGGAAACACAGTAGAGTAGAAGAGTGCTCTTTTCTCAAAAGCAGAGTGTGTTTCTTTGCGGCAAGCTAGTGTTTCTTTCCCATTCATTAACGTATTTGAGTCACATTCAGTTTCTTGTCCTACGAGCTAGAGTTGTTTCCTGGTAAGGAAAGTCAATATTTTGCCCACATTGCCATACACAGTGCAAAGAGCACTCACGTCTGTTCCCTGAAAGTACAGTGTATTGGACTGAAGATAAGTACAGTTCTTGTTGCTAATCAAAGTTGAACTAGATATGACCTGTGTGTGTAGGAAATACAGTTCTTTTGTTCTGAGCATGCTCACTGTTCTAGCCCTGTGGAAATACAGTAGAGTAGAAGAGTGCTCTTTTCTCAAAAGCAGATGTGATTCTTGTAAGCCGAGCTAGTATTTGTTTCTCATTGATAAACGGAGTTGAATTACTTGCAGTTTCTGGTCCTACGAGCAAGAGTTATTATCTGGTATGGAAAGCCACTATTGCGCTCCCATTGTCATATACCATGCAAATAGCACTGGCGTCTTTTCCCAGCAAGTGCAGTGTATTGGACTGAAGAGAACTATAGTTCTTGTCAGTTTCTTAAGCAGAGTTGAACGTGATATGGCCTGTTGTGTAGGAAGCACAGGTCTTTTGTTCTGAGCAAGCTTACTGTTCTGGCATGTGGAAACACATTAGAGTAGAAACGTGCTCTTTTCAAAAAGCAGAGTGTGTTTCTTCTAAGGCGAGGTAGTATTTGTTTCCCATTAATAAGCAGAGTTGAATCTCATGCAGTTTCTAGTCCTACTTGCAGAAGTTGCTGTCTGGTAAGGAAAGTCACTGTTGAGCTCCCATTGTCATTCACAGTGCAAATAGCACTCGTGCCTGTTCCCAGCAATTACAGTGTATTGGACAGAATAGGAGCTACTATACTTGTGAGTAGGAAGCACAGTTCTTTTATTCTGAGCAAGCTCAGTCTTCTGGCCCTATAGGAAACACAATAGAGTAGAAGACAGCTCTTTTCTCAGAAGCAGAGTGTGTTTCTTGTAAGGCGAGCTAGAGTTGGTTTCCCATTCATAAACGGAGTTGAATCACATGCAGTTTCTGGTCCTATGAGCAAAAGTTGTTTTCTGGTAAGGAAAGTCATTATTATGCTCCCATTGCCATAAACAGTGCAAATAGCACATGCGTTTGTTCACAGCAAGTACAGTGTATTGGACTGAAGAAAAGCTACTGTTCTTGTCAGTTTCTTAAGCAGAGTTGAACTAGATATGGTCCATGTGTGTAGGAAGCTTAGTTCTTTTGTTCTGAGCAAGCTCACTGTTGTGGCCCTATAAGAAACAGAGTAGAGTAGAAGAATGCTTTTTTCTCAAAAGCAGAAAGTGTTCTTGTAAGGCGAGCTAGTAATTTTTTCCCATTCTTAAACGGAGTTGAATCACATGCAGTTCTGCTCCTCCAAGCAAGAGTCGTTTTCTGGTAAGGAAAGTCGCTATTGCACTCCCATTGCCATACACAGTAAATAGCACTCGCGTCTGTTCCCAGCAGGTATAGTGTATTGGACTGAAGAGAACTACAGTTCTTTTCAGTTTCCAAAGCAGAGTTGAACTAGATATGGGTCGTGTGTGTAGGAAACAAAGTTCTTATGTTCTGAGCAAGCTCACTGTTCTGGCCCTATAGGAAACACAGTAGAGTAGAAGAGTGCTCTTTTCTCAAAAGCAGAGTGTGCTGTGGGATGGTCTGTATGTCAAATGTGTTGTTGATTGGTCAATAAATAATTCACTGATTGGTCAGTGGCCAGGCAGGAAGTATAAGCGGGACTAACAGAGAGGAGAATGGAGAGAACAGGATGCTGGGGAGAGAGACACTGCCAGCAGCCACCATGACAAGCCGCATGTGAAGATCCCGGTAAGCCACGAGCCATATGCCAAGGTATAGATTAATGGAAATGGATTAATTTAAGCTGTAAGAACAGTTAGCAAGAAGCCTGCTATGGCCATATAGTTTGTAAGCAATATAAGTCTCTGTGTTTACTTGGTTGGGTCTGAGTGGCTGTGGGACTGGCAGGTGAAAAAGATTTGCCCTGACCATGGGCCAGGCTGGAAAACTCTAGCTACAAACGGCGTCCAACGTGGTTTCAAGAGTTTCCACCTAAAACCTGAGAAAAGATTCTAAAACGGAGCTAAAAACAGCTCCTAGTTGTCTCTTTCAAGCTAGCGGCAGCCTGCGTGTTTGAGCTACTACTGGCGGGATCCTAGCATTCGTGCTTGCCCTCAGTATGACGGGAATTAGGCCTCTGCAAGTGGCACATTAAGCTCTGTGGTGGATTTAGCCTTTGCTAGTACAAAACAAAAAAAAAAGAGGTTTCTGGGCTACACGCTGCTTTGATAGAAGCATAGACCCACTATTTCTGAGAGTTGATGGCTCCCAGAGCTGGGGAAAACCACCGCCATGTTGGGAAGATGAAGTGGGTGGAGTGTAGCTTGAGTTTTCCTGCCTGGCCCACAGTCAAGATAAATCTCTCTCACCTGCCAGTCCCACAGCCTCAGACCCAACCAAGTAAACCCAGAGACTTAAGTTGCTTTCAAACTGTATGGCAATGGCAGGCTTCTTGCTAACTGTTCTTATAGCTTAAATTAATCCATTTCCTTTAATCTATACTTTGCCACATGGCTCGTGACTTACCGGCATCTTCACAAGCTGTTTCTCATCGTGGCGGCTGGCAGTGTCTCTCTGACTCAGCCTTCCACTTCCCAGCTTTATTCTCCTCCTTGCCCCGCCTATACTTCCTGCCTAGCCAACGGCCAATCAGTGTTTTATTGATTAATTAGCAACACATTTGCCATACATCCCACAGCAGGTGGAGCCAGCAGCCATAACGCCAGCACCGTTTCAGGCTTAGAAGGCTGCAGTTTAAAGCAATAGGCTCAAGCTAATATAAAAAAATAAGCCACGTAAAGATGGCTACCACACAGAGAATCTGGATTATGTTCTCTTTGATATTCATAAGTGAAGAAAAACAGTTGATTACAAAAGCTGTTGAGTTATGCCAAAATGTATATTTTAAAGGTACCTACTTCAAATTTTGGATATAAGGATATGTTGCTTTGGAAAAGAGTCTGTTTTGTTTCCACAGAAAGCCAGAGGCTATGGATTTATTCAAGATTAAGATACATCAGGTTTGACCAGCTAAGACCCCCTGAAAGGTCTCTGATGACATCATGGCCCATATGATCCAACATCCAGAATGATTTGAAGGCAACTGGCTCAGATGATACACTCTCATGGACTATTCCATAATTCTAAAAATTTTCTTTGTATCCCCATAAGATACAGCGCCCCCCTCCAGCAGGAAGTAGTAAGAGAAGCTACGCCCAAATTCCCAAATATACCAAGATGACTTTGGAGATGTGTAAAGGTTAAAACCTTCCTTTTTAAGAAAAGAAAAGGGGAAGTGCTGTGGGATGTTCTGTATGTCAAATGTGTTGTTGATTGGTCAATAAATAATTCAAAGATTGGTCAGTGGCCAGGCAGGAAGTATAGGCGGGACTAACAGAGAGTAGAACTGAGAGAACAGGAAGCTGGGGAGAGAGACACTGCCAACCGCCACCATGACAAGCCGCATATAAAGATCCCAGTAAGCCACGAGCCATGTGGCTAGGTATAGATTAATGAAAAAGGATTAATTTAAGCTGTAAGAACATTTAGCAAGAAGCCTGCCACGGCCATACAGTTTGTAAGCAATATAAGTCCCTGTGTTTACTTGGTTTGGTCTGAGTGGCTGTGGGACTGGCGGGTGAAAGAGATTTGCCCTGACCATGGGCCAGGCAGGAAAACTCTAGCTACAAGAGTGTGTTTTTGTAATGCAAGCTTGTGTTTGTTTCCCATTGATAAACGCAGTTGAATCACATTCAGTTTCTGGTCCTACGAGCCGAGTTGTTTTCTGGTAAGGAAAGTCACTATTGCACTCCCATTGCCATACACAGTTCAAATAGCATTCACTTCTGTTCCTACCAAGTACAGTGTATTGGACTGAAGAGAACTACAGTTCTTGTCAGTTTCCTAAGCAGAGTTGAACTAGATATGGCCTGTGTGTATAGGAAGCACAGTTCTTTTGTTCTGAGAAAGATCACTGTTCTGGAACTTCAGGAAACACAGTAAAGTAGAAGATTGCACTTTTCTAAAAAGCAGAGTGTGTTCTTGTAAGGCAAGCTAGTGTTTGTTTCTCATTCATAAACGGGTTGAATCACATGCAGTTTCTGTTCCTATGATCAAGAGTTGTTTTCTGGTAAGGAAAGTCACTATTGTGCTCCCATTGCAATGCACAGTGCAAATAGCACTCGTGTCTGTTCCCAGCTTGCACAGTGTATTGGATTGAAGAGAAGCTACTGTTCTTGAAAGTTTCCTAAGCAGAGTTGAAATGAATATGGCCCTTGTGAACAGGAAGAACAGTTCTTTTTTTATGGGTAAGCTCACAATCGGGCCCTATAAAAAACACAGTAGAGTAGAAGAGTGCTCTTTTCTGAAAAGCAGAACGGGTTCCTGTAAGGAGAGCTAATGTTTGTTTCCCATTCATAAACTGAGTTGAATCACATGCAGTTTCTGGTCCTACGAGCAACAGTTGTTTTCTGGTAAGGAAAGTCATTATTATTATGCTCCCATTGCCACATACAGTGCTAAAGCACACGCGTATGTTTTCAGCAAGTACAGTGTATAGGACTGAAGAAAAGCTACTGTTCTTCTCAGTTTCTTAAGCAGAGTTGAACTAGATATGGTCCGTGTGTAGGAAGCACCGTTCTTTTGTTCTAAGCAAGCTCACTCTTCTGGCCCTATAAGAAACAGAGTAGAGTAGAAGAATGCTCTTTTCTCAAAAGCAGAATGTGTTCTTGTAAGGCGAGCTAGTGTTTGCTTCCCATTCATAAACGGAGTTGAATCACATGCAGTTTCTGTCCTATGAGCAAGAATTGTTTTCTGGTAAGGAAAGTAACTCTTATGCCCCCATTGACATATACAGTGCAAATTTCAACTCGTGTCTGTTCCCATCAAGTACAGTGTATTGGATTGAAGAGAACCTATTGTTCTTGTGAGTTTCTTAAGCAGAGTTCAACTGGATATGGTCCATGTCTGAAGGAAGCACAGGTCTTTTGTTCTGAGCAAGTTCACTGTTCTGGCCCTGTGGAAACACAGTAGAGTAGAAGAGTGCTTTTCTCAAAAGCAGAGTGTGTTTCTTGTAAGGCGAGCTAGTGTTTTTTTTTTTCCCATTCATTAACGGAGTTGAATCACATTCAGTTTCTGGTCCTATGAACAAGAATTGCTTTCTGGTAAGGAAAGTCACTATTATGCTCCCATTGCCATATAAGTGCAAATAGCACTAGCGTATGTTCCCAGCAAGAACATTGTATTGGACTGAAGAAAAGGTACTTTTCTTGTCCATTTCTTAAGCAGAGTTGAACTAGATATGATCCGTGTGTGTAGAAAGCACAGTTCTTTTGTTCTAAACAAGCTAACTGTTCTGGCCGTACAGAAACACAGTAGAGTAGAAGAGTGCTCTTTTCCCAAAAGCAGAGTGTGTTTCTTGTGAGGTGAGCTAGTGTTTGTTTCCCATTCATGAACGGAGTTGAATCACATGCAGTTTTTGGACCTATGAGCAGAGTTGTTTTCTGGAAAGGAAAGTCACTATTGTGTTCCCCTTGCCATACACAGTACAAATAGCACTTACTTCTGTTCCCAGCAAGTACAATGTATTGGCCTTAAGAAAAGCTACTGTTCTTGTTAGTTTCCTAAGCAAAGTTGAACTAGATGTTATCCGTGTTTGTAAGAAGCACAGTTTTTTTTTTTTTTTCTCAGCAAGCTCACTTTTCTGGCCCTATAGGAAAAACAGTAGAGTAGAAGCGTGCTCTTTTCTCAAAAGCAGAGTGTTTTTCTTGTAAGGTGAACTAGTGTTGTTTCCCATTCAAAAACGGAGATGAATCACATGCCGTTTCTGGTCCTATGAGCAAGAGTTGTTTTCTGGGAATGAAAGTCACTATTGTGCTCCCTTTGCCTTATACAGTACAAATAGCACTCCTATCTTTTTCCTGGAAGGACAGTGTATGCGACTGAAGAGAAGCTTCTGTTGTTGTCAGTTTCCTAGGCAGAGTTGAACTAGATATGGACCGTGTGTAAAAAGCACAGTTCTTTTGCTCTGAGCAAGATCACTGTTCTAGCCCTATAGGAAACAGAGTAGAGTAGATGAGTGCTCTTTTCTCAAAAGCCGAGATTGTTAATTGAAAGGCGAGCTAGTGCTTGTTTCCCATTTATAAACTGAGATGAATGAAATGCAGTTTCTGGACCTATGAGCAAGAGTTTTTTTCTGGTAAAGAAAGTCACTATTGCGCTCCCATTGCCATACACAGTACAAATAGCACTCGCGTATGTTCCAAGCAAGTACAGTGTATTAGACTGAAGAGAAGCTACTTTTCTTCTCAGGTTTCAAAGCAGAGTTGAACTAGATGTGGCCCTTGTATTTAGGAAGCACAGTTCTTTTGTTCTGAGCAAGCTAACTGTTCTGGCCCTACAGAAACACAGTGGAGTAGAAGATTGCTCTTTTCTCAAAAGCAGAGTGTGTTTCTTGTAAGGCGAGCTAGTGTTAGTTTCCCATTCTTAAACAGAGTTGAATCACATGCAGTTTCTGGTCCTATGAGCTAGAGTTTTTTTCTGGCAAGGAAAGTCCCTATTATGCTCCCATTGCCATATACGGTGCAAATAGCACTCGCGTCTGTTCCCAAAAAGTACATTGTATTGGACTGAAGAAAAGCTACTGTTCTTGTCAGTTTCTTAAGCATAGTTGAACTAGATATGGTCTCTGTGTGTAGGAAGCACAGTTCTTTTGTTCTAAGCAAGCTAACTGTTCTAGCCTTATAGGAAACACAGTAGACTAGAAGAGTGCTCTTTTCTCAAAAGCAGAGTGTGTTTCTTGTAAGGCAAGCTAGTGTTTGTTTCCCATTCATAAACACAGTTGAATCACATGCAGTTTCTTCTCCAATGTACAATAGTTGTTTCCTGGTAAGGAATGTCACTATTGTGATCAAATTGCCATACACAGTGCAAAGAGCACTTACGTCTTTTCCTAGCAATTTCAGTGTACTGGCCAGAACAGAAGATACTTATCTTTTTAGTTTCCTAAGCAGAGTTGAACTAGATATTTCCCGTGCTTGTAGGAAGATAGTTATTTTGTTCTCAGCAAGCTCAATGTTCTGGCCCTATAGGAAACACAGTAGAGTAAAAGAGTGCTCTTTTCTCAAAAGCAGAGTGTGTTTGTTGTAAGGCGAGCTAGTGTTTGTTTCCCATTCATAAACGGTGTTGAATCACTTGCAGTTTTTGTCCCATAGCAAGAGTTGTTTTCTGGTAATGAAAGTCACTATTATGCCCCCATTGCCATATACAGTGCAAATTGCAACTTGCTTCTGTTCCCAACAAGTACAGCGTATTGGACTGAATAGAAGCTATTGTTCTTGTCAGTTTCTTAAGCAGAGATGAATTAGATATGGTCCATGTTTGTAGGAAGCACAGGTCTTTGGTTCTGAGCAAGCTCACTGTTCTGACCCTGTGGAAACACAGTAGAGTAGAAGAGTGCTCTTTTCTCAAATGCAGAGCATGTTTTCTGGTTAGAAAGTCACTATTGCGCTTCTATTGCTATACACAGAACAAGTAGCACTCACTTCTCTTCCCAGCAAGTACAGTGTATTGGACTTAAAAGATGCTACTGTTCTTGTCAGTTTCCAAAGCAGAGTTGAACTAGATGTGGCCTGTGTGTGTAGGAAGCACAGTTCTTTTGTTCTGAGCAAGATCACTCTTCTGGCCCTGTAGGAAACACTGTAGGGTAGAAAAGATTGCTCTTTTCTCTTAATCAGAGTGTGTTTCTAGTAAGGCGAGCTAGTATTTGTTTCCCATTCATAAATGTAGTTGAATCACATGCAGATTCTGGTCCTATGAGCAAGAGTTGTTTTCTGGTAAGGAAAGTCACTATTGCACTCCCAAAGTCATTCAAAGTTAAAATAGCACTTGTGTCTCTTCACAGCAATTACAGTGTTGGACCGAAGAGCAGCTACCTTTCTTGTCATTTTCCAATGAATAATCGAACTAGATATGGTCTGTGTGTGGAGAAAGCACATTTCTTTTGTTCTCAGCAAGCTAACTGTTTTGGCCATATGGAAACACAGTAGATTAGAAGAGTGCTCTTTTCTCAAAAGCAGAGTGTGTTTTTTGTAAAGCGAGCTAGTGTAGCTAGAGATTTCCTGCCTGGCCCACAGTCAGGATAAATCTCTCTCACCTGCCAGTCCCACAGCCGCTCAGACCCAACCAAGTAAACACAGAGACTTATACTGCTTACAAACAGTATGGCCGTGGCAAGCTTCTTGCTAACTGTTTTTACAGCTTAAATTAATCCATTTCCATTAATCTATACCTTGCCACATGGCTCATGGCTTACCGGCATCTTTACATGCTGTTTCTCATTGTGGCGGCTGGCAGTGTCTGTCTGACTCAGCCTCCCACTTCCCAGCTTTATCTCCTCCTTGTCCTGTCTATCCTTCCTGCGTAGCCAATGGCCAATCAGTGTTTTATTTATTGACCAATCAGAGCAACACATTTGCCATACAGAACATCCCACAGCACTTCCCTTTTTTTAAAAAAAGGAAGGTTTTAAACTTAACAAAGTAAAATTACATATAATTTGGGAATTTGGGCGTAGCTTCTCTTACTACTTCCTGCTGGAGGGGGGCGCTGTATCTTATGGGGACACAAAGAAAATTTTAGGATTATGGAGTAGTCCATGAGGTTTTATTGTCTGAGCCAGTTGCCTTTAAACCATTCTGGATGTTGGATCATCTGGTCCATGGTGTCATCGGAGACCTTTCAGGGAGTCTTGGCTGGTCAGACCTAATATACCTTAATCTGGAACAAATCCATAGCCTTTGGCTTTCTGTAGGAACAAAAGCAGAGACTCTTTTCCAAAGTAACATATCCTTACATCTAAATTTTGAAGTCAAGATATCTTTAAAATATACATATTGGTTTAACTCAACATCTTTTATGATCAAATGTTTTTCTGCATTTAAAAATCCCAAAGACAACACAATCCAGATTCTCTGTGTAATATTTATCTTCACGTGGCTTATTTCTTATATTAATTTTACTGTCTCTTTAAAGACTTTATTCTTTAAAACTATGTATTTGTTTATATAACTGTATATGTCACCTTTTTGTCTCTTTCAAGCCTATGTATATTTTACGCACATTGTAAACTATTACATCTGAATCTGTCTTATTGTGAATCTTTTGCTTTAAACTGCAGCATTTGTAAGACTGAAAAGGTGCTATGGCTGCTGGCTCTGCCCACCTCAGCTTCCCAACATGGCGGTGTTACATTTGCCACCAGCTCTGGGAGCTATCATGGGTCTATGCTTTTATCCAAGCAGCGTGTAGCCCAGAAACCCCTTTTATTGTTTTGTACTAGCAAAGGCTAAATCCACCACACAGCTTAATGTGCCACTTGCAGAGGCCTCATTCTCGCAATACTGCAGGTCGAGTGCACACGCTAGGAACCCACCAGTAGCTCAAACCCGCAGTTGCCACTCATTTGAGAGAGACAATTAGGAAGCTGTATTTAGCTCCATTTTAGAATCTTTTTGTTCAGGTTTTAGGTGGAAACTCTTGCCAAAACGTTGCATGCCATTTGCAGCTAGAGATTTCCTGCCTGGCCCACCTCAGGACAAATTTCTTTCATCTGCCAGACCCACAGCTGCTCAGACCCGAACAAGTAAACACAGAGACTTATATTGATTACAAACTGTATGGCTGTGGCAGGCTTCTTGCTAACTGTTATTACAGCTTAAATTAATCCATTTCTATAAATTTATACTTGCCACATAGCTCATGGCTTACTCACATCTTTACATGCTGTTTCTCATCGTGGCAGCTGGCAGTGTCTCTCTGACTCAGCCTTGCACTTCCCAGCTTTATTCTCCTCCTTGTCCGGCCTACAATTCCTGCTTAGCAAATGGCCAATTAGTGTTTTATTTATTGACTAATTAGCAACACATTTGACATGCAGAACATCCCACAGCAAGGTAGTGTTTGTTTCTCATTCATAAATGGAATTGAATCCCATGCAGTTTCTGGTCCTAAGAGCAAGAGTTGTTTTATAGTAAGGAAAGTCACTATTGCGCTCCAGTTGCCATGCACAATGCAAATAGCACTCGCATGTGTTCCTAGCAAGGACAGTGTATTGGAACGAAGAGAAACTACTGTTCTTCTCAGTTTCCTAAGCAGATTTGAACTAGATATGGCCCGTTTGTAGGAAGCACAATTCTTTTGTTCTGTGCAAGCTCACTCTTCTGGCCGTATTGTAAAAATGGTAGAGCAGAAGTGTGCTATTTTCTCAAAAGCAGAATGTGTTATTGTAAGGTGAGCTAGTGTTTGTTTCCCATTCATAAACAGAGATGAATCCCATGCAGTTTCTGGTCCTATGAGCAAGAGTTGTTTTCTGGTAAGGAACATCACTATTGCGCTTCCATTGCCATACACAGTAATCACGTCTGTTTCTAGCAAGCACAGTGTATTGGACTGAAGAGCTGCTACTGTTCTTGTCAGTTTCCTAAGCAGAGTTGAACTAAATATGGCCCATGTGTGTAGGAAGCACACTTCTTTTGTTCTGTGCAAGCTTACTCTTCTGGCCCTATAGGAAACACAGTTGGGTAGAAGAGTGCTCTTTTCTCAAAAGCAGAGTGTGTTTCTTGTAATGCGAGCTAGTGTTTGTTTCCCATTCATAAAAGGAGTTGAATTCCATGCAGTTAATGGTCCTACGAGAAAGAGTTTTTTTATGGAAAGGAAAGTCACTATAGCGCTCCCATTGCCATAAAAAGTGCAAATAGCACTAGCGTCTGTTCCCAGCAATAACAGTGTATTGGCCTGTAGAGAAGATACTGTTCTTGTCAGTTTCCAAGAAAGAGTTGAACTAGATATGGCCCGTGTTTGTAGGAAGCACAGTTCTTTTGTTCTGAGCAAGGTCACAGTTCTGGCCCTATATTAAACGCAGTAGAGTAGTCGAGTGCTCTTTTCTCAAAAGCAGAGTGTTTTTCATGTAAGGCGAGCTAGTGTTTGTTTCACATTCATAAACGGAGTTGAATCCCATTCAGTTTCTGGTTCTACGAGAAAGAGTTGTTTTCTGGTAAGGAAAGTCCCTATTCCACTAACAATGCCATACACAGTGAAAATAGCACTAGCATCTGTTCTCAGCAAGTACAGTGTATTGGACTGAAGAGAAGCTATTGTTATTGTAAGTTTCCTAAGCAGAAGTGAACTAGATATAGCCCATATGTGTAGGAAGCAAATTTCTTTTGTTCTGGTCAAGCTCACTGTTCTGGCCCTATAGGAAACACAGTAGAGTACAGAGTACTCTTTTCTCAAAAGCAGAATGTTTTTCTCGTAAGGCAAGCTAGTGTTTGCTTCCCTATGATAAACAGAGTTGAATCCCATGCAGTTTCCAGTCGTATGAGCAACAGTTGTTTTCTGGTAAGAAATTCACTATTGCACTCCCATTGCCATACACCGTACAAGTAACACTCTCATCTGTTCCCAGAAAGTACAGTGTATTGGACTGAAGAGAAGCTACTCTTCTTGTCAGTTTCCTAAGCAGAGTTGACTAGATATGGCACGTGTGTGTAGAAAGCACAGGTCTTTTGTTCTGTTTAAGCTCACTGTTCTGGCCTAAATGAAACACAGTAGAGTAGAGCGTGCCCTTTTCTCAAAAGCAGAGAGTGTTTGTTGTAAGGCGAGCTAGGGTTTCTTTCCCATTCATAAACGGACTTGAATCCCATGCACATTCTCTTCCTACAAGCAAGAATTGTTTTCTGGTAAAGAAAGTCACTATTTCGCTCTCATTGCCATACACAATGCAAGTAGCACTCGAGTCTGTCTGTTCCTAGCAAGGACAGTGTATTGGACTGAAATGAAGCTAATGCTCTTGTCAGTTTCCTAAGCAGAGTTGACCTAGATATGGCTCATGTGTGTAGGAAGCACAGTTCTTTTGTTCTGAGCAAGCTCACTGTTCTGGCCCTATATGAAACACAGTAGAGTAGAAGAGTGCTCTTTTCTCAAAAACAGAGTGTGTTTCTTGTAAGGCGAGCTAGTGTTTGTTTCCCATTCATAAATGGAGTGGAATCACATACAGTTTCTGGTCCTATGAGCAAGATTTTTTTTTTCTGGTAAGGAAAGTCACTATTGCGCTCCCTTTGCCATACACAGTGCAAATAGCACTAGCGTCTGTTCCCAGCAATAACAGTGTATTGGACTATAGAGAAGGTACGGTTCTTGTCAATTTCTAAAGAAGAATTGAATTAAATATGGCCAGTGTATACAGGATGTACAGTTCTTTTGTTGTCAGCAAAGTCACTGTTCTGTTCCTATAGGAAACACAATAGGGTAGAAGAGTGCTCTTTTATCAAAAGCAGCGTGTGTTTCTTGTAAGGCGAACTAGTCTTGTTTCTCATTCATAAACAGAGTTGAATGCCATGCAGTTTCTGGTCCTATGAGAAAGAGTTGTTTTCTGGGAATGAAAGTCATTATTGCACTCCCATTGCCATACACAGTGAAAATAGCCCTCGCGTATGTTCCCAGCAAGGACAGTGTATTGAACCAAAGAGAAACTACTGTTCTTGTCAGTTTCCTAAGCAGAGTTGAACTAGATAAGGCCCGTGTGTGTAGGAAGCACAGTTCTTTTGTTCTGAGCAAGCTCACTGTTTTGGCCCAAAGGAATCACAGTAGAGTAGAAGAGTGCTCTTTTCTCAAAAGCAGATTGTGTTTATTTAAGGGAAGCTAGTATTTGCTTTCCATTCATAAAAAGAGTTAGATCACATGCAGTTTCTGATCCTACGAGTAAGAGATGTTTTCTGCTAAGGTAAGTACTATTGCGGTCCCATTGCCATACACAATGCAAGTAGCACTCGCGACTGTTCCCAGCAAGTACAATGTATTGGACTGAAGACAAGCTTCTGTTCTTGTCAATTTCCTTAGCAGAATGAACTAGATATGGCCCTTGTATGTAGGAAGCACAGTTCTTTTGTTCTGAGCAAGGTCACTGTTCTGGCCCTATAAAACACAGTAGGGTAGAAGAGTGCTCTTTTATCAAAAGCAGAGTATGTTTCTTGTAAGGCGACCTTGTGTTTGTTTCCCATTCATAAACGGAATTGAATCGCATGCAGTTTCTGGTCCTAAGAGCAAGAGTTGTTTTCTGGTAAGAAAAGTCACTATTTTGCCCCAAAGCCATTCAGAGTGAAAAGAGCACTCCTGTGTGTTCCCAGCAGGGACAGTGTATTGTTCAGAAGCGAAACTACTGTTCTTGTCAGTTTCCTAAGAAGAGTTGAACTAGATATGGCCCGTGTTTGTAGGAAGCACAGTTCTTTTGTTCTGAGCAAGCTCACTGTTTTGGCTCAATGGAATCACAGTAGAGTAGAAGAGTGCTCTTTTCTCAAAAGCAGAGTGTGTTTCTTGTAACGCGAGCTAGTGTTTGTTTTCCATTTATTAACGGAAAAGAGTCACATGAAGTTTCTGGTCCTAGGAGCAAAAGACATTTTCTGGTAAAGAAAGTCACTATTGTGCTCCCTATGACTTACACAGTACAAATAGAACTAACGTCTGTTCCCAGCAATTACAGTGTATTGGAATATAGAGAAGCTACTGTTCTTGTCAGTTTCCTAAGCACAGTTGAACTAGATATGACCCGTGTGTGTTGGAAGCACAATTCTTTTGTTCTGAGAAAGCACATTCTTCTGGCCATATTGGAAACACAGTAGAGTAGAAGAGTGCTCTTTTCTCATATACAGAGTGTGTTTCTTGTAAGGTGAGCTAGTGTTTGTTTCCCATTCATAAACGGAGTGGAATCACATGCAGTTTCTGGTCTTACGAGCAAGAGCTGTTTTCTGGTAATGAAAGTCACTATTGTGCTCCCATTGCCATACACAGTTAAAATAGCACTTGCATCTGTTCCCAGCAAGTACATTGTATTGAAATGAAGAGAAGCTACTGTTCTTTTCAGTTTGCTAAGCAGAGTTTTACTAGATATGACCTGAGTGTGTAGGAAGCACAGTTCTTTTGTTCTGAGCAAGCTCACTGTTCTGGCCCTATAATAAACAGTAGAGTAGAGGAGCGCTCTATCCTCCAAAGAAGAGTGTGTTTCTTGTAAGGAGAGCTAGTGTTTGATTCCCATTCATAAACGGAGTCAAATCACATGCAGTTTCTTGTCCTATGAGCAAGAGTTGTTTTCTGATAAGGAAAATCACTATTTTCTAACAATATCATACACAGTGAAAATAGCATTCGCATCTGTTCCCAGCAAGTACAGTGTATTGGACTGAATATAAGCTATTGTTCTTGTCAGTTTCCCAAGCAGAGTTGAACTAGATATGGCACATATGTGTAGAAAGCAAATTTCTTTTCTTCTGTGCAAGCTCACTGTTCTGGCCCAATAGGAAAAACAGTAGAGTAGAGAGTGCTCTTCTCTCAAGAGCAGAGTGTGTTTCTTGTAAGGCGAGCTAGTGTTTGCTTCCCATTCTTAAACAGAGTTGAATCCCATGCAGTTTCTGGTCGTACGAGCAACAGTTTTTTTCTGGTAAGAAAGTCACTATTGCGCTCCCACTGATATACACAGTACAAGGAGCACTCGCGTCTGTTCCTAGCAAGTACAGTGTATTGGGCTTAAGAGATGCTACTGTTCTTGTCAGTTTCCTAAACAAAGTTGAACTAGATATGGTCTGTGTGTGTAGGAAGCAGAGTTCTTTTGTTCTGAGCAAGGTCACTCTTCTGGCCCTATAGAAAACACAGTAGAGTAGAAGAGTGCTCTTTTCTCAAAAGCAGAATGTGTTTCTTGTAAGGCGAGCAAGTGTTTGTTTCCCATTCATAAACGGAGTTGAATCATATGCAGTATCTGGTCCTAGGAGCAAGAGTTGTTTTCTGGTAAGGAAAGTCACTATTGCGCTCCCATTGTCAAACATAGTGCAAATAGCACTCGCGTCTGTTCCCAGCAAGGACAGTGTATTGGACCGAAGAGAAGCTACGGTTCTTGTCAGTTTCCAAAGCAGAGTTGAACTAGATATACCTCGTGTGTATAGGAAGCTTAGTTATTTTGTTCTGAGCAAGCTAACTGTTCTGGTACTACGGAAACACAGTAGAATAGAAGAGTGCTCTTTTCTCAAAAGCAGAGTGTATTTCTTGCAATGTGAGGTTGTATTGGTTTTCTCTTCATAAACGGAATTTAATCACATACAATTTCTGGTCCTATGACCAAGAGTTGTTTTCTTCCAAGGAAAGTCACTATTGCACTTCCATTGCCATGCACAGTGTAAATTGCCCTGGCCTCTCTTCCCAGCAACTACAGTGTATTGGAGTGAAGAGAAGCTACTGTTCTTGTCAGTTTGGTAAGCAGAGTTGAACAAATATGGCCCCTGTGTGTAGGAAGCACAGTTCTTTTGTTCTCAGCAAGCTCACAGTTCCGGCCCTATAAAAAACACAGTAGAGAAGAAGAGTGCTCTTTTCTCAAAAGCAGATTGTGTTTCTTGTAAAGCGAGCTATTGTTTGTTTCCCACTCATAAACGGAATTGAATCACATGCAGTTTCTTGTCCTATGAGCAAGAGTTGTTTTTTGGTAAGAAAGTCAATATTGCACTCCCATTGCCATACACATTACAAATAGCACTCGCGTTTGTTCCCTGGAAGTACAGTGTATTGGACTGAAGAGAAGTTACTGTTCTTGTCAGTTTCCTATGCAGAGTTGAACTAGATATGGCCAGTGTGTTTAGGGAGTACAGTTATTTTGTTCTGAGCTTGATCACTGTTTGGGCCCTATAGGAAACACACTAGAGTAGAAGAGTGTTCTTTTCTCAAAAGTAGAGTGTTTTATTTGATAGTCGAGCTAGTGTTTGTTACCCATTTGTAAATGGAGTTGAATGACATTCAGTCTCTGGTCCTATGAACAAGAGTTGTTTTTTGGTAAGGAAAGACACTATTGCGCTCCCATTGCCATACACAGTGCAAACGGCACTCGCGTCTGTTCCCAGCAAGTACAGTGTATTGAACTGAAGAGAAGTTGCTGTTATTGTCAGTTTCTTAAGCAGACTTGTACTAGATTTGGCCCGTGTGTGTAGGAAGCACATTTCTTTTGTTCTGATCAAGCTCACTGTTCTGGCCCTATAGAAAACACAGTAGAGTAGAAGAGTGATCTTTTCTCAAAAGCAGAGTGTATTTCTTGTAAGGCGAGCTAGTCTTGGTTCCCCCTTCATAAACGGAGTTGAATCACATACATTTTCTATTCCTACGAGAAAGACTTGTAATATGGAAAGGAAAGTAACTATTATGCTCCCTTTGCCATATATAGTGCAAACAGCACTCGTGTCTGTTCCCAGCAAGTACACTGTATTGGACTGAAGAGAAGCTACTGTTCTTATCAGTTTCCTAAGCAGAGTTGAACTAGATATGTCCTGTGTGTGTAGGAAGCATCGTTCTTTTGTTCTGAGCAAGCAAACTGTTCCAGCCTTATGGAAACACAGTAGAGTAGAAGAGTGCTCTTTTCTGAATGGAGAGTATGTTTCTAGTACGACGATCTAGTGTTTGTCTTCTATTCATAATCAGAGTTGAATTACATGCAGTTTCATGCCCTACAAGCAACAGTTGTCATCTGGTAAGGAAAGTCACTATTGTGCTCCCATTGTCATACACTGTACAATAGCACTCGCGTCTCTTCCCAGCAAGTACAGTGTATAGGACTGAAGAGAAGCTATTGTTCTTGTCATTTTCCTAAGCAGAGTGGAACTAGATATGCCCTGTGTGTTTAGGAAGCACAGTTCTTTTGTTCTGAGCAAGCTAACTGTTCTGGCCCTACGGAAATACAGTAGAGTAGAAGAGTGCTCTTTTCACAAAAGCAGAGTGTGTTTCTTGTAAGGAGAGCAAGTGTTTGTTTCCCATTCATAAACAGAGTTGAATAACTTGCAGTTTCTGGTCCTACGAACAAGAGTTGTTTTTGGTGATGAAATTCACTATTGTGCTGCCATTGCCATACACTGTGTAATAACACTCGTGTCTGTTCCCAGCAAGTCCAGTGTATTGGACTGAAGAGAAGCTACTCTTCTTGTCAGTTTCCTAAGCAGAGTTGAACTAGATATGGCCCGTGTGTGTAGGAAGCACAGTTCTTTTGTTTTGAGCAAGTAAACTCTTCTGGCCTTATGGAAACACAGTAGAGTCGTGGAGTGTAATTTTCTCAAAAGCAGAGTGTGTTTCTTGTAAGGCGAGCTAGTGTTTGTTTCCCATTCAAAAACGGAGTAGAATCACATGCAGTTTCTGGTCGTAAGAGCAGGAGTTGTTTTCTGGTAAGGGAAGACACTACTGTGCTCCCATTGCCATACACAATGCAAATAGCATTGGCGTCTGTTCCCAGCAAATCCAGTGTATTGGACTGAAGAAAAACTACTGTTCTTATCAGTTTCCTAAGCAGAGTTGAAGTAGATATTCCCCGTTTGTCCAGGAAGCACAGTTCATTTGTTCTGAGCAAGCAAACTGTTCTAGCCCTATGGAAACACAGTAAAGTCCCAGAGTGCTCTTTTCTCAAAAGCAGAGTGTCTCTTGTAAGGAGAGGTAGTTTTTGTTTCCCATTTATAAATGGAGTTGAATCACACGCAGTCTATGGTCCTACGAGCGAGAGTTGTTTTCTGGTAAGACAAGTCACTATTGCGGTCCCATTGTCATACACTGTACAATAGCATTCACGTCTGTTCCCAGGAAGTACAGTGTATTGGACTGAAGAGAAGCTACTGTTCATGTCATTTTCCTAAGCAGAGTTGAACTAGATATGCCCCTGTGTGTAGGAAGCAATGTTAATTTGTTCTGAGCAAGCTAACTGTTCTTGCCCTTCGAAAACACAGTATAGTAGAAGAATGCTCATTTCACAAAAGCAGACTGTGTTTCTTGTAAGGCGAGCTAGTGTTTGTTTCCCATTCATAAACGGAGTTGAATCACATGCAGTTTCTTGTCCTAGGTGCAAGAGTTGTTTTCTGGTACAGAAAGTCACTATTTCGCTCCCAATGCCATACACAGTGCAAATAGCACTCGTGTCTGTTCCCAGCAAATACAGTGAATTGGACTGAAGAGAAGCTACTGTTCTTGTCAGGTTCCTTGCTGAGTTGAACTGGATATGGCCCATTTGTGTAGGAAGCACAGTTCTTTTGTTCTGAGCAAGCTGACTGTTCTTGCACTATAGGAAACACTGTAGAGTAGACGAGTGCTCTTTTCTCAAAAGCAGTGTGTGTTTCTAGTAAGGCGAGCAAGTGTTTGTTTCTCATTCATAAATGGAGTTGAATCACATGCAGTTTCTGGTCCAACGAGCAAGAGTTGTGTTCTGGTAAGGAAAGTCATTATTGGGTGCCCATTGCATACAGAGTACAAATAGCACTCGCGTCCTTTCCCAACAAATACTGTGTATTGGACTGAAGAGAATCTACTGTTCTTGTCAGTTTCGTAAGCAGAGTTGAAGTAGATATGGCCCATGTTTCTAGGAAGTACAGTTCTATTGTTCTGAGCAAGCTCACTGTTCTGTCCCTATGGAAACACAATAGAGTAGAAGAGTGCTGTTTTCTCGAAAGCAGAGTGTGTTTCTTGTAAGTCAAGCTAGAGTTTTTTTTCCAATTCATAATTGGAGTTGATTCAAATGCAGTTTCTGGTCCTATGAGCAAGAGTTGTTTTCTGGAAAGGAAAGTTTCTATTGAGCTCCCATTGCCTTAAACAGTCCAAATAGCACTCGCGTCTGTTCCAAGCAAGCCCAGTGTATTGGACTGAAGAGAAGCTACTCTTCTTGTCAGTTTCCCCAGCAGAGTTGAACTAGGTATGTCTCGTGTGTGTGTAGGAAGCACAGTTCTTTATTTCTGATCAAGCTCACTGTTCTGGCCCTATAGGAAAAACAGTAGAGTAGGAGAGTGCTATTTTCTCAAAAGAAGAGTGTGTTTCTTGTAAGAGTAGCTAGTTTTGTTTCCCATTCATAAAAGGAGTTGAATCAAATGCAGTTTCTGTTCCTAAGATCAAGAGTTGTTTTCTGGTAAGGAAAGTCGCTATTGAGCTCCCATTGCCATACACAGTCCAAATAGCTCTCGCATCTCTTCCAAGAGTGTACAGTGTATTGGACTGAAGAGAAGCTACTATCCTTGTCAGTTTCCGAAGCAGAGTTGAACTAATATGGCTGGAGTGTACAAAGCACAGTTTTTTTTGTTCTGAGAAAGCTCACTGTTCTGGAATTATAGGAAACGTTGTAGAGTAGATCAGTGCTATTTCTCAAAAACAGAGTGTGTTTTTTGTAAGGAGAGCTAGGGTTTGTTTCCCATTCCAAAATGAAGTTGAATCACAATGCAGTTTCTGGTCCTATGAGCAAGAGGTGTTTTCTAATAAGGAAAGTCAATATTGTGCTCCCATTGAATAAAACAGTGCAAATAGCACTCGCTTATGGTCCCAGCAAGTACAGTGTATTGGACTGAAAAGAAGCTACTGTTCTTGTCAGTTTCTTAAGCAGAGTTGAACTAGATATGGCCTTTGTGTGTAAGAAGCACAGTTCTTTTGTTCTGAACAAGCTCACTCTTCTATCCTTATAGGAAACACTGTAGAGTAGAAGAGTGCTCTTTTCTCAAAATTAGAGTTAATTTCTTGTAAGGCGAGCTAGTGTTTATTTCCCATTCATGAAGGGAGTTGAATAACATGCAGTTTCCGGTCTTATGAGCAAGAGTTGTTTTCTGTTAAGGAAAGGCATTATTGGGCTCCCATTGCCATACACAGTGCAAATAACACTCGTGTCTGTTCCCATCAAATACAGTGTAGTGGACTGAAGAGAAGCTACTGTTCCTGTCAGTTTCCTAAGCAGAGTTGAAGTAGATATGGCCTGTGTGTGTAGGAAGTGCAGTTCTTTTGTTCTGAGCAAGCTCACTGTTCTGGCCCTATGGAAAAACAATTGAGTAGTAGAGTGCTCTTTTCTTGAAAGCAGAGTGTGTTTCTTGTAAGGTGAGCTAGCGTTTGTTTCCCATTCATAAACACGGTTGAATCAAATGCAGTTTCTGGTCCTATGAGCAAGAGTTTTTTTCTGGTAAGGAAACTTTCTATTGAGCTCACATTGCCTTACACAGTCCAAATAGCACTCGCGTCTGTTCCAAGCAAGTACAGTGTACTGAAGTGAAGAGAAGCTACTGTTCTTGTCAGTTTCCCTAGCAGAGTAGAACTAGATATGGCTCGTGTGTGTAGAAAACACAGTTCTTTAGTTCTAAGCAACCTCACTGTTATGGCCCTATAGGAAAAACAGTAGAGTAGAAGAGTGTTCTCCTTTTCAAAAGCACAGTGTGTTTCTTGTAAGGCAAGCTTATGTTTGTATCCCATTCATAAACGGAGTTGAATCACATGCATTTTCTGGTCCTACGAGCAGGAACTCTTTCCTGGAAAGGAAAGTCACTATTGTGCTCTCATTGCCTTACTTGTTGCTAATAGTACTCGCATGTTTTCCCAGCAAGTACAGTGTATTTGAGGAAGAGAAGCTACTGTTCTTGTCAGTTTCCCAAGCAGAGTTGAACTAGATATGGCCTCGCGATTTAGGAAACATATTTCTTTTCTTCTGAGCAAGCTCACTCTTCTGGCCCTATAAGAAACACAGTAGAGTAGAAGTGTGCTCTTTTCTCAAAAGCAGAGTGTGTTTCTTGTAAGGAAAGATAGTGTTTGTTTCCCATTCATAAACGGAGTTGAATCACATTCAGTCTCCGGTCCTACGAGCAAGAGTTGTTTTCTGGTAAGGAAAATCACTACTGTGCTGCCATTGCCATACACAGTGCAAACAGCACTCCGAGTCTATTTCCAGCAAGTAGAGTGTATTGGACTCAAGAGAAGTTACTCGTATTCTCAGTTTCTCATGCAGAGTTTAACCTAGATATGGCCCGTGTGTGTAGGAAGCACAGTTCTTTTTTTCTGAGCAAGCTCAGTCTTCTTGCAATTTAGGAAACAGGGTGGAGTAGAAAAGTGCTCTTTTTCAAAAGCAGAGTGTTTTTCTAGTAAGGCAAGCTAGTGTTTGTTTTCCATTCACGAAAGGAGGTGTATCACATACAGTTTCTGGTCCTAAGAGCAAGAGGTGTTTTCTGGTAAAGAAAGTCACTATTGCACTCCCATTGCCATACAAAGTGCAAATAGCACTCATGTCTGTTTCCAGCAAGAACAGTGTATTGGACTGAATTGAAGCTACTGTTTTGTCAGTTTCCAAAGAAGAGTTGAACGAGATATGGCCCGTGTTTTAGGAATCACAGTTCTTTTGTTCTGAGCAAGCTCACTGTTCTGGCTGCATAGGACCACAGTAGAGTAGAAGAGTCCTCTTTTCTCAAAAGCAGAGAATTTCTTTTAAGGTGAGCTAGTGTTTGTTTCCCATTCATAAAAGGAGTTGAATCACATGCAGTTTCTGCTCCTATGAGCAAGACATGTTTTCCGGTAAGAAAAGTAACTTCTGTGCTCCCTTTGCCATACACAGTACAAATATCACAGGCGTCTGTTCGCAGCAAGTACAGTGTATTGGACTGAAGACAGCTACTGTTCTTGTCAGTTTGTTAAGTAGAGTTGAACTAGATATGGTGCATGTGTGCAGGAAGCAGAGGTCTTTTTTTCTGAGAAAGCTCACTCATCAGGGCCAGAGGAAACACAATAGAGTAGAAGAGTGCTCTTTTCTCAAAAGCAGAGTGTGTTTCTTTTAAGGTGTGCTAGTGTTTGTTTTCCATTCATGGAAGACATTGAACCACATAGTGTTTCTGGTCCTATGAGCAAGAGTTGTTTTCTGGTAAAAAAAAAATCACAACGGGCTCCCATTGCCATACGCAGTGCAAATAGTTCTCGCGTCTGTTCCCAGCAAGTACAGTGTATTGGACTGAAGAGAAGCTACTGTTCTTGTCAGTTTCCTAAGTAGAGTTGAACTAGATATGGCCCGTGTGTGTAGGAAGCACATTTCTTTTTTTTCTGAGCAAGCTCACTCTTCTTGCCCTATAGAAAACAGGGTGGAGTAAAAGAGTGCTCTTTTCTCAAAAGAGAGAGTGTTTCTCTTAAGGCGAGCTAGTGTTTGTTTCCCATTCATAAACGGAGATGAATCACATGCAGTTTCTGGTCCTACGATCAAGAGTTCTTCTCTGGTAAAGAAAGTCACTATTATGCTCCCATTGTAATCCACCGAGCAAATAGCACTCATGTCTGTTCCCAGCAATTACAGTGTATTGGACTGAAGATAAGCTACTGTTCTTGTCAGTATCCTAAACAGAGTTGAACTAGATAAGGCCTGTTTGGGTAGGATGCACAGTTCTTTTGTTCTGAGCAAGCTCACTGTTCTGGATCTATAGGAAACACAGTAGACTAGAAGAGTGCTCTTTTCTCAAAAGCAGAGTATGTTTCTTGTAAGGCGAGCTAGTATTTGTTTCCCATTCAAAATCGGATTTGAATCACATGCAGTTACTGGTCCTAAGAGCAAGAGTTGTTTATGCTAAGGAAAGTCACTCTTGCACTTCCTTTGCCATAAACAGTGCAAATAGCACTCGCGTTTGATCCCAGCAAGTACATTGTATTGGACTGAAGAGATTATACTTTTCCTGTCAGTTTCCTAAGCAGAGTTGAACTAGATTTGGCCCGTGCATAGATAGCACAATTCTTTTGTGCTAACCACGCTCACTGTTCTCAATTTATGAGAAACACCGTAGAGAAGAAGAGAGGTCTTTTCTCAAAAGCAGAGTGTGTTTGTTGTAAGGCAAGCAATTGTTTGTTTCCCATTCATAAACAGAGTTGAATCTCATGCAGTTTCTGTTCCTATGAGCAAGAGTTCTTTTCTGGTAAAATGTCACTATTATGCTCTCTTTGCTATACACAGTGGAAAGAGTACTCGCATATGTTCCCAGCACGTACAGTGTATTGGATTGAACAGAAGCTACTTTTCTTGTCAGCATCCTAAGAAGAGTTGCACTAGATATGGCCTGTGTGTGTAGGAAGGACAGTTCTTTCGTTCTGAGCAAGCTCACTGTTCTGGCCCTAGTGGAAATGCATTAGAGTACAACAGTGCTCCTTAGTCCAATGCAGAGCGTGTTTCTTTAAGGCGAGCTAGTGTTTGTATCCCATTCATAAACAGAGTTGAATATCATGAAGTTTCTGGTCCGACGAGCAAGAGTTGTTTTCTAGTAAGGAAAGTCACTATTGTGCTCCCATTGCCATGCACAGTGCAAATAGCACTCACGTCTATTCCCAGGAAAGACAGTGTATTGGACCGAAGAGAAGCTACTGTTCATGTAAGTTTCTCAAGCAGAGTTGAACTAGATATGGCCCGAGAGTATGGAAAGCACAATTCTTTTGTTCTGAGCATA
This sequence comes from Peromyscus eremicus, assembly GCF_949786415.1. Classification (NCBI taxonomy): domain Eukaryota; kingdom Metazoa; phylum Chordata; class Mammalia; order Rodentia; family Cricetidae; genus Peromyscus; species Peromyscus eremicus. The sequence goes on along the minus strand of NW_026734376.1, from coordinate 42,103 downwards.
CTCTTCTGGCCGTATAGGAAACACAGTAGTGTAGAACAGTGCTCTTTTCTCAAAAGCAGAGTGTGTTTCTTGTAAGGCTAGCTAGCGTTTGTTTCCCATTCATAAACGGAGTTGAATTACCTGCACTTTCTGGTCCTATGAGCAAGAGTTGTTTTCTGGTAAGGAAAGTCACTATTGCGCTCCCATTTCCATACACAGTGTAGTGCAAGTAGCCCTGGCATCTCTTCCCAGCAAGTACAGTGTATTGGACTGAAGGGAACCTACTGTTCTTGTCAGTTTCCTAATCAGAGTTCAACTAGAAATGGCCCATGTATGAGTAGGAGCACAGTTCTTTTGTTCTGAGCAAGCTCACTCTTCTGGCCCTATAGGAAACACAGAAGAATAGAAGAGTGCTCTTTTCTCAAAAGCAGAGTGGGTTTCTCGTAAGGCATGGTAGTTTTTGTTTTCTATGTCTAAACAGAGTTGAATCACATGCAGATTCTGGTCCTACGTGTAAGAGCTCTTTTCTAGGAATGAAAGTCACTATTGTGCTCCCTTGGCCGTACATAGTGCAAATAGCACTCGGGTCTGTTTCCAGCAAGTACAGTGTTTTGGACTGAAGAGAAGCTGCTGTTCTTTTCAGTTTCCTAAGCAGAGCTGAACTAGATATGGCCCGTGAGTGTATTAAGAACAGTTTTTTTTTTCTGAACCAGCTCACTGTTCTGGCTATATAGGAAACAGTGTATAGTACAAGAATGCTCTTTTCTCAAAAGCAGTGTGTGTTTCTTCTAAGGCGAGCTAGTGTTTGTTTCCCATTCTAAAACGAGTTGAATCACATGCACTTTCTGTTCCTATGAGCAAGAGTTTTTTTCTGGTAAGGAAAGTCACTATTGCTCTCCTTTGCCATACACAGTGCAAATAGCACCCACATATGTTCCTAGCAAATACAGTGTATTGGACTGAAGAGAAGCTACTGTTCTTGTCAGTTTCTCAAGCAGAGTTGAACTAGGTATGGCCCGTGTGTGGAGGAAGCACAGTTCTTTTGTTCTGAGCAAGCTTACTGTTTTGGCACTTTAAGAAACACAGTAGAGTACAAAAGTGTTCTTTTCGCAAAAGCAGAGAGTGTTTCTTGTAAGGCGAGATAGTGTTTGTTTCCCATTCATAAACGGAGTTGAATCACACAGTTTCTTGTCCTATGAGGAAGAGTTGTTTTATGCTAATGAAAGTCACTATTGTGCTCTTTTTGCCATACACAGTGCAAAAAGCACTCCCTTCTGTTCCCAGCAATTACAGTGAATTGGACTGAAGAAAAGCTACTGTTCTTGACAGTTTCCTAAGCAGATTTGAACTAGATATGGCCCGTGTGTGTAGGAAGTACAGTTCTTTTGTTCTGAGCTAGCTCACTGTTCTGGCCCTGTAGGAAACACAGTAGAGTAGAAGCGTACTCCTTTCTCAAACACAGAGTGTGTTTCTTGTATGGAGAGCTACTGTTTGTTTCCCATTCATAAACGGAGTTGAATCACATGCAGTTTCTGGTCCTAAGAGCAAGAGTTGTTTTCGGTTTTGGAAAGTCACCATTGCTCTCCCATTGCCATACACAATGCAAATAGAACTCGAGTCTGTTCCCAGCAAGTATAATGTATTGGCCTGAAGAGAATCTACTGTTCTTGTTTGTTTTTCAAGCAGAGTTGAACTAGATATGGCCCATGTGTGTAGGAAACACAGTTCTTAACCAATAAGCCAGATCACTGTTCTGGTCTTGTAGGAAACCCAGTAGAGTAGAAGAGTGTTCTTTCTCAAAGACACAGTGTGTTTCTTGTAAGGCATCTAGTGGTTTTTTCCCATTCATAAACGGATTTGAATGACATGCTGTTTCTGGTCATATGAGCAAGAGTTGTTTTCTGGTAAGGAATGTAACTATTGTGCTCCCATTGCCATACACAGTGCAAAAAGCTCTCGCATCTGTGCCTAGCAAGTACAGTGCATTGGGCTGAAGAGACGCTTCTGTTCTTGTCAGTTTCCTAAGCATAGTAGAACTAGATATGGCCCGTGTGTGTAGGACACACAGTTCTATTGTTATTGGCCTTCTCACAGTTCTGACCACATAGGAAACAGAGTAGAGTAGAAGAGTGCTCTTTTCTCAAAAGCAAAGTGTGTTTCTTGTAAGGCGCGCTAGTGTTTGTTTCCCATTCATAAACGGTGTTGAATCACATGCAGTTTCTGGTATTTTAGAGCAAGAGTTGTATTCTGGTAAGTAAAGTCACTACTGCAGTCCAATGCCATACACAATGCAAATAGCACTTGCGTCTGATCCCAGAAATTACAGTTTATTGGGCTGAACAGAAGCTACTGTTCTTGTCAGTTTCCTATGCAGAGTTGAACTAGATAGGGCTTGTGTATGTAGGAAGCACAGTTCTTTTTTCTGAGCAAGCTCACTGTTCAAGCCCTATAGAAAACCCAGTAGAGTAGAAGTGTGGTCTTTTCTCAAATGCAGAGAGTATTTTTTCAGGCGAGCTATTTTTTCTTTCTCATTCATAAACAGAGCTGAATCACATTCAGTTTCAGGTCCTATGAGCAAGAGTTCTTTTTTCTGAGCAAGCACACTGTTCTGACCCTATAGGAAACACATTAGAGTAGATGTGTGCTCTTTTCTCAAAAGCAGAATTTGTTTCTTATAAGGGGAGATAGTGTTGGTTTCCCATTCATAAACGGAGTGGAATCACATGCTGTTTCTGGTCCTACGGATAAGAGTTGTTTTCTGGTAAGGAAAGTCACTATTGTACTCCCATTGCCATACACAGTACAAATAGCCCTCATGTCTGTTCCCAGCAAGCAGAGTGTATTGGTCTGAGGAGAAGCTAATGTTCTTGTCAGTTTCCTAAGCAGAGTTGAACTATATATGGCCATTGTGTGTAAGAAGCACAGATTTTTGTTTAGAGAAATCTCACTTTTCTGGCCCTGTAGGAAACAGAGTAGATTAGAAGCGTGCTCTTTTCTCAAAAGCAGAGTGTGTTTCTAGTGAGGCATGCTAGTGATGTTTGCCAATCATAAATGGTGTAGAATCACATCCAGTTTTTGTCCTATGAGCAAGATTATTTTATTGGTAAAGAAAGTCACTATTGAGCTCCCAATGTCGTACACAGTGCAAAGAGCACTCGCGTCTGATCCCAGCAAGTACAGTGTATTGGACTGAAGAGAAGGTAATATTCTTGCCAGATTCCTAAGCATAGTTGAACTAGATATGGGCAGTGTGTTTAGGAAGCACAGTTCTTTTGTAATGAGCAAGCTCACTGTTCTGGCCGTATAAAACAGAGTAGAGTAGAAGAGTGTTCTTTTTTTCAAAAGTAGAGTGTGTTTCTTGTAAGGTGAGCTGGTTTTGGTTTCTTATTCATAAACAGAGTTCAATCACATGCGGGTTCTGTTCTTACAAGTAAGAGTTATTTTCTAGGAAGGAAAGTCTCTATTGTGCTCCCAATGCCATACACAGTACAAATAGCACTCTCGTCTGCTCCCTGCAACTACCGTGTATTGGACTGAAGAGAACTTAAAGTTCTTGTCAGTTTCCTAAGCAGAACTGAAGTAGATATAGTCCGTCTGTGTAGGAAGCAAAGTTGTTTTGCTTCTTACACAGAGTTGAATCACATGCAGTTTTTGGTCCTACGTGCAAGAGTTGTTTTCTGGTAAGGAAAGTCACTATTCTGCTCCCATTTCCATACAGTGAAAATGGCACTTGCATCTGTTCCCAGCAAGTACAGTTTATTAAACTGAAGAGAAGCAACTGTTTTCGTCAGTTGCCTAAACAGAGTTGAACTAGATATGGCCCGTGTGTAGGAAGCATAGTTCTTTTGTTCAGAGCAGGTTCACTGTTCCGGCTCTATAGGAAACACAGTACAATAGAAGAGTGCACTTTTCTCAAAAGCAGAGTGTGTTTCCTGTAAGGAGAGCTAGTGTTTGTTTCCCATTCATAAACGGAGTTGAATCACATGCAGTTTCTTGTCCTATGATCAAGAGTAGTTTTCTGGAAAGGAAAGTCACTACTGTGCTCCCATTGCCATACACAGTGCAAATTGCACTCGAGTCTCTTCCTAGCAAGTATAGTGTATTGGACTGAAGAGAAGCTTTTGTTCTTGTCAGTTTCCTAAGCTGAGTTGATCTAGATAATACCAGTATGTAGAGGAAGCACAGTTCATTTGTTCAGAGCAAGCTCACTGTTCTGGACCTGCAGGAAACACAGTAGAGTAGAAGAGTGCTTTTTTCTCAAAAGCAGATTGTGTTTCTTGTAAGGCGAACTAGGGTTTGTTTCCCGTTCATAAACAGAGTTGAATCACATGCAGTTTCTGGTCCTACAAGCAAGAGTTGTTTTCTGGTAAGGAAAGTCACTATTGCGTTCCCATTGCCATGCAAAGTGCAATTAGCACTCGCGTCTGTTGCCAGCAAGTGTAGTGTATTGGACTGAAGAGAAACTACTTTTTTTTGTAAGTATCCTAAGCAGAGTTTAACTAGATATGGGCTATGAGAGTAGGAAGCACAGTTCATTTGTTCTGAGCAAGCTCAATGTAGTGGGCCTATAGGAAACACAGTAGAGTAAAAAAGTGCCCTTTTCTCAAAAGCAGAGTGTGTATCTTGTACGGCGAGCGAGTGTTTGTTTACCTTTCATAAACGGAATTGAATCACATGCAGTTTCTAGTCCTATGAGCAAGAGTTGTTTTCTCGTAAGTTTTTTTCTCTACTGCGCTCCAATTGACATACACAGTGCAAATAGCACTCGAGTCTTTTCCCAGCAAGTACCATTTATTGGAATGAAGAAAAGCTACTGTTCCTGTCAGTTTCTTAAGCAGAGTTGAACTAGATATGGCCCATGTGTGTAAGAAGCACAGTTCTTTTGTTCTGAGCAAGCACACTGTTCTGACCCTATAGGAAACCCATTAGAGTAGAAGAGTGCTTTTTTCTCAAAGGATAGTGTGTTTCTTGTAAGGCGAGCTAGTGTTTGTTTTCCATTCATAAACGGAGTTGTATCACATGCAGTTTCTGGTCCTATGAGCAAGAGTTGTTTTCTGGTAAGAAAGTCAATTTGCACTCCCTTTACATACACAGTGCAAATAACACTTGCATCTGTTACCAGCAAGTACAATGTATTGGACTGAAGAGAAGCGAGTGTTTGTTTACCTTTCATAAACGGAATTGAATCACATGCAGTTTCTAGTCCTATGAGCAAGAGTTATTTTCTCATAAGGAAAGTCACTACTGTGCTCCCATTGACATACACAGTGCAAAGAGCACTAGCGTCTGTTCCCAGCAAGTACCGTTTATTGGAATGAAGAAAAGCTACTGTTCCTGTCAGTTTCTTAAGCAGAGTTGAACTAGATATGGCCCGTGTGTGTAAGAAGCACAGTTCTTTTGTTCTGAGCAAGCACACTGTTCTGACCCTATAGGAAACACTTTAGAGTAGAAGAGTGCTTTTTTCTCAAAAGATAGTGTGTTTCTTGTAAGGCCAGTTAGTGTTTGTTTCCCATTCATGAATGGAGTTGAATCACATGCAGTTTCTGGTCCTATGAGCAAGAGTTGTTTTCTGGAAAGGAAAGTCAGTACTGTGCTCTCATTGCCATACATAGTGCAAATAGCACTGGAGTCTCTTCCTAGCAGGTACAGTGTATTGTACTGAAGATAAGCTACTGTTCTTATCAGGTTCCTAAGCAGAGTTTAAAGAGATATGTCCCGTGTGTGTAGGAAGCACAGTTCTTTTGTTCTGCGAAAGCTCACTGTTCTGGCCCTATAGGAAACACAATAGAGTAGAAGAGTGCTCTTTTTTCAAAAGCTGAGTGTGTTTCTTGTAAAGTAAGCAAGTGTTTGTTTCCCATTCATAAACATAGTTGAATCACATGCAGTTTTTGGTACTACGAGCAAGAGTTGTTTTCTGTTAAGGAAAGTCACTATTGCACTCCCATTTCCTTACAGTGCAAAGAGCACTTGCATCTGTTCTGAGCAATTACAGGGTATTGGACTGAGGTGAATCTTCTGTTCTTGTCCGTTTCCTAAGCAGAGCTGAACTAGACATGGCCCATGTGTGTAGGCAGCACAGTTCTTTTGTTCTGTGCAAGCTCACTGTTCTGGCACTATAGGAAACACAGTAGAGTATAAGAGTGCTCTTTTCTCAAAAGCAGAGTGTGTTTCTTGTAAGATGAGCTAGTGTATGTTTCAAATTCATAAACGGAGTTGAATCACATGCAGTTTCTGGTCCTACGAGCAAGAATTGTTTTCTGGTAAAGAAAGTGACTGTTGCACTCCCATTGCCATATACAGTGCAAAGAGGACTTGCATCTGTTCACAGCAAGTACAGTTTATTGGACTGAGGAGAAGCTCCTGTTCTTCTCATTTTCTTAAGCAGAGTTGACAGAGATATATCGCGTGTGTTTAGGAAGCACAGTTCTTTTGTTCTTAGCCAACTCTCTGTTCTGGCCCTATAGGAAACACATTAGAGTAGAAGAGTGCTCTTTTCTCAAAAGCTGAGTGTGTTTCTTGTAAGGCGAGCAAGTGTTTGTTTCCCATTCATGAACGGAGTTGAATCACATGCAGTTTTTGGTCCTATGAGCAAGAGTTGTTTTCTGGTAAGTAAAGTCACTATTCTGCTCCCATTTCCATACAGTGCAAAGGGCACTCGTATCTGTTCCCAGCAAGTACAGTTTATTAAACTGAAGAGAAGCGACTGTTTTCATCAGTTTCCTAAACAAAGTTGAACTAGATATGGCCCGTGTGTAGGAAGCATAGTTCTTTTGTTCTGAGCAGGTTCACTGTCCGGCCCTATAGGAAACACAGTACAATAGAAGAGTGCACTTTTCTCAAAAGCAGAGTGTGTTTCCTGTAAGTCGAGCTAGTGTTTGTTTCCCATTCATAATCGGAGTTGAATCACATGCAGTTTCTTGTCCTATGAGCAAGAGTTGTTTTCTGGAAAGGAAAGTCACTACTGCACTCCCCTTGCCATACACAGTGCAAATAGCACTCGAGTCTTTTCCCAGCAAGTAGAGTGTATTGGACTAAAGAGAAGCTCCTGTTCTTGTCAGTTTCCTAAGCCGAGTTGATGTAGATATGTCCTGTGTGTGTAGGAAGCACAGTTCATTTGTTCAGAGCAAGCTCACTTTTCTGGACCTACAGGAAACCCAGTAGAGTACAAGAGTGCTCTTTTCTCAAAGCTGAGTGTGTTTCTTCTAAGGTGATCTATTGTTTTTTTCTGATTCACAAAGGGAGTTGAATGAGATGTAGTTTCTGGTTCTATGAAAAGAGTTGTTTTCTGGTAAGGAAAGTCACTGTTGCACTCCCATTGCCATACACAGTGCGAATAGCACTCACGTCTGTTCCCAACAATTTCAGTGTACTGGACTGAAGAGAAGCTACTGTTCTTGTCAGTGTCTTAAGCAGATTTGAACGAGATATGGCCAGTATATGTAGGAAGTACAGCTCATTTGTTTTGAGCAAGCTCATTGTTCTGGCAATTTAGGAAATATCATAGAGTGGAAGAGTGCTCTTTTCTCAAAAGCAGAGTGTGTTTCTTGTAAGACGAGCTAGTGATTGTTTTCCATTCATAAATGGAATTGAATCTCATGCACTTTCTGGTCCTACAAGCTAGAGTTGTTTTCTGGTAAGGTAAGTCACTATTACAATCCCATTTCCATGCAAAGACCAAATAGCCCTCGCGTCTTTTCCCGCAAGTATAGTGTATTGAACTGAAGAGAACCTACTGTTCTTTTCAGTTTCCTAAACAGAGTTGAACAAAATATAGCCCGTGTAGGTAGGAAGCACAGTTCATCTATTCTGAGCAAGCTCACTCTTCTGGCCCTAAAGGAAACACAGTACAGTAGAAGAGTGCCCTTTTCTCAAAAGCAGAGTCTGTTTCTTGTAAGGAAAGCTAGTGTTTGTTTCCCTTTAATAAACAGAGTTGAATCACATGCAGTTTCTGCTCCTACAAGCAAGAGTTGTTTTCTAGTAAGGAAAGTCACTATTGTGCTCCCATTGCCCTACATAGTACAAATAGCACTCGCTTCTGTTCCCAGCAAGTACAGTGTATTGGACTGAAGAAAAGCTACTGTTTTTGTGAATTTCGTAACAGAGTTGAACTAGATAACACCCGTGTGTGTAGGAAGCACAGTTCTTTTTTCTTGAGCTAGCTCACTGTTCTGGCCCTTTAGGAAATAGAGTAGAGTAGAAGAGTGCTCTTGTCTCAAAATGAGAGTGTGTTTCTTGTAACGCGAGCTAGTGTTTGTTTTCCATTCATAAAAAGAGTTGAATCACATGCAATTTGTGCTCCTATGAGCAAGAGTTGTTTTCTGGTAATGAAAGTCACTATTGTGCTCCCATTGCCATAGACAGTGCAAATAGCACTCCCGTCTGTTCCTAACAAGTACAGTGTATTGGACTGAGGACAAGCTACTGTTCTTGTCAGTTTCCTCAGTAGAGTTGAACCAGATATGGCTTGTGTGTGTGGGAAGTACTGTTCTTTTGTTCTATCAAGCTCAGTGTTCTGGACCTACAGGAAACACAGTAGAGTAGTAGAGTGCTGTTTTCTGAAAAGCAGATTGTGTTTCTTGTAAGGCAAGCTAGGGTTTGTTTCACATTCATATATGGAGTTGAATCTCGTGCAGTTTCTGGTCCTACAAGCAAGAGTTGTTTTTTGGTAAGAAAGTCACTATTGTGCTCCCATTGGCATGCAAAGTGCAATTAGCACACGCGTTTGTTCCCAGCAAGTGTACTGTTTTGGACTGAAGAGAAGCTAATTTTTTTTCAGTTTTCTAAGCAGAGTTTAACTAAATATGGGCTATGAGAGTAGGAAGCACAGTTCATTTGTTCTGAGCAAGCTGATTGTTCTGGCTCTATAGGAAACACAGTAGAGTAGAAAAGTGCCATTTTCTCAAAAGAAGAGTGGGTTTCTTGTAAAGCAAGCTAGTGTTTGTTTCCCTTTTATAAACGGAATAGAATTACATGCAGTTTCTAGTCCTATGAGCAAGAGTTGTTTGTTTGTAAGGAAAGTCACTACTGCACTCCCATTGACATACACAGTGAAAATAGCACTCCCATCTGTTCCCAGGAAGTACAGTGTATTGGACTTAAGAGAAGCTACTGTTCTTGTCAGTTTTCTAAGCAGAGTTGAACTGGATGTGGCCTGTGTGTGTGGGAAGCACAGTTCTTTTGTTCTGTGCAAGCTCACTGTTCTGGCACAAAAGGAAACAGAGTAGAATAGAAGAGTGCTCTTTCTTCAAAAGCAGAGTGTGTTTCTTTTAAGGCAAGCTAGTGTTTGTTTCCCATTCATAAACAGAGATGAATCACATGCAGTTTCTAAACCTACAAGCAAGAATTGTTTTCTAGTAAGGAAAGTGACTACTGTGCTCCCATTTTCATACCCAGTGCAAATAGCACTCAAGTCTGTTCACAGCAAGTACAGTGTATTGGACTGAAGAGAAGTTACTTTCTTGTCAGTTTCCTAAGCAGAGTTGAACTAGATATGGCCTGTGTGTAGGAAGCCCAGTTCATTTGTTCTGAGCAAGCTCAATTTCCTGGCCCTATAGGAAACACAGTATAGTAGAATAGTGCTGTTTTCTCAAAAGCAGAGTGTGTTTCTTCTAAGTAAATCTAGTGCTTGTTTGCCTTTCATAAACGGAGTTGAATCACATGCAGTTTCTGGTCTTATAAGCAAGAGTTGTTTTCTGGTAAGGAAAGTCACTACTGTGCTCCCATTGCCATACACAGTGCAAATAGCACTCGCGTCTGTTCACAGCAAGTAGTGTATTGGACTGCAGAGAACCTACTGTTCTCATCAGTTTCCTAAACAGAGTTGAACTAGATAAGTCCCATGTGTGTAGGAAGCACAGTTCTTTTGTTATGAGCAAGTTCACTGTTCTGGACATTTTGGAAACACAGTAGAGTAGAAGAGTGTGCTTTTCTCAAAAGTAGAGTGGGTTTCTTCTGAGGTGAGCTAGGGTTTATTTCCCATTCATGAACAGAGTTGAATCACATGCATTTTCCGTTCCTACCAGCAACAGTTGTTTTCTGGTATAGAAAGACACTATTGCAATCCGTTTGCCATACAAAGTGCGAAGATCACTCCAGTCTGTTCCCAGCAAGTACAGTGTATTGGACTGAGAAGAAGCTACTGTTCTTGTCCGTTTTCTAAGCAGAGCTGAACTAGATATGGCCCATGTGTGTAGGAAGCACAGTTCTTTTATTCTGTGAAATCTCACTGTTCTGGCCCCATAGGAAACAGAGTAGAAGAGTGCTCTTTTTCAAAATCAAAGTGTGTTTCTTTTAAGGCGAGCTAGTGTTTGTATCCCATTCATATATAGAGTTGAATCACATGCAGTATTATCTCCTATGAGCAAGAGTTCTTTTCTGGTAAGGTAAGTCATTATTGTGCTCCCATTGCCATACACAGCGCAGATAGCACAGGCGTCTTTTCCCAGCAAGTACAGTGTATTGGACTGAAGAGAAGGTACTATTTTTGTCAGTTTCCTAAGCAGAATTGAACTAGATATGGCCCTTGTGTGTATAAGCACAGTTTTTTGTTCTGAGCAAACTCACTGTTCTGGACCTTCATGAAACACAGTAGATTAGAAGAGTGCTCTTTTCTCAAAAGCAGAGTGTGTTTCCTGTAAGGCGAGCTAGTGTTTGTTTCCCATTCCTAAACAGAGTTGAATCATTTGCAGATTTTCGTCCTATGAGCAAGAGTGATATTCTGGTAAGAAAGTCACTATTGCGCTCCCATTGCCATACACAGTACAAATAGCACTCGAGTCTGTTCCCAGCAAGTACAGTGTATTGGACTGAAGAGAAGCTACTGTTCTTGTCAGTTTTCTAAACAGAGTTGAAGTAGATATGTCCCATGAGTTTAGGAAGCACAGTTCTTTTGTTCTGAGCAAGCTCACTGTTTGGGCTCAATAGGAAACACAGTAGAGTAGAAGAGTGCTCTTTTCTCAAAAATAGAGTGTGTTTCTTGTAAGGCAAACTCGTGTTTGTTTCCCATTCATAAACGAAGTTGAATCACATGCAGTTTCTGGTGCTACCATCAAGAGTTCTTTTCTGGTAAGGAAAGTCACTATTGTACTTCCATGGCCATACACAGTGCAAAGATCACTCCATTCTGTTCCCAGCAAGTACAGTGTATTGGACTGAGGAGAAGCTACTGTTCCTGTCAGTTTCCAAGCAGAGCTAAACTAGATATGGCCTGTGTGTTTAGGAAGCACAGTTCTTTTATTCTGTGAAATCTCACTGTTCTGGCCGCATAGGAAACAGTAGAGTAGAAGAGTGCTCTTTTTCAAAAGCAGAGTGTGTTTCTTGTAAGGCGAGTTAGTGTTTGTTTCCCATTCATATACAGAGTTGAATCACATGCAGTATTACCTCCCATGAGCAAGAGGTCTTTTCTGATAAGGTAAGTCATTATTATGCTCCCATTGCCATACACAGTGCAAATACCACAGGCATCTTTTCCCAGCAAGTACAGTGTATTGGACTGGAGAGAACCTACTGCTCTTGTCAGTTTCCTAAGCAGAACTGAACTAAATATGGCCCTTGTGTGTATAAGCACAGTTCTTTTGTTCTGAGCATGTTCACTCTTCTGGCCCTATAGGAAACACAGAAGAGTAAAAGAGTGCTCTTTTCTCAAAAGCAGAGTATGTTTCTTGTAAGACGAACTAGTGTTTGTTTCCCATTCCTAGACGGAGTTGAATCATTTGCAGTTTTTCATAATACGAGTAAGAGTTGTTTTCTGGTAGCGAAAGTCACTATTGCACTCCCATTGCCATACACAGTACAAAGAGCACTCGCGTCTGTTCCCAACAAGTACAGTGTATTGGACTGAAGAGAAGCTACCGTTTGCCCCACCTGCAGGTCTTCAACGGGTTCTCGACCACCGTAAGGATGGAATGATAGGGACAGGAGATACAAGGAAACACACCAAGTCTGGATTCTGATCAAGGTGCAACTTTATTTTTCTCCAAGAGGATTTATATAGTTTCTGCAGGGTGGGGGAAGCAAGAAGCTGTCATCTGCATAAAGTGGGGCAAGCTAAGGATGTTTGTACAGGATGCTTACAGGGTGAAAGTGTCAAGGGCTCTGCCTCAATGTCCTGTTGCTAGGCAACCTGACTGTAAGATGATCTAGTTCCCTGTCTTATGGGGGTCTATATTTTTCCACTAACTAGAGATTCTATCCTTGTCCCTGACATCTCCCCCTTTTTAGTAATAAATCTAAGGGCCAACATAAACCAGGTTCAAATGGTCTAAAAGGAGGACTCTGAAAGAGGCTTTGCATGGAGGATTACAGAGGCCCTATCTCTCTAAAGGTTGTGAAAAAAATGTCCGAGAGGAAATGTCTCTCCAGACTCAAGCACCACAGGTGTCCCCATAATGCAGGATTCAATGGACCATGCAGTTTTTTTGAGGGAGCGGAAATGGGTAAGCGCAAGGCTGTTACTGCACAACCGCTATGCAACAGGGCGTATAATCCAGGCTCTCGGGATTTTGGGGTACCATGGTCCACAGCCTGTGCAGTCCAGTTGCACTCCAATCATGGCTTGAGCGAGCCTTTTTCCCACACACAGGTGCAGCCTCCCCCAAGTGAAGGGGTCTGTGTGGGGCATCTCTCATCAGGGGAAATTTCAACCCTGGAGTCCTGCATATCAAAGCATTGGTAATGAACCTGGATCAGCCTGACTGGCAGGTCTGTTATTTGGCTTCGGATGAACCAAGTGAACCAGGAAAGTGCCCATGGCCCAAAGGCAAGGACCAGGAGCAGGCCTACAACAGGTCCTAGGAGGGAGGGAAAAAGGGTTATTAGCTAAGGGAAGTTGGGAAAACAATTTTAGAACCACCCAAGCTCTTATTCTCCTTTTCTGTCTTTCTCTCTTTTTTTTTTTCTAACCTTCCATACTGTCCCTGACTATCTTGGTTTGGTCTGTAAAGAAGCAACATTCCTCTTTGAGCCCAGTACAAAGACCACCCAGTTGTAGAAAGAGGAGATCCAGGCCTCTCCTGTTCTGTAAAACTACCTCAGCTAGGGAGGAAAGGAATGACTGGAGGGCAGAAATTCCCTGTTCAAATTGAGCAATATCCTCATCTATGGACAGTCAAAGTTCAGATTAATGTTGGTTGGACAGGACCAGAGAGGCAATTCCTGTGCCTGTTCCCGTTGCTCCAACCCCCAGAAGGACTGCTAAGGTGATGGCAGTAACAGGCTCCCATCAAGGCAGTCGTCTCAGTGCGGCTTCTTTTCCTAGAGATCTAGGAATTGATCTGAGGAATAAAAAGTTAGTCTAGGTGTAAGGGACCTAAGTGCCCTGAGTGGCATCTCTGGTGCTACCCTGTTTGCTGTGCTACCTTCCAGCCATAGGCTGTGTCAAGCTGGCTCAACACGGCTATGACCACCTGTAACACCAAGGCCAGCAGGTCAGACAAGTCTTTCTGACACCTTGGATAAAAATTCAGCACTGCCCTTGGAAACATGACCCCTGCTGTCAGACTGGATTTGTGACAAGCAGTGTCATAGCCCAGAACGTGATTGACTATGGGACTTGTATACTGTGTGAAAGGTCTCAAACACAGTTTGCTGTAAAGTTCCCACTGTCAACCCACCAGAACTCTGAGCAGAGTGATAACAGAGCTAAAGGGCTGGTGGGGGTTGCTGTGGGTGAGGACAACAGCCTGGAGGGCTTGCTGGAGGGACAGCATTTAAAACAGAAGAAGTTTTCTCAGGAGAGGGGCTATCTCTCCTGGGCAGATCAGGTATATTTACAGCTCTAACCAAGCATTCTGGTAACCATCTGGGAGCAGAGTGTATCTGGTCAAGAATGCGGGCCGAACCTCATCCCCAAATAAGGACCAGGTCGGGGCCCTTCCAATGACCCATGAGGGGATCTCGCCACATGGCTAGTGGCCGGGTGGCATCTGGAGAAGGGTGCCAGTGCCTGTCAGCAGCAGAGTGCCCTGCAGCATCTAAGGTGAGACTAATTAAAGGATTATTAGACTGCCCGATTCCTTTTAAATCGGTGAAGGATGGAACCAGTGGCCAAGCAGACAGCCAGTGAGACTGTGAAATGACTGTGGTGTCTGCCCCTGTATCCAAGATACCCTGAAACTTCTTTCCCTCTATAGTAAGGGTGAGAGTAGGGCGATCCTGAGTAACAGGCTGGACCCAGTAGGCGTCCGAGGAGCCCAATCCAGCTGACCCCCAAGGGGTGTTTGTAATTGAGGGATTATCACAGACAGAGGAGGGTAGAGGAACTAGCTGTGCCAGGCGCGTACCTTGAGGAATCGTGACCATGCCATTTACAGCAGTGGCCAGAATCTTAATTTCACCTGTGAAATCACTATCTATTATGCCAGGGTAGACCTGGACCCCTCGGAGGGCCGCAGAAGCATGGCCAAGGACAAGCGCACAAACATTAGGAGGTAAGGGCCCTGTCACCCCTGTAGGGATGACCTGAACCCCTTCAAGGGAGTTTAATACTGTTTCAGTGGGCGGCACACAAGTCCAATTCAGCACTGCCTGGAGTTGCTCTCCGGAGGGAGGAGAATGGAACTGGGGCTGGAGAATTTGTTGAGGCTGGGGAGGCAGGAGGTGAGCGGACCTCAAGGCCCCAGGGTGCGCTCTTGGAGGCATTGGGGCCAGGGGCTGGCCCCTTTGGAAGTTTCCCGGCACCCGTGGAGGAAGGGGGTGACCGAGATAATTGACTTTTGACCTGCATTCTGTAGCCCAATGATGGCCCTTGTTGCAGCGGGGGCAGAGAGTAGAAGGCAGGGGCCTCATAGAGGCGGCCTCCTGAGCCGGCTGGACTATGGGCGCGAGGCTGTGACCTTTCTGGGGACATTCTCTAGCGAAATGGGTTGTTTACAGAAGTAACAGGTGCGGGCTCCAGGCTGTTGTGAAGCCCTGAGGGCAGCACCTATAGCTAATACCATGGCATGGGCGGCACCAACACCTGAACAGAGTCTCACATATTCAGAGAGGTCCACTCTGTTTTTATGAGGGTGGAGGACTTCCTGGCAGGCAGGGTTTGCATTTTCAAAGGCCAGGTGTTTAACAAAGGTGCTTTCATGTTCATTCGGCCCAAAAAGTCTCTCACCTGCATCATTTAAGCAAGAGACAAAATCGCTAAAAGGTTCATCAGGGCCCTGACGAATCTTTGCTAATGAGGTGGTAGCCGAGCCCTTTTGGGGCTGGTGTTTCCAGGCCCGGACCCCCGCATTTTGAATCTGGGCCAGGAGGCCAGGAGGGAATTTTGCCTGTGCTGCATTTGTATCGTAAGGGAGGTTGCCGAGGAGTTTCTTTAATGTCCAAGTTTTTGAGGACGGCTGTTCAGTATTTTTTTGAGCAACTTCTCGACAATTTTTTGTAAATTCTGTTTTCCAGAGGACAAAGTCACCCCCAGAAAGAGCCGCACGGTCAAGAAAATACCAGTCATTAGGGGTCAACCAATGTTCGCTCTGGTTTTCCACCAAGGCTAATGTAAAAGGAGCCGTAGGATCATACTGAGCACAAGCAGATTTCAGCTTTTCAACTAGGCAGAAATTTAACTTGTGATAAGTCTGTCCTGGCGAGGGGGGTCCTCTGGTGACGCTCCTACTCCTCCCCCTCCTCCCCCTCCTCAGTTTGATCTTCCAAACCCCCTGAGGGGCTGCTCTGGGTGGCCACCTTGGATGAGTCCCGAGAGGTCTGGCTCCTGGTAACAGGAAATGCCAGGACAGGCTAAGGCTTACTCTTCGATTTACTAGATTTTTGAGATGGTTTTAGCAGACTGGGAGCCACCACTTCAAGGGCAAGATCTTTAAGTTCTTTGTCAAGAGTTTTCAATTCCCTTAAAAGCTCAACATGTTCCCTGCGAGCCTGGAGGGCCTGTCTCAGTGAACCAAGATCTGGGACAGGGGGAGCCAACTCATCAAGAATAGGCCCGCAAAAATGGGAAGACGGAGAAATATAGGGAGGGGGCATTGCGGAAGGGGGAACTGCCGGAGATTTTTGAGGTGGTATAAAAGGGCCCAAGGACTCCTGTGTTAAGGGGAGATTTTTGCAGGGGGGCCAGTCTGGATTATGGTAACGGGCTGCCCCTTTCTCTAGGGAAGCCTCCTCGGTGGGGTCTGGAGGGGAGTTAGAGGTCAAATTATTAACAGAGGCATGAGGATGGGCAAAAGCGGACTCCTGGGGATTCCTAGGTTTAAAAGTTGTGAGCATCCCCTCTTCCATAGAGAGCAGGTCGTGAACCGAGGGACAGACTGAAGGCGGACCAGAAAGCGCTCAAGGGCTCTTAGGGCAGGTAGAGGGGGAGCAAAAGGCTTCTTTGAAGATTTTTCCTCCTATATTAATAACCTCTTATGTCAGGGGAATATTTATAGACCCTAAGAATATCAATAATCAACAAAAGCTTTAAGGTCTTTTTTCTTTACCCTAGTTCCTTCTATCTTGAGGGGCTCATTTAGGCCAGAAATAAATAAATCTCGTGACGAAGTTGCCTGTCCCATGGCTCGTCACTTTCTTACCTGTGTCGTCTCCGCCCTCCTCCGGGATCGTGTCCTGAACCGGGCGATTTCAGCGGGATCCAACAACTTCACCAAGGCCTTGGTCTTCCTCCGGGAGATGACATTCCGAATCCTCAAGAGGTGGTTTCATCCATGTTGGGCGCCAGTTTGCCCCGCCTGCAGGGCTTCAACGGGTTCTCGACCACCCTAAGGACGGAATGATAGGGACAGGAGATACAAGGAAACACACCAAGTCTGGATTCTGCTCAAGGTGCAACTTTATTTTTCTTCAAGAGGGTTTATATAGTTTCTGCAAGGTGGGGGGAGCAAGAAGCTGTCATCTGCATAAGGTGGGGCAAGCTAAGGATGTTTGTATAGGATGCTTAGAGGGTGAAAGGGTCAAGGGCTCTGCCTCAATGTCCTGTTGCTAGGCAACCTGACTGTAAGATGATCTAGTTCCCTGTCTTATGGGGGTCTATATTTTTCCACTAACTAGAGATTCTATACTTGTCCCTGACAACTGTTCTTGTCTGTTTCCTAAGCAGAGTTGAACTAGATATGGCCTGTGTGAGTAGGATGCACAGTTCATTTGTTCTGAGCAAGCTCACTGTTCTGGCCTTATAGCAAACACAGTAGAATAGAAAAGTGCCCTTTTCTCAAAAGCAGAGTGTGCTTCTTGTAAGGTGAGCTAGTGTTTGTTTCCCTTTCATAAAAGGAGTTGAATCACATGCAGTATTTTGTCCTACGAGCAAGAGTTGTTTTCTGGTATGGAAAGTCACTATTGGGCTTATATTGTCATGCACAGTGCAAATAGCACTCATGTGTGTTCCCAGGAAGTACAGTGTATTGAAATGAAGAGAAGATACTGTTATTGTCAGTATCCTCAGCAGAGTTGAACTAGATATGGCCCGTGTGTGTGGGAAGCACAGTTCTTTTGTTCTGAGCAAGCTCATTCTTCTGGACCTACAGGAAACCCAGTAGAGGAGAAGAGTGCTCTTTTCTCTAAAGCACAGTGCGTTTCTTGTAAGGTGAGCTTGTGTTTGTTTACCATTCATAAACGGAGTTGAATCATATGCATTTTCATGTCCTACGAGCAAGAGTTGTTTTCTGGTAAGGAAATTCACTATTGTGCTCCCATTGCCATACACAGTGCAAATAGCACTCGTGTCTGTTCCCAGAAAGTACAGTGTGTTAGACTGAAGTAAAGCTACTCTTCTTGTCAGTTTCCTAAGCAGAGTTGAACTACATATGGCGCATGTGTGTAGGAAGCACTGTTCTTCTGTTCTATGCAAGCTCACTGTTATGGCACCAAAGGAAACAGAGTAGAGTAGAAGAGTGGTCTTTCCTCAAAAGCAGAGTGTGTTTCTTTTAAGGTGAGCTGGTGTTTCTTGCCCATTCATAACTGGAGTTGAACCACATGCAGTTTCTGGTACTAAGAGCAAGAGTTGTTTTCTGGTAATGAAAGTCACTATTGAACTCCCATTGACATATACAATTCAAATAGTACATGCGTCTGTTTCAAGCAAGTACAATGTATTGTACTGAAGAGAAGCTCCTGTTCTTGTCAGTTTCCTAAGCAGAGTTGAAATAGATACGGCCTGTGTGTGTAGGAAGCACAGTTCTTTTTTTCTGAGCAAGCTCACTTTTCTGGCCCTTTAGGGAACACAGTAGTAAAGAACAGTGCTGTTTTCTCAAAACCAGAGTGTGTTTCTTGTAAGTCGAGCTAATGTTTGTTTCCCATTTATAAACGGAGCTGAATCACATAAAGTGTCTGGTCCTACGAGCAACAGTTGTTTTCTGGTGAGGAAAATCACTATGGCGTTCTCATTGCCATACACAGTGCAAATAGCACTCGCGTCTGTTCCCAGCAAGAACAGTGTTTTGGACTGAAGAGAAATAAGCTACTGTTCTTGTCAGTTTCCTAAGCAGAACTGAACTAGATATGGCCCGTGTGTGTTGGAATAACAGTTCTTTGTTCTGAGCAAGATCACTCTTCTGTCCCTATAGGAAACACAGTAGTCTAGAAGAGTGCTCTTTTGTCAAAAGCAGAGTGAGTTTCTTATAAGGCGAGCTAGTGTTTGTTTCCCATTCATAAACGGAGTTGAATCACATGCAATTTCTGGTCCTAAGATCAAGAGTTGTTTTCTTGTAAGAAAAGACACTGTTGTACTCCCTTTGCCATACACAGTACAAATAGCACTCACGTCTGTTCCCAGCAAGTACAGTGTATTGGACTGAAAAGAAACTATTGTGCTTGTCAATTTCAAAAGCAGAGTTGAACAACATATGGCCGGTGTGTGTAGTAAGCACAGTTCTTTTTTTCTGAGCAAGCTCACTGTTTTGGCCCTATAGAAAACACAGTATAGTAGAAGAGTGCTAATTTCTCAAAAGCAGAGTATGTTTTTTGTAAGGTGAGCTAGTGTTTGTTTCCCATTCATAAACGGAGTTGAATCACATGCAGTTTCTGGTCCTACGACCAAGACTTGTTTCTGGTAAGGAATGTCACCATTGCGCTCCCATTGCCATACTCTGTGCAAATAGCACTCGCATCTGTTCCCAGCAAGTACAGTTTATTGGACTGAAGAGAAGCTACTGTTCTTGTCAGTTTCCTAAGCAGAGTTGAACTAGACATGGCCCATGTGTGTAGGAAGCACAATTCTTTTGTTATGAGCAAGCTCACTCTTCTGGCCTTATAGGAAACACAGTAGAGTTGAAGAGTGCTCTTTTCTCAAAAGCAGAGTGTGTTTCTTGTAAGGCGATCTAGTGTTTGTTTCCCATTAACAAATGGGGTTGAACCACATGCAGTTTCTGGTCCTATGAGCAAGAGTAGTTTTCTGGTAAGCAAAGTCACTATTGTGCTCCAATTTCCATACACAGTGCAAATAGCACTTGCATCTGTTCCCAGCAAGTACAGTGTATTTGACTGAGAAAGTCTACTGTTCTTGTCATTTTTCTAAACAGAGTTTAACTAGATATGTTCTGTGCGTGTAGGAAGCACTGTTCTTCTGTTCTGTGCAACCTCACAGTTATGACACCAAAGGAAACAGAGTAGAGTAGAAGAGTGGTCTTTCCTCAACAGCAGAGTGTGTTTCTTTTAAGGTGAGCTGGTATTTCTTGCCCATTCATAACCGGAGTTGAATCACATGCAGTTTCTGGTACTAAGAGCAAGAGTTGTTTTCTGGTAATGAAAGTCACTATTGAACTCCCATTGACATACACTGTTCAAATAGTACTCGCGTCTGTTCTCAGCATGTACAATGTATTGTACTGAAGAGAAGCTACTGTTCTTGTCTGTTTCCTAAGCAGAGTTGAACTAGATATGGCCCGTGTGTGTAGGAAGCACAGTTCTTTTCTTCTGAGCAAGCTCACTTTTCTGACCCTCTATGAAACACAGTAGAAAAGAAGAGTGCTGTTTTCTCAAAAGCAGAGTGTGTTTCTTGTAAGTCGAGCTAGTGTTTGTTTCCCATTCATAAACAGAGCTGACTCACATAAAGTTTCTAGTCCTACAAGCAAGAGTTGTTTTCTGGTAAGGAAAATCACTCTTGCGCTCTCATTGCCATACACAGTGCAAATAGCACTCGCGTCTGTTCCCAGCAAGAACAGTGTTTTGGACTGAAGAGAAATAAGCTACTGTTCTTGTCAGTTTCCTAAGCAGAACTGAACTAGATATGGTCCGTGTGTGTTGGAATAACAGTTCTTTGTTCTTAGCAAGATTACTCTTCTGTCCCTACAGGAAACACAGTAGTCTAGAAGAGTGCTCTTTTGTCAAAAGCAGAGTGAGTTTCTTATAAGGCGAGCTAGTGTTTGTTTCCCATTCATAAACAGAGTTGAATCACATGCAATTTCTGGTCCTAATATCAAGAGTTGTTTTCTTGTAAGAAAAGACACTGTTGTACTCCCTTTGCCATACACAGTACAAATAGCACTCACGTCTGTTCCCAGCAAGTACAGTGTATTGGACTGAAAAGAAGGTATTGTGCTTGTTAATTTCAAAAGCAGAGTTGAAAAACATATGGCTGGTGTGTGTAGTAAGCACAGTTCTTTTTTTCTGAGCAAGCTCACTGTTTTGGCCCTATAGAAAACACAGAATAGTAGAAGAGTGCTAATTTCTCAAAAGCAGAGTATGTTTTTTCATAAGGTGAGCTAGTGTTTGTTTTCCATTCATAAACGGAGTTGAATCACATGCAGTTTCTGGTCCTACGACCAAGACTTGTTTCTGGTAAGGAATGTCACCATTGCGCTCCCATTGCCATACTCTGTGCAAATAGCACTCGCATCTGTTCCCAGCAAGTACAGTTTATTGGACTGAAGAAAAGCTACTGTTCTTGTCAGTGTCCTAAGCAGAGTTGAACTAGACATGGCCCATGTGTGTAGGAAGCACAGTTCTTTTGTTATGAGCAAGCTCACTCTTCTGGCCTTATAGGAAACACAGTAGAGTTGAAGAGTGCTCTTTTCTCAAAAGCAGAGTGTGTTTCTTGTAAGGCGATCTAGTGTTTGTTTCCCATTAACAAATGGGGTTGAACCACATGCAGTTTCTGTTCCTATGAGCAAGAGTAGTTTTCTGCTAAGGAAAGTCACTATTATGCTCCCATTGCCATACACAGTGCAAATAGCACTCGTGTCTGTTCCCAGCAAGTACACTGAATTGGACTGAGAAAATCTACTGGTCTTGTCATCTTCCTAAACACAGTTTAACTGGATATGGCCCGTGTATGTAGTAAGCACAGTTCTTTGTTCTAGGCAAGCTCTCTTTCCTGCCCTATAGAAAACACAGTAGAGTAGAAGAGTGGTCTTTTCTCAAAAGCAGAGTGCATTTCTTGTAAGATGAGCCATTGTTTGTTTCCCATTCATAAACGGAGTTGAATAACATTCAGTTTCTGTTCCCCCTAGCAAGAGTTGTTTTCTGGTATGGAAAGTCACTATTGTGCTCCCATTGCCATACACAGTGCAAATAGCACTGGCGTCTGTTCCCAACAAGTACAGTGTATTGGACTGAAGAGAAGCTACTGTTCTTGTCTGTTTCCTTAGCAGAGTTGAACTAGATATGGCCCATATGTGTAGGAAGAACAGTTCTTTTGTTCTGAACAAGTTCACTCTTCTGGCCCTATAGGAAACAAGTAGATGAGTGCTCTTGTCTCAAAAGCAGAGTGTGTTTTTGGTAAGGCAAGATAGTGTTTGTTTCCCATTCATAAATGAGTCGAATCACATGCAGTTTCTTCTCTTTCCAGCAAGAGTTGTTTTCTGGTAAGGATAGTCACTATTGTGCTCCCTTTGCCGTATACAGTACAAATAGCACTCGTGTATGTTTCCAGCAAATACAGTGTATTGTACTGAAGATAAGCTACTGTTTTTCTCAGTTTCCTAAACAGATTTGAACTGGATATGGTCCGTGTTGTAGGAAGCACAGTTCTTTTGTTCTGTGCAAGCTAACTCTTCTGGACCTATGAAAACATGGTAGAGTAGAAGAGTGCTCTTTTCTCAAAAGCAGAGTGTGTTTCTTGTAAGGCGAGCTAGTGTTTGTTTCCCATTGGTAAACGAAGTTGAATCAATACAGTTTCTGGTCCTACGAGCAAGAATTTTATTCTGGTAAGGGAAGTCACTATTGTGCTCCCATTGCCATACACAGTGCAAATAGCACTCTCGTCTGTTCCCAGCAAGTATAGTGTTTTGGAATGAAGAGAAACTACTGTTGTTGTCAGTTTGCTAAGCATAGTTAAACTACATATGGCCGTTGTGTGTAGGAAGCACAGTTCTTTTGTTCTGAGCAAGCTCACTTTTCTGGCCCTCTAGGAAACACAGTAGAAAAGAAGAGTGCTGTTTTCTCAAAAGCAGAGTGTGTTTCTTATAAGGTGAGCTAGTGTTTGTTTCCCATTCATAAACGGAGCTGAATCACATAAAGTTTCTGGTCCTATGAGCAAGAGTTGTTTTCTGGTAAGGAAAATCACTATTGCGCTTTCATTGCCATACACAGTGCAAATAGCACTGGCGTCTGTTCCCAGCAAGAACAGTGTTTTGGACTGAAGAGAGAGAAGCTACTGTTCTTGTCAGTTTCCTAAGCAGAGTTGAACTAGACATGGCCCGTGTTTGTAGGAAGCACAGTTCCTTTGTTCTGAGCAAGCTCACTCTTCTGGCCCTAAAGGAAACACAGTAGAGTAGAAGAGGGCTCTTTTCTCAAAAGCAGAGTGTGTTTCTTGTAAAGCGACCTAGTGTTTGTTTCCCATTCACAAACGGGGTTGAATCACATGCAGTTTCTGGTCCTACGAGCAAGAATTGTTTTCTGGTATGGAAAGTCACTATTGTGCTCCCTTTGCCATATACAGTGCAATTAGCACTCGCACATGTTCCCAGCAAGTACAGTGTATTGTACTGAAGATAAGCTACTGTTCTTGTAAGTTTCCTAAACAGATTTGAACTGGATATCGTCCGTGTGTGTAGGAAGCACAGTTCTTTTGTTCTGCGCAAGCTAACTATTCTGGACCTATGAATACACGGTAGAGTAGAAGAGTGCTCTTTTCTCAAAAGCAGAGTGTGTTTCTTGTAAGGCGAGCTAGTGTTTGTTTCCCATTCATAAACGAAGTTGAATCAATACAGTTTCTGGTCGCCTGAGCAAGAGTTGTATTCTGGTAAGGAAAGTACCTATTGCGCTCCCATTGCCATACACAGTGCAAATAGCACTCTCGTCTCTTCCCAGCAAGTATAGTGTATTTTAATGAAGAGAAACTACTGTTTTCAGTTTCTAAGCATAGTTAAACTACATATGGCTGTTGTGTGTAGGAAGCACAGTTCTTTTGTTCTAAGCTAGCTCACTTTTCTGGCCCTCTAGGAAACACAGTAGAAAAGAAGAGTGCTATTTTCTCAAAAGCAGAGTGTGTTTCTTGTAAGTCCAGATAGTGTTTGTTTCCCATTCATAAACGGAGCTGAATCACATGAAGATTCTGGTCCTACGAGCAAGAGTTGTTTTCTGGTAAGGAAAATCACTATTGCGCTCTCATTGCCATACACAGTGCAAATAGCACTTGCGTCTGTTCCCAGCAAGAACAGTGTTCTGGATTGAAGAGAGAGAAGCTACTGTTCTTGTCAGTTTCCTAAGCAGAGTTGAACTAGACATGGCCCATGTGTGTAGGAAGCACAGTTCCTTTGTTCTCAGCAAGCTCACTCTTCTAGCCCCATAGGAAACACAGTAGAGTAGAAGAGTGCACTTTTCTCAAAAGCAGAGTGTGTTTTCTTTAAGGCGAACTAGCGTTTGTTTCCCATTCATAAACCGAGTTGAGTTACATGAAGTTTCTGGTCCTACGAGCAAGAGATGCTTTCTGGTAAGGAAAGTCACTATTGTGCTCCCATTGCAATACACAGTGCAAATATCACTCGCGTCTATTCCCAGTAAGTACAGTGTATTGGGCTGAAGAGAAGCTACTGTTCTCGTCAGTTTCCTAAGCAGAGTTGAACTAGATATGACCCTTGTGTGTATGAAGCACAGGTCTTTTATTCTGAGCAAGGTCACTCTTCTGGCCCTATGGAAAACCCAGTAGAGTAGAAGAGTGCTCTTTTCTCAAAAGCAGAATGTGTTTCCTGTAAGGCGAGCTAGTGTTTGTTTCCCATTCATAAACGTAGCTGAATCATATGCAGATAATGGCCCTATGAGACAGAGTTGTTATTTGGTGTATGAGTCATTATTGTGCTCCCACTGCAATACACTGTGCAAAAAGCACTCGCGTCTGTTCCCAGCAGGTACAGTGTATTGGACTGAAGAGAAGGTACTGTTCTTGTCAATTTCCTAAACAGTGTTGAACTAGATATGGCCCGTGTGTTTAGGAAGCATAGTTTTTTTGTTCTGAGCAATCTCACTGTTCTGAACCTCCAAGAAACACAGTAGAGTAGAAGAGTGCTCTTTACACAAAAGCACAGTGTGTTTCTTGTAAGGCGAGCTAGTGTTTGTTTCTCATTCATAAACGGAGTGAATAACATGCAGTATCACATCCTATGAGCAAGAGTTGTTTTCTGGTAAGGATAGTCACTATTGTGCTTCCATTGCCATTCAGAGTGCAAATAGCACTCGCGTCAGTTCCAAGCAAGTACAGTGTATTGGACTGAAGAGAAGGTACTGTTCTTGTCAGTTTCCTAAACAGAGTTGAGCCAGATATGGCCCGTGTGTGTAGGAAGTACAGTTCTTTGTTCTGAACAAGCTCACTCTTCTGGCCGTACAGGTATCACAGACGATTAGAAGAGTGCTCTTTTCTCAAAAGCAGAGTGTGTTATTAGTAAGACGAGTTGCTGTTTGTTTTCCATTCATAAACGGAGTTGAATCACATACAGTTTCTGGACCTACGAGCAAGAGTTTTTTTATGGTAAGGAAAGACACTATTGGGCTCCAATTGCCATACACAGTTCAAATAGCACTCGCATCTGTTCCCAGCAAGTACAGTGTATTTGACTGAACAGAAGCTACGGTTCTTGTCAGTTTCCTAAGCTGAGTTGAACTAGATATGGCCCGTGTGTGTAGGAAGCACTGTTCTTTTGTTCTGAGGAAGCTCACTGTTATGGCTCTATAGGAAACACAGTAGAGAAGAAGAGTGCTCTCTTCTCAAAATCAGAATGTGTTCCCTGTAAGGAGAGTTGGTGTTTGTTTACCATTCATAAACGGATGTGCATCACATGCAGTTTCTGGTCGTAAGAGCAAGAGTTGTTTTCTGGTAAGGAAAGTCACTATTACGCTCCCATTGCCATACACAGTTCAAATAGCACTCGCATCTATTCCCAGCAGGTACAGTGTATTGGACTGAAGAGAAGGTACTGTTCTTGTCAGTTTCCTAAGCAGAGTTGAACTTGATTTGGCCTGTCTGTAGGAAGCTCAGTTCTTTTGTTCTGAGTAAGCTAACTCTTCTGGCCCTATAGGAAACACAGTAGAGAAGAAGTGTGTTCTTTTCACAAAAGCAGAGTGTGTTTCTTGTAAGGCGAGCAAGTGTTTCTTTCCCATTCATAAAAAGTGTGGAATCACATACAGTTTCTGGTCCTACGAGCAAGAGTTGTTTTCTGGTAAGGAAAGTCATTATTGTGCTCCCACTGCCATATACAGTGTAAATAGCACTCTTGTCTCTTCCCATCAAGTAGAGTGTATTGGACTGAAGAGAAGCTACTGTTCTTGTCAGTTTCCTATGCAGAGTTGAACTAGATATGGCCCGTGTGTTTAGGAAGCACAGTTCTTTTGTTCTGAACAAGCTCACTCTTCTTGCCTTATAGGAAACACAGTAGAGTAAAAGAGTATTCTGTGCTCAAAAGCAGAGTGTGTTTCTTGTAAGGCAAGCTAGTGTTTGTATCCTATTCATAAACGTCATTGAATCACATACAGATAATGGTCCTACGAGACAGAGTTGTTATCTGGTATGCTAGTCACTATTTTGATCCCATTGATATACACTGTGCAAATAGCACTCACGTCTGTTCCCAGCAATACAGTGTTTTGGACTCATGAGAAGCTACTGCTCTTGTTAATGTTCTAAGGAGAGTTGAACTAGATATGGCCCGTGTGGTTAGGAAGCACAGTTCTTTTGTTCTGAGCAAGCACACTGTTCTGGCCCTGTAGAAAACACAGTAGAGTAGAATATTGCTCTTTTCTCAAAGGCAGAGTGTGTTTCTTGTAAGGAGACCTAGGGTTTGTTTCCCATTCATAAACGGAGTTGAACCACATTCAGTTTCTGGTCCTATGAGCAAGAGTTGTTTTCTAGTAAGGAAAGACACTGTTGCACTCTTATTGTCATACACAGTGCGAATAGCACTCATGTCTGTTCCATTCAAGTACAGTGTATTGTCTGAAGAGAATGTATTGTACTAGTCAGTTTCCCAAAAAGAGTTGAACTAGATATGGCCCGTGTGTGTAGGAAGTACAGTTCTTTGATCTGAGCAAGCTCACTGTTCTAGCCCTATAGGAAACACAGTAGAGTAGAAGAGTGCTCTTTTCTCAAAAGCAGAGTGTATTTCTTAAGGTGAGCTAGTGTTTGTTTACCATTCATAAACAGAGTGGAATCACATGCAGATAATGGTCCTATGAGACAGAGTTGTTATCTAGCATACAAGTCACTATTGTGATCCCAAAGCCATACACAGTGCAAATAGCTCTCTCATCTGTTCCCCTCAAGTACAGGGTTTTGGGCTGAGGAAAAGCTATTGTTCTTCTCAGCTTCATAAGCAGATTTGAACTAGATATATCTCGTGTTTTAGGAAGCACTGTTCTTTGTTCTGAGCAAGCTCACTCTTCTGGCTTTATAGGAAACACAGTAGAGTAGAAGAGTGCTCTTTTCTCCAAAGAACAGTGTGTTTCTTGTAAGCCGAGCTAGTCTATGTTTCCCATTCATGAAAGGATTTGAATCACATGCAGTTTCTGTTCCTACGAACAAGAGTTGTTTTCTGGAAAAGAAAGTCACTATTGCGCTCCCATTGCCATACACAGTGCAAAGAGCACTCGTGTCTGTTCGCAGCAAGTACAGTGTATTGGACTGAAGAGAAGCTACTGTTCTTTTCATTTTCTAAGCAGAGTTGAACTATATATAGCCCGTGTGTGTAGGGAGCACAGTTCTTTTCTTCTGAGCAAGCTCATTGTTCTGGCCCTATAGGAAACACAGAGGAGTAGAAGAGGGCTCATTACTCAAAAGCAGAGTGTGTTTATTTTAAGGCGAGCTAGTGTTTGTATCCTTTTCATAAACGGAGTTGAATCACATGCAGTTTCTGTTCCTATGAGCAAAAGTTGTTTTCTGGTAAGGAAAGTTACTATTGCACTCCCATTGCCATACAGAGTACAAATAGCACTCGCGTCTGATCCAAGCAAGTACATTGTATTGGACTGAGGAGAAGCTACTGTTTTTGTCAGTTTCGTAAGCAGAGCTGAACTAGTAATGGCCCGTATGTGTAGGAAGCACAGTTCTTTTGTTCTGAGCAAGCACACTGTTCTGGCCCAATAGGAAAAACTGTAGAGTAGATGAGTGCGATTTTTTCAAAAGCAGAGTGTCTTCCTTGTAAGGCGATCTAGTGTTTGTTTCCCATCCATAAACGGAGCTGAATCACGTGCAGTTTCTGGTCCTATGAGCAAGAGTTGTTTTCTGGTAGGAAAGTCATTATTGTGTTCCCATGGCCATACACAGTGCAAATATCACTCCCGTCTGTTCCCAGCAAGTACAGTATATTGGACTGAAAAGAAGCTCCTGTTCTGTTCAAGTTCATAAGCAGAGTTGATCTAGATATTGACCGTGTGTGTAGGAAGAACAATTTTTGTACTGAATAAGCTCACTGTTCTAACACTATCAGAAACCCAGTAGAGTAGAAGAGTGTTCTTTTCTAAAAAGCAGAGCTTGTTTCTTGTAAGGCAAGCCTGTGTTTGTTTCCCATTCATAAATGGCGTTGAATCACATGCAGTTTCTGGTGCTATGAGCAAGAGTTGTTATCTGGTAAGGAAAGACACTATTGTGCTCCCATTGCCATACACAGTGCAAATAGAACTGGTATTGTTCCCAGTGAGTACAGTCTATTGGACTGAAGGAAAGCTACTGTTCTTGTCAGTTTCCTAACCAGAGTTGAACTAGGTATGGCTCATGTGTGTAGGAAGCACAGTTCTTTTGTTCTGAGCAAGCTCACTTTTCTGGCCCTATAGGAAACACAGCAGAGTAGACGAGTGCTCTTTTCTCAAAAGCAGAGTGTGTTTCTTGTAAGAAGAGCTAGTGTTTGTTTCCCATTCATAAATGGAGCTCAATCACATGCAGTTTTTAATCCTACAAGCAAGAGTTGTTTTCTGGTAAGAAAAGTCACTATTGTGGTCCCATTGCCATACACAGGGCAAATAGCACTCGCTTCTGTTCCAGCAAGTACAGTGTATTGAACTGAAGAAAAGCTGTTCTTGTCAGTGTTCCTCGCAGAGTTGAACTAGATATGGCCTGTGTGTAGGAAGCAGAGTTCTTTTGTTCTGAGCAAGCACACTGTTCTGGCCCTATAAAAAACTCAGTAGAATGGAGGAGTGCTCTTTTCTCAAACACAAAGTATGTTTCTTCTAAGGTGAGCTAGTGTTTGTTTCCTATTCATAAACATAGTTGAATCACATGTAGATAATGGTCCTACGAGACAGTATTGTTATCTGTTATACAAGTCACTACTATGCTCCCATTGCCATATACAGTGCAAATAGCACTCGCGTTTGTTCACAGCAAGTACAGTGTATTGGACTGAAGAGATGCTACTGTTTTTGTCAGTTTCCAAAGTAGAGTTGAAATAGATATGGCCCGTGTGTGTAGGAAGCACAGTTCTTTTTTTCTGAGCAAGCTCACTCTTCTGGCCCTATATGAAACAGTGAGCATGCTCACTGTTTTGGCCCTATAGGAAACAGAGTAGAGTACAAGAGTGCTCTTTTCTCAAAAGCAGAGTGTGTTTCTTGCAAGGCGAGCTAGTGTTTGTCTCCATTCTTAAACGGATTTGATTCACATGCAGTTTATGGTCCTATGAGCAAGAGTTGTTTTTTGATAAGGAAAGTCACTATTGCGCTCCCATTGAAATACACAGTGCAAATAGCATGCGAGTCTGTTCCCAACAATTACACTGTATTGGACTGAAGTGAAGCCTCTGTTCTTGTCATTTTCCTAAGTAGAGTTGAACTAGATATATTCCTTGTTTGTAGGAAGCACAGTTGTTTTGTTCTGAACAAACTCACACATTTGGCCCTATATGAAACACAGTAGAGCAGAAGTGTGCTCTTTTCTCAAAAGCAGATTGTGTTACTTGTAAGGAGAACTAGTGTTTGTTTCCCATTCATAAACGGAGTTGAATCACATACTGTTTCTGGTCCTATGACCAAGAGATGTTTTCAGTTAAGGAAAGTCACTATTGCGCTCCCATTGCCTTATACTGTGCAAATAGCACTTGCGTCTGTTCCCAGCAAATGCAGTAATTGGAATGAAGAGAAGCTACTGTTCTTGTAAGTTTCGTAAGCAGAGTTGAACTACATATGGCTCATGCGTGTTGGAAGCATAATTCTGTTGTTCTGTGCAAGCTCTATTTTCTGGCCCTCTAGAAAACAGAGTACAGAAGAAGAGGGCTCTTTTCAAAAAAGCAGAGTGTGTTTCATGTAAGATGAGCTAGTGTTTCTTTGCCTTTCATATACTGAGTTGAATCTCATGTAGTTTCTGGTCCTACAAGCAAGCGTTGTTTTTTGGTAAGGAAAGTCTCTGTTGTGCTCCCATTGCCATCCACAGTGCAAATAGCATTCGCCTCTGTTTCCAGCAAGTACAGTGTATTGAATTGAAGAGAAGCTACTTTTCTTGTCATTTCCAAAGCAGACTTGAACTAGATATGGCCTGTGTGTAGGGAGCACGTTCTTTTGTTCTGAGAAAGCTCAC
Source organism: Peromyscus eremicus (assembly GCF_949786415.1). Classification (NCBI taxonomy): domain Eukaryota; kingdom Metazoa; phylum Chordata; class Mammalia; order Rodentia; family Cricetidae; genus Peromyscus; species Peromyscus eremicus. Next base: position 12,264 of record NW_026734376.1, on the reverse strand, counting down.
TCTCTGCCCCTACAGGAAACTCAGTAGAGTAGAGGAGTGCTCTTTGCATAAAAGCAGAGTGTGTTTCTTGAAAGGCAAGCTAGTGTTTGTTTCCTATTCATAAACGGAATTGAATCACATGCAGTTTCTGGTTCTACTCACAAGAGTTTTTTCTGGTAAGGAATGTCACTGTTGTGATCCCATTGCCATACACAGTGCAAATACCACTCGCGTCTGTTCCCAGCAAGTACAGTGATTTTGAACTGGAGAGAAGGTACTGTTCTTGTCAGTTTCCTAAGCAGAGTTGAACTGCATATGGGCTGTGTTTGTATGAAGCAGAGTACTTTTGTTCTGTGCAAGCTCAATTTTATGGCCCTATAGGAAAAGCAATAAAGTAGAAATGTGTTCTTTACTCAAAAGTGGAGTATATTTCTTGTAAAGCGAGCTAAACGGAGTTGAATCACATGCAGTTTCTGGTCCTACAAGCCAGATTTGTTTTCTGGTAAGGAAAGTCACTATTGCCCACCCATTGCCATACACAATGCAAATAGCCCTCACGTCTGTTCCCATCAAGTACAGTGTATTGGACTGAAGAGAACCTACTGTTCTTGTCAGTTTCTTATGCAGAGTTGAACTAGATATCGTCCCTGTGTGTAGGAAGCACAGTTCTTTTGCTTTGAGCAAGCTCACTGTTCTGGCACTGTGGAAACACAGTAGATTAGTAGAGTGCTCTTTTCTCAAAAGCAGAGTGTGTTTCATGTAAGGCAAGCTAGTATTTGTTTCCAGTGATAAACGGTGGTGAATCACATGCAGATTCTGGTCCTAAAAGCAGGAGCTGTTTTCTTGTAAAGAAAGTCACTTTTGTCCACCCATTGCCATATTCAGTGCAAATACCACTCGCATCTGTTCCCAGGAAGTACAGTGTATTGGAATGAAGAGAAGCTACTGTTCTTGTCAGTTTCCTATGCAGAGTTGAACTACATATGGCCCGTGTGGGTAGGAAGCACAGTTCATTTATTCTGAGCAAGCTCACAGTTTTGGTTGTATAGGAAACAGAGTTGAGTAGAAGAGTGCTCTTTTCTCAAAAGCAGAGTGTGTTTCTTGTAAGGCGAGCTAGTGTTCGTTTTCCATTCTTAAACGGAGTTGAATCACATGCAGTTTCTGGTCCTATGGGCAAAAGTTGCTTTCTGGTAAGGAAAGTCTCTATTTTGCTCCCATTGACATACACAGTACAAATAGCATGCGTGTCTGTTTCCAGCAATTACAGTGTATTGTACTGAAGTGAAGCTACTCTTCTTGTCAGTTTCCTAAGCAGAGTTTAACTAGATATGTGCCTTGTGTGTAGAAAGCACAGTTGTTTTGTTCTGAGCAAGCTCACTCTTCTGGCCCTATAGGAAATACAGTAGAGCAGAAGAGTGCTTTTTTTCTCAAAAGCAGAGTGTGTTACTTGGAAAGCAAGGTAGTGTTGGTTTTCCATTTATAAACAGAGTTGAATCACATGCAGTTTCTGGTCCTACGAGCAAGAGTTGTTTTGTGGTAAGTAAAGTCACTTTTGCGTTCCCATTGCCATATACTGTGCAAATAGCACTTGCGTCTGTTCCCAGCAAGAGCAGTAATTGGTACGAAGAGAAGCTACTCCTCTTGTCAGTTTCCTAAGCAGAGTTGAACTAATATGGCTCATGTGTGTAAGTAGCACATTTCTTTTGTTCTGTGCAAGCTCTCTTATCTGGCTCTATAGTAAACAGAATAGAGAAGAAGAGTGCTCTTTTCTAAAAAGCAGATTGTGTTTCTTCTAAGGTGAGCTAGTTTTTGTTTCCCATTCATAAACGTAGTTGAATTACACGCAGTTTCTGGTTCTACAAGCAAGAGTTCTTTTCTGGTAAGGAAAGTCACTTTTGTGCTCCCATACACCGTGCAAAGAGCACTCACTTCTGTTCCCAGCAAGTACAGTGTATTGGATTGAAGAGAAGCGGCTGTTCGTGTCAGTTTCTTCATCAGAGTTGAACTAGATTTGGCTCTTGTGTGTAGGAAGCACAGTTCTTTTGTTCTGAGCAACCTCACTTTTCTGGCCCTATATGAAACATAGTAGAGTAGAAGAGATCTCTTCTCTCAAAAGCAGAATGTGTTTCCTGTAAGACAAGCTAGTGTTTGTTTTCCATTCATAAACAGAGATGAATCACATGTAGTTTCTGTTTCTTAGAGCCAGAGTTGTTTTCTGTTAAGGAACGTCACTATTGTGCTTTCATTGCCAGGCATAGTGCAAATAGCACTCACGTCTGTTCCCAGCAAGCAGTGTTTGTTTCCCATTCATAAACGGAATTGAATCACATGCATTTTCAGTTCGTATGAGCAAGAGTTTTTTTCTGGTAAGGAAAGTCAATATGCCCTCCCATTGAAAAAAACACAGTGCAAATAGCACTCGCATCTGTTCCCATCAAGTACAGTGTATTTGCCTGAATAGAAGCTACTGTTCTTGTCAGTTTCCTAAGCAGAGTTGATCTATTTATGGCTTGTGTGTGTAGGAAGCACAGTTCTTTTTCTCTGAGCAAGCTCATTCTTCTCGCCCTATGGAAACACGGTAGAGTAGAAGAGTCCTCTTTCTTCAAAGTTTCTTGTAAGGCGAGCTTGTGTTTATTTCCCATTCATATACGGAGTTGAATCACATGCAATTTCTGTTTCTACCAGTAAGAGTTGTTTTCTGGTAAGTAAAGTCACTAATGCACTCCCATTGCCATACTCAGTGCAAATAGCACTCACATCTGTTCCCAGGAAGTACAGTGTATTGGATTGAAGAGAAGCTACTGTTCTTTCAGGTTTTGTCTGCAGAGTTGAAAGAGATACACCTTGAGTGTGTAGGAAGCACAGTTTTTTTTTTATTCTTAATGAGCTCTCTTTTCTGGCCCTATAGGAAACAGAGTAGAGTAGTAGATTGCTCTTTTCTGAAAAGCAGAGTGTATTTCTTGTAAGGCGAGATAGTGTTTGTTTTTCATTCATAAGCAGAGTTGAATCACATGCAGTTTCTGGTCCTATGAGCAACAGTTGTTTTCTGGTAAGAAAAGTCAATTTTGTGCTCGCTTTGCCAGAGACAGTGCAAATAGCACTCACATCTGTTCCCCGAAAGTGTAGTATATTGAACTGAAGAGAAGCTACTGTTCTTGTCAGTTTCCTAAGCAGAGTTGAACTAGATATGGTCTGTGTGTGTAGGAAGCACAGTTCTTTTGTTCTGAGCAAGCTCACTCTTCTGGCCCTGTGGAAAACACATTAGAGTAGAAAAGTGCTCTTTTCTCAAAAGCAGAGTGAATTTCTTGTAAGGTGAGCTTGTGTTTGTTTCCCATTCATAAACAGAGTTGAACCACATGAACTTTCTATTCGTAGGAGCAAGAGTTGTTTTCTCGTATGGAAAGTCAATATTGCATTCCCTTTGCCATACACAGTGCAAATAGCACTCGCATCTGTTCCCAGCAATTACAGTTTATTGGCTTGAAGAGAAGCTACTCTTCTTGTCAGTTTCCTAAGTAGAGTGAACTAGATGTGGCCTGTGTTTTTAAGAGGCGCCGTTCTTTTTTTCTGAGCAAGTCTCTCTTCTGGCCCTACAGGAATACAGTAGAAGGGAAGAATGATCTTTACTCATAAGCAGAGTGTGTTACTTGTAAGGCAAGATAGTGTTTCTCTCCCATTCATAAACGGAGTTGAATCACATGCCGTTTCTGGTCCTATGAGCAAGAGTTGCTTTTTGGTAAGGAAAGTCATTATTGCGCTCCCATTGCCATACGCAATGCAAACAGCACTCGCGTCTGTTCCCAGCAAGTACAGTGTATTGGACTGAAGAGAAACTACTGTTCTTGTCAGTTTCTAAGCAGAGTTGTAATAGATATGGCCCGTGTGTGCAGGAATCACAGTTCTTTTACACTGAGCAAGCTAACTCTTCTGGCCCTATGGAAACACAGTAGATTAGAAGAGTGCTCTTTTATCAAAAGCAGAGTGTGTTTCTTGTAAGGAGAGCTAGTGTTTGTTTCCAATTCATAAACGGAGTTGAATCACATGTAGTTTCTGGTCCTATGAGCAAGAGTTATTTTCTGGTAAGGAAAGTCACTATTGCGCTCCCATTGCCATACACAATGCAAATAGCCCTCGTGTCTGTTCCCAGCAAGTTCAGTGTATTGAACTGAAGAAAACATACTGTTCTTGTCAATTTTCTAAGAAGAGTTGAACAAATTATGGCCCGTGAGAGTAGGAAGTACAGTTCTTTTGTTCTTAGCAAGCTCACAGTTCTGGCTCCATAGAAAACAAAGCATAGTAGGAGAGTGCTCTTTTTGCAAAAGCAGAGTGGGTTTTTCGTAAGACGTGCTAGTGTTTTTTTCCCATTCATATACGGTGTTGAATCACATGCAATTTCTGGTCCTAAGAGCAAGAGTTATTTTCTTGTAAGGAAAATCACCATTGTGGTCCCATGGCATACACAGTGCAAACAGAATTCGCGTCGGTTCCCAGCAGGTACAATGTATTGGACTGAAGAGAAGCTACTCTTCTTGTCAGTTTCCGAAGCAGAGTTGAACTAGATGTGTCCCGTGTGTGTAGGAATCACAGTTTGTTTGTTCTGTGAAAATCTCTGTTCTGGAACTATAGGAAACAAAGTGGGGTAGAAGATTGCTCTTTTCTCAAATCAGTGTGTGTTTATTATAAGGCAAGCTAGTGTTGGATTCCCATTCATAAACGGAGTTGAATCACATGCAGTTGGTGATTCTATGAGCAACAGTTGTTTTCTGTTAAGAAAAGTCACTATTGTGCTCCCATTGCCATACACAGTGCAAATAGCACTCGCTTCTGTTCCCAGTAATTACAGTGTATTGGACTGACTAGAGGATACTGTTCTTCTCACGTTCCTAAGCAGACTTGAACTAGATGTGGCCCGTGTGTAGGAAGCACAGTTATTTTGTTCTGAGGAAGCTCACTGTTCTGCCCCAATAGGAAACAGCAGAGTAGAAGAGTGCTCTTTCCTCAAAAGCAGAGTGTGTTTCTTGTAAGGAAAGCTAGTGTTTGTTTCCTAGTCATAAACGGAGTTCAATCACATGCAGTTTCTGGTTGTATGAGCAATAGATATTTTCTGCTAAGAAAAGTCACTATTGTGCTCCCATTGTCATATATTGCAAATAGCACTCACATCTGTTCTCAGCAAGTACAGTGTATTGGACTAAGGAGAAGCTACTGTTCTTGTCAGTTTTCTATCCGAGTTGAACTAGATATGGCCCGTGTATGTAGGAAGAACAGTTCTTTTCTTTTGAGCAATCTCACTGTTCTGGCGCTATAGGAAACACAGTAGAGTAGATGAGTGCTCTTTTCTCAAAAACAGAGTGTGTTTCATGAATGGCGAGCTAGCATTTTTTTCCCATTCATAAATGGAGTGGACACACATGCAGTTTCTGGCCATACTAGCAAGAGTTGTTTTCTGGTAAGGAAAGACACTATTGTGTTCCCATTGCTATACACAGTGCAAATAATACTCGTGTCTGTTTCCAGCATGTACTGTGTATTGTACTGTAGAGAAGCTACTGTTCTTGACAGTTTCCTAAGCAGAGTTGCAATAGATGTAACTGGTCGTATGAGCAAATGATGTTTTCATGTAAAGAAAGTCACTATTGTACTCCCATTGCCATACAGAGTGCAAATAGCATTCACGTCTGTTCCAAACAATTACAGTGTATTGGACTGAAGAGAAGCTACTGTTCTTGTCAGTTTCTAAGCAGAGATGAATTAGATGAGTCCCATGTGAGCAGGAAGCACAGTATTTTTTTGTTCGGAGCAAGCTCACGATCCAGGCCCTATAGGAAACACCGTAGAGTAGAAGAGTACTCTTCTCAAAAGCAGCGTGTGTTTCTTGTAAGGCGATCTAGTGTTTGTTTCCCATTCATAAATGGAGATGAATTTCATGTAGTTTCTATTCCTACGAGAAGTGTTGTTTTCTGGTAAGGAAAGTCACTATTGCACTCCCATTGCCATACACAGAGCAAATAGCACTCGCGTCTCTTCCCAGCAAGTACAGTGTATTGGACTGAAGAGAAGCTACTCTTCTTGTCAGTGTCCTAAGCAGAGTTGAACTAGATATGCCCTGTGTAGGAAGCACAGTTCTTTTGATCTCAGCAAGCTCACTCTTCTGGCCCTGTAGGAAACACAGAAGAGAGGAAGAGTGCTCTTTTCTCAAAAGCAGAGTGTGTTTCTTGGAAGACGAGGTAATGTTGGTTTCCCATTAATAAACGGAATTGAATCACATGCAGTTTCTTGTTTTATGTGCAAGAGTTGTTTTCTGGTAAGGAAAGTCACTATTGTACTACCATTGCCAAACACAGTGCAAATAGCCCTTGTGTCTGTTCCCAGGAAGTACAGTGTATTGGAATGAAGAGAAGCTACTGTTCTTGTCAGTTCCTAAGCAGACTTGAACTAGATATGGCCCGTGTGTGTAGGAAGCACAGTTCTTTTGTTCTGAGCATGCTCACACTTCTGGCCCTATAGGAAACATGGTTGAGTAGAAGAGTGCTCTTTTCTCAAAAGCAGAGTGTGTTTCTTGGAGGTGAGCTAGTGTTTGTTTCTGATTCATAAACGGAATTGAATCACATGCAGTTTCTGGTCCTATGAACAAGAGTTGTTTTCGGGTAAGGAAAGTCACTATTGTGCTACCATTGTCACATACTGTACAAATAGCACTCGTGTCTGTTCCCAGCAAGTACAGAATATTGGACTGAAGAGAAACTACTGTTCTTGTCAGTTTCCTAAGCAGAGTTGAACTAGATATGGCCTGTGTGTTTAGGAAGCACTGTTCTTTTGTTCTGAGCAAGCTCACAGTTCTGACCTTATAGGAAACACAGTAGAGTAGAAGAGTGCTCTTTTCTCAAAAGCAGAGTGTGTTTCTTGGAGGCGTGCTAGAGTTTGTTTCTGATTCATAAACGGAGTTCAATCACATGCACTTTCTGGTCCTATGAGCAAGAGTTGTTTTCGGGTAAAGAAAGTCACTATTGTGCTACTATTGTCATATACTGTGCAAATAGCACTCGCCTCTCTTCCCAGCAAGTACAGTATATTGGACTGAAGAGAAGCTACTGTTCTTGTCAGTTTTCTAAGCAGAATTGAACTAGATGTGGCTCGTGTGTAGGAAGCACAGTTTTTTGTTCTGAGCAAGATAACTGTTCTGGCCATATAGGAAACACAGTAGAGTAGAAGAGTGCTCTGTTCTCAAATCAGATTGTGTTTCTTGTAAGGCGAGCTAGTGTTGGTTTTCCATTCATAAACGAAGTTCAATCAAATCCAGTTTCTGGTCATAAGAGCAAGAGTTGATTTCTGGTAAAGAAAATCACTATTGCGCTCCCATTGCCATACACAGTGCAAATAGCACTCGCATTTTCACCAAGAAAGTACAGTGTATTGGACTGAAGAGAAGCTACAATTCTTGTGATTTTCCTAAGATCAGTTTAACTAGATACGGCTTTTGTGTGTAGGAAGCACAGTTCTTTTTTTTTTTCGAGCAAGCTCACTGTTCTGACCCGAAGGAAACTCATTAGAGTAGAAGAGTGCTCTTTCCTCAAAAGCAGATTGTGTTTCTTGTAAGTCGAACTAGTGTTTGTTTCCCATTCATAAACGGAGTTGAATCACATGAAGTTTCTGGTCCTACATGCAAGAGTTGTTTTCTGGTAAGGAAAGTCACTATTGTGCTCCCATTGTCTTACACAGTGCAAATTTCACTCGTGTCTGTTCCCATCAAGTAGTGTAATGAACTGAAGAAAAGCTACTGTTCTTGTCAGTTTCCTAGGTAGAGTTAAACTAGATATGACCTGTGTGAGTAAGAAGCACAGTGCTTTTGTCCTGTGCAAGCTCACTGTATTGGCCTGATAGGTACACAGTTGAGTAGAAGAGGGCTCTTTCCTCAAAACCAGAGTGTGTTACTCGGAAGGTGAGGTAGTGTTTGTTTCCCATTCATAAACGGAGTTTAGTCACATGCAGTTTCTTGTTCTATGGTTAGCTTGAGTTTTCCTGCCTGGCCCACAGTCAGGGCAAATCTCTCTCACCTGCTAGTCCCACAGCCGCTCAGACCCGACCAAGTAAACACAGAGACTTATATTGCTTACAAACTGTATGGCCATGACAGGCTTTTTGCTAACTGTTCTTACAGCTTAAATTAATCTGTTTCTATAAATCTGTACCTTGCCACATGGTTCATGGCTTACCGGCATCTTCACTAGCTGTTTGTCATCATGGAGGCTGGCAGTGTTTCACTGACTCAGCCTTCCACTTCCCAGCTTTATTCTCCTCCTTGTCCCGCCTACACTTTCTGCCTAGCCAATTGCCAATCAGCGTTTTACTTACTGACTAATCAGTAACACATTTGCCATATAGAACATTGCACAGCACATATGCACAAGAGTTGTTTTATGGTAAAGAAAGACACTATTGCACTACCGTTGTCATACACAGTGAAAATAGCACTCACTTCTGTTCCCAGCAAGTACAGTGTATTGGACTGAACAGAAGCTACAGTTCTTGTCAGTTCCTAAGCAGAGTTGAACTAGATATGGTGCATGTGCGTAGGAAGCAAGGTTCTTTTGTTCTGAGCAAGATCACTGTTCTGGCCCTATAGGAAACAAATTAGAGTAGAAGAGTGCTCTGTTCTCAAATCAGTGTGTGTTTCTTGTAAGGCAAGCTAGTGTTGGTTTCCCATTCATAAACAGAGTTGAATCAAATGCAGTTTCTGGTTCTACAAGAAATGATGTTTTATGGTGAGGGGAGTCACTTTTGCGCTCCCATTGACTTACACAGTGCAAATAGCACTCCCGTCTGTTCCCAGCAAGTACAGTGTATTGGACTGAAGAGAAGTTACTGTTCTTATCAGATTTCTATGCAGTGTTTAACTAGATATCGCCCGTGTGTGTAGGAAGCACAGTTCTTTTGTTCTGAGCAAGCTCACTGTTCTGGCCGTATATGAAACACAGTAGAGTAGAAGAGTGCTCTTTTCTCAAAAGCAGAGTGTGTTTTTTGTAAGGCGAACTGGTGCTTGTTTCCCACTAATAAACAGAGTTGAATCTCATGTAGTTTCTGGTCCTATGAGCAAGAGTTGTTATCTGTTAAGGAAAGTCCCTATTGTGCTCCCATTGGTATACACAGTGCAAATAGCACTCACGTCTGTTCCCAGCAAGTACAGTGTATTGGACTGAAGAGAAGCTACTGTTCTTGTCAGTTTCCTAAGCAGAGTTGAACTAGATATGGCCCGTGATAGTAGGAAGCACAATTCTTTTGTTCTCAGCAAGCTCACTGTTCTGGCCCTGTAGGAAACACAGTTGAGTAGAAGAATGCTCTTTTCTCAAAAACAAAGTGTATTTCTTGTAAGTCGACCTAGTGTTTGTATACCATTCATAAACAGAGTTGAATCACATGCAGATAAAGGTCATACGAGACAGAGATGTTACCTGGCATACAAGTAACTATTGCACTCCCATTGCCATACACAGTGCAAATAGCACTCGTGTCTGTTCCCAGCAAGTACAGTGTATTGGACTAAAGAGAAGCTACTGTTCTTGTCAGTTTACTAAGCAGAGTTGAACTAGACATGGCCTTTGTGTGTAGGAAGCACAGTTCTTTTGTTCTGAGCAAGCTCATTCTTCTGGCCCTATTGGAAACACAGTAGAGTAGAAGAGTATTCTTTTCTCAGAAGCAGAGCGTGTTTCTTGAAAGGCGAGCTAGTGTTTGTTTCCCATTCATAAACAGAGTTGAATCACATACAATTTCTGGTCCAACGAGTAAGAGTTGTTTTCTGGTAAGGAAAGTCACTATTGCGCTGCAATTGTCATACACAGTGCAAATAGCACTCTCATCTGTTCTCCTCAAGTACAGTGTATTTGGCTGAATGAAAGCTATTGTTCTTGTTAGCTTCATAAGCAGATTCAGAAGTAGATATATCCCGTGTTTGTAGGAAGCACAGTTCTTTTGTTCTGAGCAAGCTCACTCTTCTGGCATTAAAGGAAACACAGTAGAGTAGAAGAGTGTTCTTTTCTCAAAATAACAGTGTGTTTCTTGTAATAAGCTAGTCTGTGTTTCCCATTCATGAACAGAGTTGAATCACAGGCAGTTTATGTTCCTAGTTGTTTTCTGGTAAGGAAAGTCACTATTGTGCTCCCATTGCCATGATCAGTGCAAATAGCACTCGTGTCTGCTCGCAGTAAGTACAGTGTTTTGGACTGAAGAGAAGCTACTGTTCTTGTCATTTACTAAGCAGAGTTGAACTAGATATGGTCTGTGTGTGTAGAAAGCACAGTTCTTTTCTTCTGAGCAACTCACTGTTCTGGCTCTATAGGAAACACAGTAGAGTAGAAGAGTATTCTTTTCTAAAAAGTAGAGTGTGTTTCTTGTGGGGGAGCTAGTGTTTGTTTCCCATTCATAAAGGGAGTTGAATCCCATGCCGTTTCTGATCTTACGAATAAGAAATGTTTTCTTGTAAGGAAAGTCACTATTGTGCTCCCATTGCCATACACAGTTCAAATAGCACTTGCCTCTGTTAACAGCAAGTACAGTGTATTGGCCTGAAGAGAAGCTACTGGTCATGTCAGTTTCCTAAGCAGAGTTGAACTAGATATGGCCCGTGTGTGTAGGAAGCACAGTTCTTTTCTTCTGAGCAAGCTCACTTTTCTGGCCCTATAGGAAACACAGTAGAGTAGAAGAGTGCTCTTTTCTCAAAAGCAGAATGTGTTTCCTGTAAGGCGAGCTAGTGTTTGTTTCCCATTCATAAACGTAGCTGAATCACATGCAGATAATGATCCTACGAGACAGAGTTGTTATTTGGTAAACGAGTCATTATTGTGCTCCCATTGCAATACACTGTGCAAATAGCACTCGTGTCTGTTCCCATCAAATACAGTGTATTGGACTGAAGAGAAGGTACTGTTCTTGTCAATTTCCTAAACAGAGTTGTACTAGATATAGCCCGTGTGTGTAGGAAGCATAGTTTTTTTGTTCTGAGCACGCTCACTGTTCTGAAACTACAGGAAACACAGAATAGTAGAAGAGTGCTTTTTACACAAAAGCACAGTGTGTTTCTTGTAAGGCGAGCTAGTGTTTGTTTCTCATTCATAAACGGAGTGAATCATATGCAGTTTTCATCCTATGAGCAAGAGTTGATTTCTGGTAAGGATAGTCACTATTGTGCTTCCATTGCCATTCAGAGTGCAAATAGCACTCACGTCTGTTCCAAGCAAGTACATAGTATTGGACTGAAGAGAAGGTACTGTTCTTGCCAGTTTCCTAAAAAGAGTTGAGCATGATACCCCGTGTGTGTAGGAAGCACTGTTCTTTGTTCTGAGCAAGATCACTCTTCTGGCCATACAGGTATCACAAAAGATTAGAAGAGTGCTCTTTTCTCAAAAGCAGAGTGCGTTATTAGTAAGGCGAGTTGCTGTTTGTTTCCCATTAATAAACAGAGTTGAATCACACGCAGTTTCTGGAACTATGAGCAAGAGTTTTTTTATGATAAGGAAAGTCACTATTGGGCTCCCATTGTCATACACAGTACAAATAGCACTAGCATCTGTTCCTAGCAAGTACAGTGTATTGGACTGAACAGAAGCTACGGTTCTTGTCAGTTTCCAAGCTGAGTTGAACTAGATATGTCCCGTGTGTTTAGGAAGCACTGTTCTTTTGTTCTGAGGATGCTCATTGTTATGGCCTTATAGGAAACACAGTAGAGTAGAAGAGTGCTCTCTTCTCAAAATCAGAATGTGTTCCCTGTAAGGAGAGTTGGTGTTTGTTTGCCATTCATAGATGGATGTGCATCACATGCAGTTTCTGGTCCTATTAGCAAGAGTTGTTTTCTGGTAATGAAAGTCATTATTGTGCTCCCATTGCCATATAGAGTGTAAATTGCACTCGTGTCTCTTCCCATCAAGTAGAGTGTATTGTACTGAAGAGAAGCTACTGTTCTGGTCGGTTTCCTAAGCAGAGTTGAACTAGATATGGCCCGTGTGTTTAGGAAGCACAGTTCTTTTGTTCTGAGCAAGCTCACTCTTCTTGCCCTATAGGAAACACAGTAGAGTAGAAGAGTGTTCTTTTCTCAAAAGCAGAGTGTGTTTCTTGTAAGGCGAGCTAGTGTTTGTATCCCATTCATAAATGTCGTTGAATCACATGCAGATAATGGTCTTATGAGACAGAGTTGTTATCTGGTATGCAAGTCACTATTGTGCTCCCATTGACATACACTGTGAAAATAGCACTCGCGTCTGTTCCTAGCAATACAGTGTTTTGGACTGATGAGAA